>NC_142336.1:3913248-4226664 GCF_054954075.1 Amborella trichopoda
AGCATTGCAGAAACGGAAGCTGAGAAGAGAAGCTCAAAGAGGGCAACAAAAGTTTGAACTGGGCTCCATTCAGCTCGCTTTATTCAATTATTCTTACCTTTTTTTGTGCGCTCTTTCTCTAAGAGTGTATGATATGCATTGTCACAACTCATGTTCTATAACAATAAAATTCTTGAGATATGACAGTCTATTTTTAAAGAACCAAAACAATTTCGAAATTTTTACTATATATTACTCCAAAACAAATTTTTCATTCAAAAGCTTTTTATACAAAGTCTATTTCACAGCTTATAATAACATGACCGCTACAGTAAACGCCAATAGCCTAGATTGAATCTAGGCCTATCTGACGGTCACGACCTCTTTTCGTATTTTAATTTTAATTTTTTCTATAAATTCGAATCACTTGAAATTTAAGGTGTATGTTCTTCTTATCAAGGCACACCTAATAAAAATATAAAAAAAAATAATCCGTAAAACTAAATTGACCAAAATACCCCCGAAACTTTATAGGGGTATTTTGATCAATTTTTTTCATGTAAAATATTTTTTTATATTTTTCAAAGATTCACCTATTTTTTACGTACACACACTCAAAATTTCATATCATTCCAATTTGTAAAAAAGAATATTAAAATTCAAACACTACCAGACATCCAGGATCGTCAGATCGGCCTAGATTCAATCTGAGCCATTGGCGTTTACTGTAGCAGTACGCCATTGGGCCGACAAGATCTTTTCCCATATATATATACAAAATTTTTAAAGGCAAATTTATCCATGACTACACACTTCTCTCAAACTACTCTTGCTATACATACAAACAATACGGTTGTGAGTACTGTAAACAAAATTCACAATAGCTTGATGAGTTTGACTGCTCAGTAAGTTACTATCATTATCCTTGAAAATCAGAATTTTAGGATGTAAATATTTTCTAAAATACTGCATAATAAGCAGAAATTCGACGTATTGATTTCCTGCAATCTAATACCTATTATTAGACATATTCGCTTCTAATCTTATACGTATCATGTATTCCTTATTGGATAAATAAAATAAGCATGATATATAAATTATATGCACGTGATTCATATCAGGATGAATTATGATCTAAATTTAATAGTTTAAAATATTACTACAAGCAAGTATCAGATATGATCAAACAAGCATTCACAACAATAGAAGTCCTGCAATAGAAGGACTAACTTCATTTTTCTCATTGAGAGAGAAAAAGTGAAATTAGTTGAAAAGAGAGAGAGAAACTTACAAGTGAAGATAGAGAGAAGACCCCATCATTGAGTATGATGGACCTATGATGGTTTTAAAAAGAGAGAGAACCTTTATTCATATGGTGCATGTTGCTTGTGTCACTTATTTTATTATATTATTAAGTGCATGCGCCATCTCATGACACATCACCAAAGTGATGGATTCATGATTGGCACATCATTAAGAAGAATGACACATGACCATAAGCTAAATTTTATTATTAATTTATTAGTATTTTTGTATCAAATTGTGTTAGTAAAAAGGATAATCCTTATGGTGTATTTTGACACAATGGACTATCACTCTAATATTTTTTTATGTAAATCTTTTGTTCTATTTTTGTTTTATTATTATTATTATTATTATTATTATTATTATTATTATTATTATTTAGTTTCAAAAAAAAAATTAGGGTCATCACATTCATCCATGGCCATGAGATTGAATTTATAACTTTTCTCTCACTATATTGAGATTGAATTAATTGGTTCAGACCCTAGACGTGTAGTTTGCTCTATCTTAGCTTTCTTTGTTGCTCCTTAGCAAGTCTCTATCCCTGCATTGCATTTGTCTGCCTCTATTTGATACTGAGAGGACACCTTTTTGGCCTCGAGCAATTTTAATTCCTCAGTCAAAATATTGGTGAAGCTTTCTTCATTTGGATTATATTTTACACAATCTGTATTCGATAAACTAAAAACCCAGACCAAATAGTCGGGTGATGTTTGGTTGGGCCTCGATTTTGTCGGGTCTGTGGACCGCTGCGGGGACCCAGATGTGGGGCCTGGCCCAAGATCGCTCTCTCGAAAACCGCAGTGCGTGTGGGTGCATGTGTGGGCAGGTACCAACTAGTGAGAGAGAATTATAGGGTGTGAGGTGGGACCTACCTCACGGTGGGTCATGACATGCTCGGGCGTGCAGTGATGCCCTCTTAGATCACTAGTTAGGTGCCACAATCTGGCCCTCCGGGTCAGGATGACCTGATGGCACGTGTCTCAGGTTTCAGGGGAACCCGAGACTTAAGCCCGCTCTCTTGAGAACCTTGTTAGGGAATAAGGGCAGGTATACCAACCGATGAGAGAGGAATTTAATGTGAGATGGGACACACCTCACTTGGGTCCGTGACTCACTCAGGCTGACTCGGGAGGGCGCCCTCTTAGATTATGATAAAAAGCACCCTAGTCCTACAACTGGTTCGAAATCGTCTCCCTTGACCTGTACTCTCATGTTTCTGCAATCACACACACATGGTTAATTTACAAGACAAGTGGGCCAAGGGACCACACCTTATCTTTGGGGGAATGCACATAGGCATGCGCATTCATAGGAAGAAGGAAAGAGTAAGAGGATAGAGATTGGGATGATGAAAGGAGAAGAATAAGATAGAATAGAGAGAAGGGAAGAGAAGAATTTGACCAAGTGGTCAGACTGACATAATGGCTAGACCAGTAAGTGATTAATCAGATGTGGTAACAAGACGGACACGGTAACTCAGACTGGTACGACGGTAATACTACTCGACAATAGAACGAACACTAACCGATTTGGCACGATGGTTAGGTCATCGTGGCAGCAAGATGGGCACGATAACTCAGACCGTGGCAATACTGCTTGATAACAAGACTATCATGGTAGTGCTTGACTTAGCCTCTCTTAGTCAAACAAGAGAAAAAGAGAGAAGAAAAGAGAAGAGAAAGAAAGGACAGATAAGATAGAAGAAAGAAAGAGAAAGAAGAGAAAAAATAAGAAGAAAATAGAAGAGAGAGTAAAAGATGAGAGATTAAGAGAGAAGACGAGAAGAGAGAGAAGAAGAAGAGAAGAAGGGAATAGAGGAGAAGAGAAAAGAAAAAGAAAGGAAGAGAAGAGAAGAAATGGAGAAGAGCGAATAGGAAGAAAGGATGAAAGAGAAAAGGAGAGGGAAAGAGAGAGATAAAAAAAAGAGACAAAGAAGAAAGAGAAGAGAGAAGAAAGAAGAAAGAGAAGAGAAAAAGAGAGTTGAAGGAAGAGAGAGAAAGAAGAAAGAGAAGGGAAGAAGCATAGACGGCGATAGGGCTCCATCGTCTGTGACTGAGGAGAGAGAAAGAGAAAGAAGCATGGACAACGATGGACTTTCGCCGTCTATGGCTGAGAAGAGACAAACAGAAAGAAGCATGGACGACGATGAGGTTTTGCCGTTCATGACAGAGGAGAGAGAAGGGAAAGAAACATGAACGGCGATGAGGTTCTGCTATCCATGACAAAGGGGGAAGGAAAAGAAAGAAACATGAACGGCGATGAGCTTCCGCCGTCCATAACAGAGGAGGGAGGAAAAGAAAGAAACTGGGCAATGATGAGCTTCCGTCGTCCATGATAGGAAAGGGCGAGAGAGAAAGAACATGGACAGTGATAGGGTTTCGTCGTCGACTACAGAGGAGAGAGACGAGAGAAGAAAACATGAATGGCGATGATGTCCCATCGCTTATGATTGAGGAGAGAGAATAAGTAAAGAGAACATGGATGATGATGAGGTTCTCCCGTCCATGACAAAGGAGAGAAAAAATAAGAGGAAAGAGAAGACACGTGGGACGATAGGGATCGCCGTGCATGTCGAAAGCGACTTGACACGACCCGACTTGCCACTTTAGGAAATGGCCGGTTCAATGTCTTTGTCAGAGAACAGAGGGAGAAATGTCGTGCGCAGCAATGAGCATCGTCGTGCGTGACATGGAGACAAGGGAACTTGGATAGAGGGTCGGCCCACTACTCGGGTTAAGGCCCGGTTCACTATGCATGTTCTATAAGAAGGAGGATATCATGCCCAATACTAAACACCGTCATGCATGAATGGAGAAGAGAGAGAAAGAAGGAACATGGAGAAAGAAAGAAGAGAGGGATTAAGAAAGAGAGGAAAGATAAAGGAAGGAAAGAGGAAAGAGAAAGAAACGGAGGAAAGAAGATTAGGAAAGAGAGAAGAAGGATCAAGGAAGAAACGAGGATGAGTAAGGAAAGGAAGCAAGGAAAAAGGAGAAAGAAGATGATGAAAGACATGCGTGACGATGGCCCACTATCGTGCATGTTGAATGGAGAGAGAGAGAGAGACAGTAAGAAGAAGAGAGAGAAAGATAGAGAGAAGAAGAAGAGGAGAGAAAAAGAGAGAGATGAGGGGAGGAGAGAGGAGGAGAGAGAAAGAGAGATAAGAGGAGGAGAGAGAAAGAGAGAGAGAGATGAGAGGAGGAGAGAGAAAGAGAGAGATGAGAGGAGGAGAGAGAAAGAGAGATGAGAGGAGCGAGAAAGAGAGATGAGAGGAGGAGAGAGAAAGTGAGATGAGAGGAAGAGAGAGAAAGTTACCTTCAGCGAAGGGTAACAGACTTTTTCTTCTCTCTCCTCACTCTCTCTCTTGGACGTGCCCATAATTTAAATGTAAAAATCTCAAATTTTACTCATGAGATTGAAGCATGAGGGAAGCCCTTTACAATAGGTTTAGCATGTATTTATAGAATTGGGCTCAAAACATAAGTGGATACCCAAAATCTAGTCTAATTGATGATAATTACAATTTAATTGAATTAAAATAAAATCTAAAATTGGGTACAAAATGATGTTTTGCCCATGACAAAAATACATGAAATTTCAAAACAGTCCTTGCAACTACCTTAGAACATTCGTGATCTTCCATGGATGATTCAGGGTTGCTCTGATGCCCGTTTGGTCAAAAGATGATTACTTTCTCATTGGGCTCGGTATGACGATCGATTTGGTGCCAACTTCGAATCAAAGATCGTGTTTTTAAGTCACGATCATGCGACTCAAAATTTGTATGAATCTTGAAAACTTCTGATCAATAGTGTGCTTGTTCCTTAATGCTTTTCTTTGATTTCTTTGTTGAATTACACTAAGCATATCGTTACGCTGACGTTGCAACAAATGCAGCTCGATTTCGTGCTCGAATGAAGATTTCTCCATCTTCTATTTTTGACAGGATCTTGAATTTTGACGGCTGGAATCTGCAGCAACTTTGACGCCTTTGTGTGTTAAATTTAACAGTTCATCATGCACGTGGTTTGGACCAGGCATAGCCTTGAGCCTTACGTACGCGATGGAACTGGTTTCGCGCCAATCAGGTACACGAGCGTCGTGATACAGCCGCTCAAGTGGGTCATGCTACTGCTGATTTTCTACAACTGTCTTCAGGAATTGCGAACTTCTCTCTAGTTTTTCTTCCTATTGGGCATCGTCACAAGGCGTACCACCTATCAAAATTCTCGCCTTAACGAGACGAACATGCTCCCAAAAGTTGAGCGCGATTCGACTCATAAAGAGGGAGATATGGGTCTCTGAAGTTGCTTCTCGTGATTGTGCAAACCAATCTCCTTTTAATGGAGATTGGGCAGGGAGGCCGCACGGGAATAGCGTGCGGCTTATCCCTTTGTAATGTTTCACCCATAACTTTTTCCTAGAGCCTCTGTTTAAGTCGAAACTTGACCCCTAAGGGTTTTCGACTATGCTGGATTTAATGACGGTAGTCTCATAGCCATTTGATGCACCGAAAATAGAGTTTTAGTTACAGGGTCCATTTCAAGGTGCTAGAGGCTGATTTTTCTGAAATTGTTTCTTTGTCTGCACTACCTTAGACATGTCGGATTACGACAAAACTTGGCAGGGGGACCTTTTGGAGTCCTTAAGAAGATTCTAGCCCGTTTTGGGACAATTCTGAGACCGTCAAGAATTCTACTGTATGTTAGGGCATTATTGTCCGACTTCTCTTTTATTCCGCATCAAGCACCCAAGGTACTGAAAAATGTTTTCAAACAGCTTGCCCCACTGAATGTTGTGCTTCGAGAGAAGAGAAAAGGACAACATTTGTAAAATTTCCTTGACTTTATTATTTTTTTCTTCCTAGCTACAGGACCATGTGAACACCAATGAGATATCCATGCAATGTTATAACTAGGATGCTCAGACGTTTGGATGCAATGTGCGTGTCCATCCGTGGAAACTTTGGGGGAGAAGAGACTTTTGAGGGATCCTATCAAAGTCCTCACCCTCGCGTGCACTGTTTGTGGTTCTGACAGTTGAGGATTTTGTACGGGCCACGTTGGTTAGAATTAGGCCCGTCTAGCAGTAAAGTGCCATGCTGAAGGGAATTTTTCCCATTTAGTCTGGGTTTCTTTGTTTTGTTGTTTGTTCTGGATGGTCTATTGAAGGGCCTTCTCTTAACAGCCGTCTGGTTTTCTCACCAAATTTTCCTTGGTGGGCAGGGTACCTCATTTTGTCGAGGTGACCAGCTGTGGGCGCAACCCTGCTTACTGTTGGTAGTTTCGACATTCAAGATACCTCTCTTCTTCGTCTGAGGCGACGCCTGGGGGCTCAATCCTGGTTGCTATATTACAGGTCCAATGTCAGGCTGACTTGGCTTTCTTGGGGCACCTTCAGCATCTCGGAGTGCGTTAGTGACCTCCTGGGAATGGTGCTCTTCTTCATGAGACTTGTATTACCTTCTTGGCGAGTCTTCTGTCCTTCGAGTCCTTTTTGCAAATGGACTCAGGCCGTAAGAATAATTCCTTGATGCCTATCTTTTTGGGTCTTGGTATCAAGGCAGTCTGACACCAGGGATTTTTCTTTTGAATGTCGGTTGAAGCCGCCCTTGAGGGGTGTGTTGTATCAACCTGTTTATTGATCCAAGCGCCTTTTGTAGGTTTTCACTTGAACTTGGAAAGTGGCGCCGTAGAGACAATTTTTACCAACCTTCTTTTATTTGGGGCTCTTTTACCCATGACCTTGCGGCCATGTCCACCCTTATTCTTTCATTTTTACTCACGGTGCCCTTTCGGATTTTCACCATGCCTGGGTTTTTATTTTCATGAAACTCTCTTACTCATGGTTTTGTGACCATGCCCGTCCATCATTTTTACTCATGGTGTTCCCTTGTTCAGGTATATACCATGCCTATTATTTATTTATTTATTGTTTTTTTTGTGAAGGCGTGTTTAGGGTCATGCCTCCGGGACCTGTGTGAAACCTTTTAACGTCATGCAGCAGGACGTGCACTATAGTTTAAGGTCATATAGCTTGGATCGAGACGGTGATGAATGGTAGTCTGTGGAGGCCACTGAGTGAGTATGGCGGTAGCTTGACTCACTTTGGGGGGATGGCACGAGATTGCTTATGAATGATGGATGATGTATGGATGGAAGGTGGAAAGTGGTGACCCACTAGCTAACGATGAGTATGGGTAGCGGCATGGCTCGCCATTTTTGAGCGTGGGTGAAACTCACTGGGGAATGATGATGAAGTAAACAAATTTACTGGGAAGTTGATGAAAGTGGTGTGCGCACACTATCGGGTCGGTTAGGGAAGGCATGCGTGAAGATGCATGTAAAGGGTGTGTGCACATGTGTGGGGGCAAGTTTAATGTCATGCCTTCGGAACAAGGGTAAAGAAGTTTAATGTCATGCGGCCAAGACGTGCACTATAGTTTAAGGTCATATAGCATGGACCGTGGCCATGCAGTTTAAAGTCACGTAGCATGGACCATGTAGTTTAAGTTAGTGCAACTAGACCTCCGCTACAGTTTAAGGTCGGATAGTTTGGACCATGGATATGTAGTTTAAAGTCATGCAGCTATGACCATTGTTACAGTTTAAGGTCATGCAACGAGACCATGGTGCTAAGCCTTTTAACGTCATGTGGCTAGGACATGCACTATAGTTTATGGTCATACAACTGGACCATGGCTATGAAGTTTAAAGTCATGTAGCTAGGACCATGCAGTTTAAGGTCGCATAGTTTGGAGCATGCAGTTTAGGGTCGTGCATCTAGACTGTGGCTACACAGTTTAGGGTCATGCAGCACAAACCGTGGTGTGCGTCGCCATGTAGGTGAAGTTCCATGGGCTATGCAGTTTAAAGTCATGTAGCTAAGACCATGCAATTTAAGGTCGTGCAACTAAACCTCCGCTACAATTTAAGGTTGTATAGTTTGGACCATACAGTTTAGGGCAATGCATCTAGATCGTGGTTGTATAGTTTAGGGTCATGCAGGACGGACCATTGTGTGGGTCGCCATGTAGGTGAAGTTCCATGGAGAATGACAATCTGACTACCTGGGGATAGAATGGTTGAGGCCGTACTCAAGCAGAGGACTTAGATGAAGATGGTGGCCCTACAAGGAGTGGCAAAGGGAAGCAGACTTTATTGGGGATTAGGGGGGGCAAGTGTGACGCCCTCGTGTGAAAAGTGAGACTCCGTAGAGAACCGATCTATGGAAGGTAACCCGATTCTCTGAGGATAAGATAGCAAAGGGTCTAAATGAGGATAGTGACTTGGTGAGAAACAAACCCACTTGGGGATTGCAAAGATAAGAATGGCTCTTTTTCTTGGCATTCACCTAACTCCACTGGGGATGATGGGTTGTGGCGGGTGGTGACAGGACACTCACGATAGTAACTGGGCCAAACACAAGGGCTCGCATGGTGCTAGCATGGACAACAGTAACAAGCGCAGCGGTGACCAGGGGTGGCGATAACACACACGACGCTAGCATGAGCGGTGATACCACGCGTGGTGCTAACCTTTGAGAACACAACCAGCGCTAGGACTTGACAAACACAGTCGGCACTGGGGATTTGACAAACACAGCTGACACTATCTTTCGAGGACACATTTGGTGCTAGTTTTGAGGACACAGCAGATGCTAAGTTTTGAGGACACATCTAGCTCTGAGTTTTAATCAACTCAAGAGCTAAGTGAATCAGGACTTTGGGTCTGAGCTCAACTCGGTCCGGCCCATTGCCGTTTGGTCTTCAGGGACCTGATTAGCATTCTCAGTTTGAGAGGGGTACTTTGGGGAAACGTCACCTATATAAGGGGATAAACCCCCTTTTTCATCGTTTTACCAAAGGTAAAATGCTCGTGACTAGTGAGAGAGAAGGGCTTCCCGGCAAGGATTCCGATGCTACCGCAGAGTACTAGGGTGAGGGTTGCAGAAAGTCCACCAGCACGAAAGTTCTGGCCAAGAAGAGAGAGCACCGACACTGTTCTTTTTGTAAAAGTGTGAGAAATTCTTGTGAAACACTCGAAGGGAGTTGCAGACGAGTGCTAAGACAAGGAGAATAGGGTGTTTGCCGGGGTTTGCAAAGATTTCGACAGTGGTTCTGGGAGTAGTAAAAAAGAGGAAAAGGGGTCCACGTTACAACAAGGAGCTGCTGGTGAACTTAGAGGATTTTTCGGTTGTGTGGAGGAACAGGGGAGGTCCACTAGTGGGTTTCTGCTAAGCAGAGAGGTTTCTTGATGAGAAACCAAAATATCACAAGACAGCGAATAGGCGCTGGCGGTAGACGAAGGGTCTCGGGGAAGGTAACGTTCGCCTTCGACACGTGTGAAAACGTGCGTCAGACCATGTCGCCGCTTGCAGATGTTAAGCGGTGCCCCCCCAGGGTTCGAGGTGACACGTGAGCAATCTGTGGCACATGTGAGGGATTTGAACACAAACAGTGTTGGGATGTAACCAAAACACAGCTGGCGTTAGCCCTTGAGAAGCACAACCGGCGCTACCCTTTGAGAACACAACCGGTGCTGGGCCTTTGAGAACGCAGTCAACGTTGGGCCATTGAGAACAAAACTGGTGTTGGGCCTTTGAGAACACAGCCGGTGCAGGGCCTTTGTGAACACAGCTGGCGTTGGTCCTTGTGAACATAGTCGGCATTGGGCCTTCATAACACAATCGGCGCTGGGCCTTGAGAACACAACCGACGCTAGCATTTTTACAAACAAGCCAGCGCTGGGCTTTTGAAAACACAGCCAGTGCTAGCTAGTACCTTTTCACGCGCAGCGATAGTCTACACCTTAGTGATTCACACACGACAGTGAGTCCTTAAGCTTTATATAATGGCCGGTCCTTCTTATAGAATCCCTGATGTGAAAAATCTTCCAAGGGGAGGAGAGCTTGGCACAAACGATTTTATTGGGGAGAGCCTGGTCAGGGGTGAGTCCATTTGGCTAATAGAATCAATATACAAACCATAGTGGCCCCTCGGTGTCACTTTCGTTACCAACTCAGTTCACTTTGTGGTCCGAGAATGCAACAATGGTAACATCAGTATTGAAGAAGGGATGGGCCTTCTTCATTGCATGCTTAGGAATGTGGCCTCTAGAGAGAATTCGCCCACATTGGGGAAAAGGATGGTGAAGATCAAGGGGCTGATATGGTCTTCTGCTGGCCTTCGAGTGCATGGGGAGCACCAACATTTAAAAGGGTACTCTTCCTAGACCATCAAGGTGCTAGGGTCACACAGAAGCATTCTTGAACGTGCCTCTTTATTAGCTACTGTGCAATGTTCAAGCAGCTGCTATGACCAATGCTCAAATACCATCAAGGTATTGTTAGAGACATATACATGGCTCCTGGGTCATGGTGAAGCAGGGATCTCCTTGCTAGACCTTCATTTCATCGGAGGCCTTCCTCTGATCAGAGAAATGTATGACGAGTTCGTGCCTCAAAACTCAATCATCTTTGGTGGTGCTCACTTAGGGGGAGAGGAACCACCTACTAGTCTTTAGAAAATCTTTGATATTTATCAGCTGCTTTTCTCGAAGTCCAGCAATGGTCATGTGACCTTTGCCGAATGGCTGGATTTCTTTTGCAGGGATTACCCCGAGGATGCTGGTCTAGTTATTTCGAGAGGAAAAGGAAAAGCAGTTGTGAAAGGGACTCCTCCAATTTACCAATCTGAGACCAGTGATGATTGTCTTCTTGGCCGCGTACCTGGCCTTGTTCACATGCAAGTTTGTGATCCTTGGAGGAGGCGATATGATCTGCCTAGGCACATTCTATGTGCAAGGGGGCGTCAGTGCGCTCTTGCACAATCGGTCCTATGCTGCATCTACCATGGACTGGGGGCCATCTCGAGGGGGAAAGCCTACAAAGGCAAGGAAGGGAGCAATGGCCTTGTGGGGGGCGAAGCTTTCCCTGGGGACTTTAAGACACCATTCCCCATCCATTACGTGTATGGGTGGCTAGGGTCCTATTTCCCTGCCATTTATGTCAGAAGTTCGGGCGTGGGGGAGAAAATGTGCCATTTATTGATGAGGATTTCCGGGTAGAAGGCTATCTTTCACAGCCCGGGGGGAAGCACGAAACTTGTTTGGGAATGATTCCTCCAGAATGTGTCGGGTCGCTTTTCCAGTTGGTGGCTTTACTAACTGGGCTTTCATTGATGAACTGGGCAATGAGCTAGACGGTGCTCCCACATCCATCAAGGAGCTCATGTTTATCTTTAGTGTCAGAGGCGGGGTTTTGGCCTATCGAACCCCATACAATGCCAAACTTGAAGGGTACTTCCGTCATCGCTTTGCTCATCAACACGGACTGGATCAAGGCTGCCCCTTCTTTGTATTCTTTGAAAAGCACCACAGTAGAGTAAACATAGAAAAGAAGGAAGAGCTAGGAACTCTTCAAGAATCATGATGGTCTGAGCATATTCGCACCACCTGGTCCCCATGTTTGGAGATGACATAAGTCAACAAGTACGTGGTGTCGCATTTTGGCAGAAGGGTTTGGGCGACCAAGGCCTATGCACGCTGGTGGAGGATTACCAGTCAGGGATACTGGGAAGCCGATCAGCCTTGGAAAGGGGAGAACTACAATTGGCACCAAGAGACCAGACGAACGAGAATCATCAACGCTCCCCCTCTTGGCGAGGTCTTTGACTTGGGCTATCCCTGGAACTGGCAGGCTCTTGGGATACCCCGAGGGATAGCAGCAGATGACCCCTCACCAAAGCTTCTTTCCATGGAGAAGAAGACGGGGAGTCTTTTGGACAACCTCACCTCTATCTTTCAATGGAGGGAGGGTTGAAAGGTCCCCTGTCATGAAGGGCGTCCAATTCAAGATCTGAATGCATTGATAGGGAGCAGCCCACACAGTGCTCTTGCTGCAGGTTCTTCTCGAGAGGGGCGTTCTAAGGCGGCTGCTCCTTCTCCAGTAGGAGGGAGGAAAAGGAAGTGCTCTATCCCTATCGGCACTCGTGCACCAGCTCGAACTGTCAGACCGGCTCCAAAACGCAGGAGTGCAAAACTTCCAGTCATTTTAGAATCAAGAGGTAGCTCTCCATCTTCTGTCCTCTCTGGTTCATTTTCTACCCCATTCGAGTCACCCTCTGCTCTTTCTCCATCATCTTATATGTCTCCTAAAATGTTTTCTACCTCTTCAGAAACTGAGGTAGATGAATCTAGCCCCTATAAGCCTATTGTCATTGCTTTTGATCAAGAGGTGACGTCGGAACTCGAGGTGATGCCTCTGAGTCCAAGGGTGTTTCCTGAGTCAAATCCAGTTCCAACGGAGATCAATGAGACTGAAGACCCTACAGTTATTGCTCAAGGAGAGGAACCTGCCACTAACAGGGCCTCTGATGCTCAGGATGTTGCTGCCCCAACTGAGACAGGGGCTGCGGTAATAAATAAAATGAGGGCCCAAGCATCTTTCATGAGGAGGGGCCTATGGCTAGTGAGGCACTTGATCATCAAGAGACTGCTACCCCAGAGTGTGCAGATCATGAGGATGAGGGGGTTGAGATTTTTGTGACAGAGGTTCTGGCTGTGGGTGATGTAGACCAGGTAGAAGAGGCTGCGACTGAGGTTGAAGGTCACAGGGAGGAGGTAGCCCTTGAACTTGTCGAGTCTGAAGTGACAATTCAGGAAGGTGAAGAACAAGCAAGATATGCTGGCCTTGAGCTTATCGAGGCCATGCCAAAAGGTGAGAGACAAGGGGAAGAGGCTTCTTTAGAGCATGCTGAGAAAAAAGTGATAGCCCTAGCAAGCGAGGGTCGACGTGAGGAGGCTGGCATTGAGGAGACCAGACAGGTTGAGGTTGGGGCTGCCTCTGAATCTAAGGAGCTCGAGGCTTTGGGCTTCATGATTGCTCCAGAAGAGCCTGTGGCTCACATATATATCATCCTTCGAGCCCAGTCCTCGAAACCAAAATTCCTTCTGTGGTGGTAGTCTCGGCAACACCGTCCAGTCCTAATTTCAGAGAGGTATCTGGCATTACGGACGAGCTCCATGCAGGTCTTTAGCGTTTAAGGGTACCTCTCCTCAAGCTGGGTAAGGCACTGACCAAACTTAGGGGGTTTGCTCTTGCGCCTACTGCTTTGAGGAACTCGCAAGAAGTCCTCTCTCACTTTGATGCTACTTTAAATGAATTGGAGAGCTGGAGATTGGGAAGGTTGAATCATGATGCAGAGACCAGCAGGCTGGCTTCCTTGGAGGCGTCGATCTCACGTCATCGTGAGGGAATAGATTATTGTGCATAGAAGAAGGCCAGTATGGTTTCCCATCAACTCGATCTCAAGATGGAAGGGAGAGCTTGCTTTAACAAGATGATAGGCATAAGGACGGAGATGTGAAGGCTGAGGAGTGAATTTGATGATCTTGATAAGGAGATGTATCAGAGGAAGGCCTTGGATGCCTCTTTGGCTAAGGATCTATTAGAGCTCATTCGCACCATGGAGTCAGAAAGCACCTCCATGGAACAGGAGGCTCAAATGGTGGTTAAACTGAAGGAGAGTATTCAGCATGTTGAGGCATCTTCACCCTCGATCTCATCTCTCGATCTTAGGTAGGCCACATCTTTGGGCATTCACTGTTTCTTCCCTTTTACTAAGGGAAACCCTAAGCCTTGCTTTGTCCTATGACAAACTGCTATGGTTTCAATGACCTCAAACAGGGGAGCGGTTGCTTCTTCTCCTCTTAATGTTTGATTGGACAGGGGCTCATAATTCATTTTTCTCAACATTTGATGAGCCTGCTTGCTATAAATAGTCCAATCAAGAGGAGCTTTGGTTTCTACTCGAGGCATATTTACCTCAAGTTCGTCATAGCTCTTGGTCTTAGGCATGAACTCATTTAAATGTCTTGAAGTGATACGCATAACCTCCAATTGACTCTAGAGACTGTGAACTTCGCTCCTTAACCGTGCCAGGGGATACTGATCTTGAGGGTGAGAGAGTTGTCCTTTCTCACACTGCTCTCCTCCCACAGAATCAAGGAAGCACAAGACTTGTAACTGACTACTGATCTGAATTGACCCCGCGGTGGGATGAGGAGCATCCTCTTTGCTTATAGAAATCAGGGTTTGGAGGATCTTTCGCGGTGGCTGGCGCGCCAATTCTGCTTTCAAGAGAGTAATAGGGACATGCATGACTTTTTGAAGGTTCGACATGTAGGGGACCTTTGGAGTCGGGAGTTCTATCCCCATGACTTCCTCAATCTCATGAGTGAGCTCTGATTCATCTTCTTGCAAAGGTGAGTCAAGACTGTAAGCAGAGGTGGAAGCCTCATCTTTGGGTGAAGATGGAGTTTCTTCTGGGGTAGCGAATGGCATGCTGGGATGAATGGGAGTTAGAGGGAGGATTTTGCCTTGTCTTTCCTCTTCTTTAAACATGTTCACTAGTGTTCGCCCAATTTCCTTAACATCTTCATGAGGCGAAGGTTCTGTCTTCCTCATAGACTTGTGATCACCATCATTTGGATTTTGGGGTGACACTAATCTATGAAGTAATACTTAACAGCAACATAGTGAGTTTCGGCTACAAGATACGGTCTTTTATCAGCATAGACGGTATACTATCTCCCATCTCAACTATACTTGAATCACTGGTGTAATGTGGACGGGACCACTCCATGAACATGGAGCCACGGGCGGTCGAGAAGGATGTTGTAGGATGTGTCAATGTCGATTACATGAAATTGAGCGTAATCGTTTAATTCACCGATCTTGAGACGAAGGCGGACCGTGCCAGTCGACTTCTCTTCTGATTGGTTGAACCCCTAGACTGTGATATGAGTCAGAGTGAGGTCCTCAGAGCCTAATCTCAATAGAGTGAGAAGTTCGTCTGGATTGATCGACAGGTTCGTCTGGATCCTGGGTCAAGGTGAGAAGTTCAATAGTTTTAACCTCACTCTCGACCTCATAGAAGCGTTGGTTGAATAATTTCTCCATTTCCTCCCAAATATGTACCAAATTGGGGGGAAGCCGAGCTTACCACTGAAAGGCCAGGCCATCAAGAGTTTCAACGAACTGACGGAGGAGGAGTCTCTAATACGCCTCTATTTCTTGACATGCCGCAAATATGCGATATGCTGGGGTACTAATTTTGGTGAAGTGTTACATCCTGGATACCCGGGATTTGCCTGTTCTTCAAACTATGGGTTACCATAGCGTCGATGTAGGCCTGTGAAACGGGGTGAGGGACGAAATTGTCATGTGAGACAGGAGGGGGAGGCTGCCTTGGAGCGCATCATCCAAGTGATGGGAGTTGGCCTCATGGTTGGCTAAATGTTGCATTGTTTCTATGAGGTCAATCTTCTCCATCATTGCATGCATCATGTCTTCAAACCTATTCATGTGCTCTTCTTGACAGACTCTAGGTTCATTGATGACCATTACGTTGACCATTTCTCCAGGGAGGTCCGCCTTAGGTGCGGTTGAGGGCTTCCGAACTTGGCAAGTTGCACGCGGTAGATCGGTCAGCAGGGGCTCAGCATGCCTTGATTGAACTCGAGTCTTATATGACGACCGCATGATGACTGGTTCTTGATGGTCTTGGGACCGTGGCTGATGAGTAGTTGGGCTATCTTCTACCACACTGACCATGGTGCAGGATTCAGGCACCTCTTCTTCGAGATTTGTCATCTGAAGAGGGTAGAAGGGGTTTTGGTGAAGAGGGTTATCAGGACTGGCTGCCTCGACTATTTTAGTGGCTCCCCTAGGCAGGATTTGCAGACCCCTGTCGTGCTTGGCTTTGAGGCTTTGATGGACCTCATGCTAGAACTGTGATCAGGACTGCGGTTGATCGACACTTCTTGCACAAGAGAAATCCATCTCCATTAAGTGGAGCAATGGGTGTGGGCCAAGAACAAGGGTCAACCTGGGCCGAGAAGGACGAACACTTGATTTCCCATCAGGTCTTTACCCCGAGTTCTCTTATGGGCTCTAGAGGCACGATCGAGATGACGGGGCTGGTTCAAGATGGCACTCTTGGGAAAAGTCTTTGAATACCAAGGCTTGTGGTGCTTGCTCGTAAGAGGAGGAGTAGGCAAGGGAAGGATCGACTCGTGATAACGCTTGAGTCAAGAGCGAGGAGCGGCAGTTTGGGAAGGCGGCGCATGTGCGCCCCTTGAAGAAGGATCACGGGTGACTTGGGAGTCAGCCCGAGCTCAAACAGGTGGTCTGGCCTTAGGAGGCTGAGAGTTGCATGCACGTGTCTATAAGGGAATAGATGGAAGCCTATCCCTTATAGGGTATGCTAGTGTGTGGTGAATGGGAGGATGAGGGGGTCGTCTCCCATGTGCTCGGGTTGGCACATCGACGGTGTTGCACCGAGCGGTGGGATGCACATGCATATGTATAGGTTTCGGCCCAAGGAGTCCTGATCCTAAACACTTACTCGAGGTAACATAAGGGCTGCCCTGAGGTGTGGCTTGAGTGGATGCTCCACAAACTTTACGGTGTGTGCACGAGGTGGAGGCTCCAAGGTCTCCGCCTCAATGTGTTGAGCCTCGAAGCATAAATGTGGGGGGTAGCCTTTCGGCGCCCACAAAAGCAACGACAACTTGCTTGGCTTTTGCAGAAAGGGACTGGGCAGCCTTTCGGCGTACCTCGACAATACGACCGGCAAGTGATTTGCCAGTTACATGGTGCATGCCGTGAGTGGTAGCAGATGCATTACCGATACAGAGTGCTTTGGTGGAAGTTCCACTAGAGCTAGGAGATGGGGAGTTAGGGACCTTAAAGTCCCTCCTCACACCTATCCAGGTTAAGACCTGGGTGCTAGATACTGGGTCTTTACTCAGAAGGAAAGTTGGGAACAAATTTCGACAAACTTGTTCCTGGGGAAAGCTCGAGAATGTGGGAACGAGAAAATCCCCGATCCAGATAATTGGGTTAAGGAACCCAGAAGCCATGTGTGTGTAATGCAAAAAACAAAGGAGAGACTTGCCAAACAAGGACAATTGGACAAAGGGGTAGTAACTCCCTAGTGGAGTTGCCAAGTTAGTTAGGTGCCTCGATCTCGCCCTTTAAGTTGGGATGATCTGGTGGCAAGTGTCTCGGGTTTCAGGGGAACCTGGGACTTGAGAACATGTTAGGGAACAAGGGTAGGAATACCAACCGATAAGAGAGGATTTTAATGTGAGGCGGGACACACCTCACCCGGGTCCATGACTCACTCGAGCTAATTAGCGTGTGCGCCATCTTAGATCACGACGAAGAAGCCCCTAGTTCTACAACTAGTTCGAAATTGCCTCCCGTGACTTGTACTCTCCTATTTCTGCAATCACACAAACATGGTTAATTTACAAGACAAGTGGGCCAAGGGACCCCACCTTGTCTTTGGGCAAATACACATAGGCATGCACATTCAAAGGAAAAAGGAAAGAGTAAGAGGATAGAGATTGGGATGATGAAAGGAGAAGAATTAGATAGAATAGAGAAAAGGGAAGAGAAGAATTTGACCAAGTGGTCAGATTGACACTGTGGCTAGACTAGTAAGTGATTGATCCGACGTGGTAGCAAGACGAGCACGGTAACTCAAATCGACACGGTGGTAATACTACTCGACAACATAACGAACAGTAACTGGCCTGACATGATGGTTAGCCCATTGTAGCAGTAAGATGGGCACAGTAACTCAAACCGGTATGGTGGTAATAATGCTCAATCACAAGACTTCCATGGTACTGCTAGACTTAACCTCCCTTAGTCAAACGGGAGAAAAAGATAGAAGAAAAGAGAAGAGAGATAAAGGAAAGATAAGAGAGAAGAAAGAAAGAGAAAGCAGGAGGAAAAAGAAGAATACAAGAGAAGAGATAGTAAAAGATGAGAGTGGTTAGGTGCCTCGATCTCGCCCTCGGCACGCGTCTCGGGTTGCAAGGGAACCCAGGACTTGAGATTGTTCTCTCATAAACCTTGCTAAAAAACAAGGGCAGGTAGACCAATCTATGAGAGAGAAATTTAAGGTGGGTTCACGATTTACTCGTGCTGGCTCTTGTGGACGCCCTCTTATATCACAAAGAAAGCCCCCCAGTCGTAAAACTAGTTCGGAATCGCCTCCCTTGGCTTGTATCCTCCTGTTTTTGCAATCACACATATATGACAAATGTTACAAGACAAGTGGGTCAAGGGATCTTACCTTGCCTTTGGGCAAACGTACACAGGCGTGCACATTCAAAAAAGAGGAAGAGAAGAGTGAGAGAAGAAGGACCAGAATTAGAAGAATTTGACCAGATGGTGAGATTGACACAGTGACTAAACTAGTAAGGAATTGACCCAGTGTGGTAGTAAAATGGGCTCAGTGACTCAGATCGGCTCAACAGAATTACTACTAGACGACAATACCAATACCGACACAATCGCTAGTCTGTCGTAGCGATAAAACGGGCACAGTAACTCTGACTAGTACAATGACATTACGGCTAAACGACTGGACTACCATGGAAGGCCAGTCTTCAACTCTCTTGATCAATTGAAAGAGTAAAAAAAAGAATAGAGATCAGAGAGAGATAGAAAAGAAGAAGGATAAGAGAAGAAGAAGAGAATAGAAAGAAGGGGAGAAAGAGAAGGAAAGGAGAAGAAAAACGTGAGAGAGGATAGAGGGAAAAGAAAAGGTAAATACAGACACACACGACAATGAGGGATGGAGAGAGAAAACTTAGAGGACGCTTGTCTCCGCTAGCTGTGACGAGTAGGGAGAAGAAAAAAGAGACGTAGGTGGCGATGAGATGGGGAGAAAGAAGATTCAGACGGTGATGGCTTCCGCCGGCTATGATGTGAGGAAGAAAAGTGAGGAGGAAAAATAGATGGCAACAGGCTTCTCCAGCTATGACATGAGGAAGAAGAAAGAGAAAGAACACAGGCGGCGATGTGCTTCCACCGTCTGTGACAGAAGAGAGAGAGAAGGAACACAGGTGACGATAGGTTTGCACTGGCTATGACAGAAGAAAGAAGAAAGGGAAAGAACACAGGCAGCGATAGGCTTGCGCCGGTTGTGACATTAGAGAAGAAAGAGAGAGAAAACATAGGCGGTGCTAAGCTTGCGTCGGCTGTGATAGAAGAGAAGAAAGACAGTGTTGGAAGATATTTTTCATCATCATGAGGCCCCCGCTCAATAAAAGCCTAGCAAACAGTGGAAATTTCGATAGTCTCAGAATAGCTGCAAAACTGGCCAAGATCTTCATGAGTTCTCTCAAAAGTATCCTACCAATTTCCTCACATTCTGACATGTCTAAGGCAATGCAGATTGAGAAACAGTTTCGGTAGAATCAACCTCTAACACCTTGAAATGGACCCTATAACTAGAGATACATTTTTAGTGTCTCAATTTACTGTGGGACCACTACCATTTGATCCGTTCCGCTTAAAAAATATTAAGGGTCAAATTTTAGCTTGAACAGACACTCCAAGAATAAGTTATAGGCAAAAGGGTGAAACAGGAGGAGCTGCATGCTATTCCCTTGCGGCCACCCTGCAACCCCACACCATTGAAGGGATAGTCACGACTAGTAACTTTTGACACTCATATCTCACTCGTTTGAGGTCAGATCAAGTCCAAAATTTGTGAGTGTATTCGTCTCATCAAGACGAGTGTTTTAATATGTGGCACGCTCCATGATGATGCCCGAGTACGAAGAAAAGCTAGAGAGAAGTTGTTGATCCGTGAAGAAAGTGCAGAAAAATCAGCAGCGTCGTGCCTCGCTCGAGCCGGCAAATCACGCCGCTTGTGAGCCTGATCGATGTGAACAATTCCATTGCGTGCGTAAGGTCTCAGGCTGTCTCTGACCCGAACCCAGTACATGATGGATGGTCGAATTTTGCACACAAAGCCTACAAAGTGACTGTAAATTCCCTCGCCGAAATTTCAGATTCTGACCAAAATTCCAAATTTGCAAAACCTTCGTCTGGATACGGAATCGAGCTGTGTTTGTTGCCCCGTGATCGTGACGGCATGTTCAGTATACTCCAGCGAAGAAATCATATAAAAACATCAAGGAATGAGCACACAATCGATCTAAAGTTTCAAGATTCATTCAAATTTCAAGTTACATGATCGTGCCCTAAAAACACGATCCATGGCTCAAAGTTAGTATCAAATCGATCGTCATGCCGAGCCCTACAAGAAAACAATCATCTTTCGATCAACCGAGCATCAGAACGACCCCAGATCATCCATGAAGAGGCAAGAATTGTGGCATTGGGACAAAATGTTATTTAGTTATCTAGCTATTGAAAAATAAGGGTGTGGGTGAAAGGGTCTTACTTTCGAGGATGCATAAGCATCATATGAAGAGTATATTTGGCCTCTACTATTGAAATTAGTATGTAAATAACTAGTAAATTAGCCGTCGAGATACTTGAAAACATAATATCTCTTTGTAGTCTTGCTTATCATTGGATTAGAAAAGTAAAACTGTAAAGCACTAGAGTTGCCTTTAATTTATAGAGACACAAAGTAGTAAGAGAGATAAAAACGGATGAGGATAACATGTATTAAATGGGGAATTTGAAATCCCTATCTATAAAGTACTTAAAGTGTTAATCAACAGTTATAACTACCTAACAACTACTAATTGCCAAAAGCAAAACCAACAGTCACTTTTTCAACTGTCATAACTTCTCAACAACCTTGCAATATCCAACAACTAAAAACCATATAAAAAAGGGAGATTGTCTAAAAAAAGACTATTTATGTTTTGTACATAGAGGTCATAATCATTTACTCATTAGGTATCAAATTGGATAGCTTGGGGTGGTCATGAAGTCCGAGTTTTTTTTTTTTTTTTTTCAATTTTGTATTTTTTCAATGACACTCTTACAATCACCCGTTTTGAAACCTTAAAGATAATAATGATTATGAAACTCCATGTACATAAGATAAATGATCTCTTTATAGACGATCTCAAAAAAAAAAAAAAAACACAAAACCATAAATCTCCTCAACCACAATAAACATCCAATGGCTTATAAACAACCCTTAGCTGTCATGCAACATCCAACACTAAAAATAATGCCCTCTTATTTTCTTTTCTTTTTTTTTTTGTTACAAAGTGCACCTCAAGTGCCTTACTTACATGCTCTACACAAGCCTTCACACTTTCCCTTATGTTATAATAAGATAGGATATGAAGTGTTTCTAAATAAATAGATTACTTTTCTTTCTCTATTATTCAATGCGAGATTAAAAACTTAAAACTTATTTCTCTATATAATAAAACTATGGTTTCAAAACCCGAATCGATGAGGCGAATTGTCTACTGATATATATATGTCGAATTACTAGATCAACAACCTAGATCATTCGAATCATCAACCCAAAAAATATTTAAAATAAAAAATAAAATAGGGGTTTATCGAGTGGGGATTTAGGAAAACCTAAGAAAACATTAGATGTATGTATGTATGTATATATATATATCTATATATATATATATATATATATATATATATATATGTTAGTCCCATTGAAAATAATAATAAATAAATAAAATTGAAAATGATAAACAACTTACTCGGATCTGTCCTTAAATCACACGAGGGACCTAAGGTTCCATACCAAATCCTATAGACCAAACCATCTGGTGACATGCTACGTTAAGAGTCCTCTTAGTGAATCTCCTTCACCTCTTTTTTATCTTTATCTCTCTTTCTACTTGAGAGGTTAATCTCTTTTTATAGATAGCCATATTTTGTAACTCTCACATTCATGGTCTATAGGAGTTGAGATCCAAGTATAACTCCTGTCTTAATTTATTTAAGTGCGGCCAATTATGATTAACAAGTTGTCACCAAACTATTAATCCTATACAATGAGCTAAACCTGTCATTAGTGCACTAATGTCTCTCATAATAGGATGTCATTCAAGCATTCTTACAACTTGATAAAAGATATTTAGAAATTAAATAATTTTATACGTTTATAATATGAAAATAACAATTCTTACAAAGAATCCAAACACAGCACTGGTTTTACCTCCAGTGCAACATCCTATAAAAGCTCCAAAATGGATCCTAGTAAATGACATTGCCTCATGTCAACCACATGGGATTTCACATATACTATACAATAAGGCTTTTGTACTATTATTGAAAATACATAATTGGGATAAAAGGGCATGATAGGCAATATTGCCAACAATATGTATATATACATTATGTATGTATATGCGTATGTATATGAATGAGGCAATTTTAGGGTCATGACTGATAGTTCCTATAACCAATTTGATCTTGACTTATTTTCAGTATGAATTGGTGATTCTTGATCTGAATCATCTAGTTTTAAGCCATTTAATGAAGCAGTTTGGATAACTATATAGTTAACATATACTATTGGAATACTAGCTAGTAATTTACAAAATTAGGATACTAGCATTAGTTTCACTTAGGGCTCAAAAATTGTTGAGTCGACTTGGAGTTGCCCAAGTCTGCTCAAGGCCAGGGGTTCACTACCGGTTCTCACAAAACTTCATTAAGTTTCCTTCTACCCTTTCTTACAACATTTTTTTTTGTTTTCTAACCCATATCCCACAATTTGAACTCCCAATTTATCTGTTATAGACACAAATAGATCCATATTATCACTCATAATCATTTT
Source organism: Amborella trichopoda (assembly GCF_054954075.1). Taxonomy (NCBI): domain Eukaryota; kingdom Viridiplantae; phylum Streptophyta; class Magnoliopsida; order Amborellales; family Amborellaceae; genus Amborella; species Amborella trichopoda. The sequence continues at coordinate 3,936,143 of NC_142336.1, forward strand.
TTTTATCAAAATCTACAGTTTGTAGGAGTTTTTTTAATTAAAATCTCTCTAATTTTCTTGTTTTAATGTTCAAACTATCTTTTTTGCGGTATTTATCTCATTTCTTAATCAAATCATATGCAAATTGTTTCAAAATGTTGATATTAGAGTCCTCTACTAGACGCCTGTAATAATTTGTTGGATAAAAATGCAAGATGGAAGGAATCGACTCCAAAATTATGGAGTTTATTAAACCCAAAATCTTCTATTTATCTCTCATTCTTTCCTCACATTGGTTCAAATTTCTCTCATTATGTTACACAAAAAGTTCTAGCCAATTTTTTAATCAAAATAGAAAACCTTTAGGATTGATTTTTTGTTTTTCTCAAGCATTTTTCTGCCATTTCGTCCCAAAGTGTTTACTAATTTTGATATTTCGATGATTTTGATTTATTCCTCTTATTAGGTTAAATCAAATATTTGATTTGGAATGTTTGATTTATATATCTTTCATTATTCCTGCCAAATTTTTATTTCTTTTCCTTTTCTTATAAGATTGGTCAATATTAAATAATTGAACCATTACGACTCTGGGTGACCGATTCGAACTCCCTACCAATTTTCTAAGCATTTACTTCAATCAAATATAGGAAATAATAATAATAAAAGTATTTACAGTTGACGAAAAAAGATACAATCACTTATAGCCATTATATGTGAAATCTACCATCTACCATCAACCAATCTCAAAATCCTTTCAAATTTTCTATCATGCTTTGTGCAGAGTCCATGCTCACTGCCCAATTTGACATCCAACTGTTAAAAGTGATTGTCAGGTTGCTGTGGCAAAAGTAAATAATATTTGAGTATACAAATCCTTAATTTTGTCTAAAATCCCTCGGACCTCACACTTCACACTTCACGTGTGTGCAAAAAGAATGGAAAGACACTCATTTCAGCTGGGTTATCATCCAAGCTAGATGTGCAAATTACTAAATTTTTTATTTTGGAGCAAGTTAAATTTGAACTCAGACCATTTAATAATACTTTAATAATTCACAAATTCAATTTGAAAATTGCTAAATCAACAGTATAAACACTCTAAACATGGATTACTTGTTTAATTAGTCCCACCAATTAACTCAATTCTATTCAAATAATGGGTTGGTGATGCACATATTACAATAATATGAGTTCTTCTTCTCAAAACCCATTTTGAAGACGGATTTTGAATCCAAAATTATGTAGATCATGAACTTAGAAAAGGCAAAAAAGTTTTGAACCTTAAAATCAATCTATTTATAAATTTTTGGATTGCTTATTTTAATTATTCTTAAATTCCATGAAAGAGAGGAGGAAATGGATTCCCAGTGATCTGGACATGTTTCAAATTCTAAATCCTTAAAAAATGAGGGCAAATGAGTGAGTCGGTCAACTGATCAAACATTTTTCCTTCAACAATCACACTATATTGTTAATGACACTATATTTTGTAAAGTATAAGCTAATAATAAAAGTTTGTATAAAGCGGAAGCCTAAAAAATCAAAGTAAGATACACTTTTAAATAATGTTGAAAGACGTTGTTTTAGTATTGAAAATATTTGTGATGCCCTGAGTATTTATTTTCATCTCTAACTATAAAATTTAAAGTTTCAAAGATAATATAAATCAAGTTGACATATGAATACTTAAAAATCTTAAAAATTGACAGTTCAAGAAATGCATTACAAGATGCACTATTTTCAAGATTTGAAATACATTTTTTCTCATGTCTATACATCTTGAGGTTGAGATAATCTATTTGAGAATTTTTGAACAAACCATCTATGGTGAATTTTTGAGGTGCACGTTAATTTGATTGTTTAGGACCTCATGTTTATATATATAACTTTTTCTATAATAAAAAGAGGAAACAAAATACAAGATAGCATGTGCCTCTTAACTATCTCACCCAATTTGAACGGAAAAAAAAAAAATATTATGAGAACGATAAATAAATGAATTGAATTACCGATTCAACCGGTTCTTTAAATGGGCGGGTTATTATACATTTTAAAATGTTCCCATGGGAGCTTACTGTGCCCTTACTCCATCAAGTAGAAGACTAACTTGGAAAGATATTTTTATCTTAATTATTGGGAATCCCCTATGAATCAGTAGATTATTATAATAAAAATAAAAATAAAAATTTTTAGATTTATAACACTTAGATATCAACCTTAAATTATTGGACAGTTACAAATAAACATCTAAGAATCATTTTTTTCACGCACATAGAGAACATAGTTTGATAACTTTTTTATTGAGTATAGTATATGGGTTGAAAGGTTTATACCTCCAAAATTTTAGGGTCTAAAATTATTCTTAAAATAGGTTTTACCCAAGGCAGTTATAAACAATATGCTCAGCCGGGAGCATGAAATGTTTTTAGACTTTTGAAATTCATCCTCACCCAGTTCAAACCCACCAAGACGCAGCGATTTTCCCCAAATACCTAGGGGTATTTTCGGTATTTTCCCTCTAGGGGTATTTTCGGTATTTTCGGTCACCTTCCCGGTTTCTTTATTTTTATCCATTTAAACTTTTTATAGTTTTGGGTTTTTTCAAATTTGTGCTTTATAAGGGGGAAGAAGAGGTGGTGAAAGCTCATTTTCTTTTCACTCTCTCTGAACCCCAATTGCCATTACAAATAGCTTTAAAAAATCTTGAAATTTTCCATTGATCTTTTCTTTGATCGCTCAGAAACTGCTTTATTTACAATCTAATATTCGTATTCTGCCATTGATTCGCGGCTGTGGAATTGCAGAACCAGTCTGTTTCAGGAATCCTGGTAATTACCTTTTTTTGTTTTTTAATGGGTTAATCAGATGAATATTAGGGTTTTCTGGGCTATCACGGTTTGAGATTGTACTTTTGTTGGGAATTGTTTGTGTAATGATGCAGATTGGCGACTAAAGATTATTTGATGGTTCGAGGGTTTGTCATTGGTAGGTTAGTTTGGGGAGAGTTTTTGACATATTGGCTATGTTGGATTTGGTGCTAGAAACCAGGGTTTCGTTTTCATTTGATTATCTCTTAAAAAATTCATATCCATGCAATTTTTGAATTCTTGGTAGTTCACATGGAGTAATGGCGTTGATCTCTGCCTCTCTTTCTGGTATTTTTTTGAAATGGGGGATTCTGTCCCGATATTGTCTCAAGGTTTTCAAATGTTATTTTTTATTTTTTTGATCTATACCAAGTATCACAATTATTTATTCAAATATTTAAAATGTGCAATATAACTTGGTCTGATACTTAATATTTTCCAACTTGTTTTGTTGGATTTTTGGTCTTTCTGGTATTTTTATGAAATGGAGGATTATTGTCTCAAGGTTTTCGAAGTTTACTTTTTATTTATTTAATCTATACCAAGTATCACAATTGTTTATTCAAATATTTAAAATGTGCAATATAAGTTGGTCTGATACTTAATATTTTCCAATTTATTTTCTTGGGTTTTTGATCAAGTTCATATTGTGTTTGTTTCTATTCGTATTTGTTTTCTCTGATGCAATAAGTGATTGCTTGTTGTTTGCATATCACAAGAGGTTGAAAACAGGTTGCGTTCTTCATATTCCATGTACACGATAGTTAAATGTTGTCATTTTAAACAAAATGGGTATTGCTTATTCATGGAAAGGGTTATGAAACTGCTACTCTTAAAATATTTCCCATGATTTTGTGCTCTTGGAGTAGCCTATCAAGGTTTATTCTCAATACCTTCATTCTGATCTCAATATCTATTGACTATTTGTTAAAGAATTATTATTCTGTAGTTGGCCTAAGTCACTATTGCTTGAGATGTTTATCTCACTGTCTTGAATGCATTTCTATGAAACTTCACATGGAGTACAAGTGACAAATTTTTGGTAGATCAGTTTCTCGTGTCATTTCTGGTTCATATCATAATAAACAAACCTAAATTATTTGATGCATGGGCTGTATGTCATAGATTTAAAGGAAACAAGTCTATCTAGAGATATGTTGACCCAACATTTGTCACATTATCTTTGTGTTTATTTGTTTCAATTAAGGGATTTCACTTCTAGTTTTAGTGGCCAATGTTTGAATTTAAGGATTTTATCTCTCATCCTTGTATTTGTTCTTTCACTGTTATGTTTTATCTCAAAGAAAGACACGCTCACTCGTAATTTATTTATTTATTTATTTTTCTTCTCTAATTTGGCACACCCCATCCTTGCAGCTATGCTTGTTGTTAGAACTGTCTGTTGACATTGTTTCTCTAAGATCTATTGGATGAGCCTTTGCAAGCTAAACTAAACCTATTCCCATGAAATGGAATCAGGTACTTTCTAAAATGGGTTGGTGCAGTTATTTATTGTCCTTTTGAATAGCCACTAAACTGCTGGTAGTTTTTTCTAATATAATGTACTTTAAAAAATAAAAAAATGCAAACCTTTCATGCCGCTGATAATTATTTTTCTCTCAGATGTCGTTGGATTTGAATCTTGTCATTGTTGACACCCACTCATTAATATTTTCATGACATGTTATCTTCGTATTTTCTTAATAAATTTGATTGAGCACGTGGTCTCATGTAGGTTAACACAGTAGAAACTAAAAAAGCCCCTTTATCTGTTTGCTTATCTAGGGTTATTATATTTGAACATGCTGAATATTGAGCACGTGATATTGTTAACGATTGATATTCTTTTTTTGATAAATGAACCTGTTTTTGTTCTATTTCATGGACATTTTGAGGTTAATGCGTTCCCTATTTTTGCCTTTTAGCTTGGAATCAAGACTAGCCATGTTTTCCATGTTAGTTCTAGTAACACCCTGATAAGGTAACAAGGGAAACTGTTATTCCGTTGTTTCAGATAGATTAAGCAGAAATTAATCATGGCTTCAACAAGGAAATCTAAAGCTGCCAATAGGCGGTCTTCTAAAGTCCATGAAGAGCCCTTTGACAAGGATGGAGTGAGTCCAAACAAGAGTAATTCACGAGTAAGATTATGATTGAAATTTGTATTCTTGGTCTCAGAATTGTAGGAGCACTTTAATGTACTTTTTTTTTGGGTAAGTAGCACTTTAATGTACTTTGCTTTACTTAATGCTACTGGGATACTGTAACGAACATCAATATTATTCCATGGGTAATGTAAATGATTTTGATCTAATTGTGCCAGCCTGGTATCCAGTTGTAATATTGTTCATTCGTTTCTAAATTTTGGAGAAGTTAGTATGGAAATGTGAAGTTGTTGTGAGATTAATGTCCTGAAAATTTTGACTGAAGGGATTTTTTAATAATATTTTGTACATTGTACATATAGAAATAATCTTGTAGAAGGCAGTTGTTGGGATATTTGAATATTCTTCAGCAATAGCAATGGCTTTTACAAAATATACCTTCATGGACGTAATGGGCAGGGCCATTGCCATCCAAGTTCTACTAGGCATGAAACACCTTCTGTGCTTGAGGTTTGATTCATGGGTAAAGGGACTTGTTTTCTTCTACCTTTTAAGGTGTGGTCAGATTTTTGTATTTTTTGGATTCGGGGGATTATACTTTCATATGAGAAGGAGTTCTCAGAGATAATCACACAACTAGACAGATCATTTTTATACATGTCCTAGAATTATGCTTTGAGGAAGGGGGGGTGCTTTTTAAGAGCCAATTTTTTGAGTCTTCGCATGCAAATGTCCCCAATGTGAATTGAATCCACAATGTGAATTGAATTTCTCGCATGTTCATTTTGGAAATAATTAGGGAATTTGTTTGTAATTAGGACACCAATTTAGTCCTCGGTGCGAAATGGTCCCTACTGGAGTCTACTTGGGACTGTTTGGTAATCTGCTATAGTTTGGTCTGAGAAATGCTTACCCTTTGCAGTAGAAGAAAGAGGGGTAAAATATTTTTTTTAAAAAAGAGGAGGTTGAGAGAATAAAAGAAATAAAAGAGAAAGTATGAAAAGGAGGGTGAGAGAATATGCTGTTTCTCTAGGCCTGCAAGTGAGTATTCACCAAAGGATGAGAGATTTGGGCCCTATGTCTAGGTCTACGAGGGAGTCCACCCCAAAAACAAGGTCTATTTCACAAGTCTTAATTTTTAGTTTAATATTTTCTTCCCTTCACCTTTGTTTTCAATAGGTCATATACTTATAAGAGAAAAACTTAAAACCTAATTTGACCCCACTAGTGACCCTAGTCACTATTAACTCATAGCCTTCGATTTATGACAAAAATCCCTAAAATCTCTAGGACAAAAAAAGACACAAATACCCCTAAAAGGTCTACAAAAGAAAGACCAAAATGACCTTAGTTTCAATCTCCTAAGTAAATAAACCCTAAGCACATTACATTTTGAATTTGAATTTAGTCAGTTTACCATAAGAGTTATGCAGCGTGGTTGGAATTAATGGAATCTTCTTTGTGCTTAACCTTCCAAAATGGGCCATATGAGAAAGGTCACAAAGAAATTTCAATCTCCTATCAAGGAGCGTCACTGTCGTAGTCTTTCCAGCCCAGCTTTGTAGCCAAATCTGCAACTAATGTCACACAGCTAAACATTTTTCAATTGGATGAATGGGTTTTTCTACCATCATTTCAAAGGAGCAAAAATATGGACTTGAAGAATCCAAGCAAAAAAATTGCTTAGAGTTCTTGTCTTTGAAGATGGGAAATGCCTATATTACTTGTAGGTTGTAGCTTTATTTTATTACATGTGTGAGATTCCCTTCTCTGTCATAATGTGCCTATCACGTGAACCTGGTCTCTTTTTCAGCTGTCTACACAACTTCAATACCGCAAATGTGCTTCTTTACCCCATTTGGTCTTTGTTTTCGGCTGCTTGCCTTTTAAGTTCACCCGTTGACATTCTTAAATGTTCCAAATTTGTGTAGAAACGAAAGTTTGAAGATATTGGTCCTCAGTGGAGCAAAGAAGAGCTTGAATGTTTTTATGACGCTTATCGCAAGTTTGGGAAGGATTGGAAAAAGGTTAGTACTGTGTTTTGTTAATCTAGTTTGATCACAATTTGCCTTCTTTTGTTTGTATTTCCCTTCTTCTGTATGTGACTGAGAAATATTATTAAAATATGAAAGTTTGACAAGTTATGTAGGATCTATTTTGGCAACTAAAGTTTACTTGTTTGTAAATCTCATTAGAAGTGTAAAATCATTATTGTGCTGGTTTTGACTTCTCTTGATTGAGAACTTCTTTTGGATATTTAGGTTGCAGGGGCAATACGTAATCGATCCATAGATATGGTACATGCTCTTTATCGAATGAACAAGGTGAGCCTAGAAAGAATATTTGCAATGTGAAGTGGAAGCCGTCGTGCTTTTGAATGTTGATATAGCTCAAAACCATTGCAGTCACTGTCTTCCTTTTACAAAAAAAATGGTTTCATGAAATGATGGCCATCTTCCGACTATTCTTGGATGCTATTAATGAGCAAATAGATAGTACTTTTAACATGATTTTGACCCCTGATGATGGAGTTGAACTTATATTGTTTCTCAATTTCCAAATGCTTTTTGCAGCTTCGCAGGTAACGTCCTGGGATAATACAGTTGTTGACAAATGTCTAGGAAGATGTTTCTTCATTTGTCATATGCAACTTCTGTTAGATGTGCTGATTCTTTTTCAATTTTTACAATAGGTGATAAATTTCACAAAGGGCTAGTTGGGATGTCACATAAGAAATGCTTATTGTTGAAAAAGTTTTCAAGTTTTTCATATATAAATTAAAAAAAGGGAAAATATAGAATGAGACTATTTACCTTTGGTACATGGTAGTCACATTAATCTTGATCATTAGATGTGAAATTGGGTGGCTGCAATTATTCCATTGACCAAGCTCAAACTTCAAAAGAAATTTTCTCGAACTTTGTGACACAACCAAGCCATCAAATTTCACATCAGAGGGTTGTAAGTAATTGTGACCACCTTGTATCAAAGGTAAATGATCTCATTTTTATACAATCCCTTCAAAAAATTGGAATTTTTTCTTTACTACTTGAAATTTGTTTGGCTGTTTTAAATGCCTTTGTTATCTGCTGCTCCCCACCCCATGGAAATCTCTGGATTCCAAGGAACTCTCCCTAAAACTGCAGCAGGACACCCAAAAAATCCCCATAAAAACTCCCAACCCAAAAAACCGAAAATCAATACAGTGAAACCAGAAGAAACACACTTGAAATTGGATAAGATTTGAAGCCACCGTTGGGTGTGGCCTACAGCCTGAAACAATTCTAATGGAGCAGAAGCAACTCAATTTACAGCCCTTCTGGTTGTAACAGTCTTAACGGACAATGATAGAGAAATTTTTGCTGTTGTATGGAGAACTAGGCTTTTTGCAAACAGAGCAAGTGGCCAAGTCTTGTCAAAGCCCTCTTCAACTTTCGCTTAAACGTTGCTTGCCTTGCCCCTGGCTTGTGTAGCTTGGCTACACATCAAAGCACTAGATCATAGAAATGGTTCTTGTTTTCATTTTCCTGAAAATGTCCTTTAATGGTGGGATTTCTTGACTGGGCCAAGCTGGTAAGAGATGGCTCCATCGAGGAGGTTAATGGAGCAGTTGACTTAGGCTAGAGAAAAGAGAAAAAATGGGGGAGGGAGCCAGTGAAGTTATTGTTAGAGAGATCAACATTGTCAAGGAGGGAAAGAGGGAGAGGAATGGTGCCATCAAGGGAGGAGGTTATGACGTTATGGGAGAGATTCAAATGGGGCAAGAGAAGGGGAGACGGAAGGGGCAACGAATCCAATGAGGTTGTTGAGATAGAGATCAAGGAGTGTGAGGTTATCATGATAGAAGAGAGAGGGAATGATGGTGACACTGAGCGGCTTGGTGACTACCAGGCCATAGGTGATATTTATCGATCCCTGGCAATTCTGCTCTTTGTGAGAGGCTAGAGTGAAGAAGAATTATTAGGAGATAGATTGATGGTGGATTGGTGGCCATGGAAATTCTTTGTGTTGTGGTTGATTGGGGTTTGTTGGTGTTGGCAGAATTTAGCACTTGGAGGGGGAGAGCATCGCTTGTGTTTTGTGGGTCTCCTTTTTGGTTTCCTGGGGGGGTGGGGGTGGGGGTTTGGTTTGGTTGATGGGGGTTTCAAGAGCGAAACTTCATTAAAAATTCATGTCTTGAATTTTTTTTAGATGTGGCTTTTTGACTAGATGGTAAAGTTTTTTAACTTTCATATTTGGAAACGCACTGTTGTCCAAACAGTTCAAAGCGCTTATCACAAGATTTCGGGTCATCATAAAAAGATCTGCTAGTTTTGGGTGCATACAAAAACTAGCCCAAGAAAGCGAAAACTATAGAGAAAGGCTCCTAAAATATTTATTGTAAAAAAGAAAAAACAAAAGATCCGTGCTATAAGGTACTTTGAAGCCTTTCCCGAAATATTTATTGGAAAAAAGAAAAAGAAAAGGTCCGTACCATACGGTACTTTGAATGCTACAGTCCATAACCTTTCCTATGTATATTCTATTACACATAGTTGTTTGTGTCAAGCTTGTAGTCAGGTATTTACTTATTCCATAGTTTGTCCTCTATATTTTATATTCTTCAAGTAAGACTGTGCATGATGTTCACTTGTACTCTATTTCATATTTTCTTTGACACTCATTTTAACCGTATGCTGGTTTGCTTTCACCTGCCTGAATTTTGTGTGTTATGTGCATCACACTGTTAAGTTTGAGGTATTAATCCTGCCTGGCTTTAATATTGCTTTGGAAGGGTTATGCTTTCTGTGCCTGGCATTTCTGTTAGTTAATTTAGAGTTGATTTTTTTTGAACTGTCAGAAATTTAATCATCACAGTTTATTAATAGTTTCTGTGCTAATATTTTAACATATTTGTAGGCTTACTTATCTCTTTCAGAAGGACATGTATCAGGTGCAGGGCTTATTGCTCTGATGACCGATCATTACAATTTAATGGTACGATTGAAAGTCACTACATATGTCTAGATTTATGTCTTGCAAATTTAAGATTTGTGTTTGTGACAATCTGTGCCATTATAATAGGTTCAAGAACATCTTGCCTTTTGTTTTTTTGGTTATATCATGTTCTTACACTGTCCTCACGATATAACCATTTTAAGTAATTGTGACTTGTTCTCCTTTATTACTGAAGACATCTGTCAGCTCTAGTTGATTCTTGTTGCTCTCATGTCTTAACCCATATCAACTATTTATTTTTTGGCTCAATGAACACACTAACTTTGCAGATGTCTTGGATTGGTGTTCCAATAGCCTATAAGATTTGTTCAAATGACTTGGTGGCTTTCAAATGCTTCTTTCCATAGCGATATCCTAGCATGTATTCATCTTACTGTGAAACATCTTTCTTGGACACTGTTTTTTTGCGTTTTCCATTTCTTTCTCCCCATAGTGATGTCCTGGCATGTATTCATCTTACTGTGAAACATCTTTCTTGGAAAAAGTTTATTTTTGCGTTTTCCATTTTCTTTATATGAACAAATTTTTGTTCATCGTACACCAAGGAAATCAGAAACCAGGTTTTGATGATGATTTTACTCGGGTGTGCCCTCCCATAAAATTCATTACTGGGTAGATTATTCTCTTTTCTCCAATGGAGCACATAATTGAAAAGCAATAAGCATAGCACCAAAGGACATTTTTGGTATCAATACTGTTCAGGAGTCGATTATAATCACATTTAAACTTGATGCAATCCCTTGTTACAACTTGTTTGTCAGCTTAAGCCATATCTAATTTAGGGCCTTTTTCAGAATCCAGCTCTAAGAAATCTGATGGTGGGTAAAACCTATCAACTTTGGCCTTAATTCATAATTTCCTCTTTGTTATGATTTAGTAAGGTTTTTTCTCTTTTTAAGCTTTTGATGGATAGGTTCTGAAGCTTCTAGATGACCCTGTATCTCAGACAAATTGTTCTTGATATTTCTTTGTCTCCAAAGATCCATTTATTGTTCTCTCCTCTACTGTATCGTCACTTGTGAATTGCAATATTACCTCATGTGAAACCTCTAATTTTATGGTGCACACATCTTCACCCCTGTCAGTCCTTGTTTTTTGTATGCGTGTTTTGTTGTCTTTCTTTGCTTGTCAGTCCTTGTTTTTTGTATGCATGTTTTGTTGTCTTTCTTTGCTTCTTGGGATAGAGGGCTGAGGAATGGGGATCAATCAACAAAAAAAGATCTGGACCATATATTCATTGTTTGTTTTATTTCTTTGCACAATTATTTAATCAATAAATAATAATTGAAGGGAATTAAAAAATTTAAAATCAATAATATCAAAAAATACAGTGAATGATGGGGCAACAAAATGGGCAGTAAAATGATTATTTATTAATTAAATTTTACTAGTATAATAATTTATATTCTGTTAAAGAGTAGTTTATTTAACTATAACCCCAAAAAATACAATAAAAAGAAAATGTTGACGAGCACATTAGGATAACTAATAACAATACAAGGAAGCAGATTTTTTTATTGATAAAATCTGCTTTATTATAATTTGGAAATTGATCAAAATTACCCATCAGAGATGAACTATTTAACACCTTACTCATATCTTTTGATTTAATTTCAAAATACCCTTAAAAAACCACTTATTTTGAGTTGGAATAGTTACAATTGGGTAGAATGTTAAATAGTTCATCTCTTATTGGCCCACTAGCTCATATGAACATATGTGTTCATATGAGCCCAACGTCCCAGATTGAATCTGAGCCGATGTGACGGTCATGACCTCATTTCGTATTTGAATTTTAATTTTTTTCGACAAATCCAAATAATTTGAAATTTTAGGTGTGTATTCTTAAAAAATAGGAGAATCTAATAAAAATATCAAAAAATTAATTTGCAAGAAATAATTTGACCAAAATACCCCTGAAATGTTTCTGAGTTATTTTGGTCAATTTATTTTTAGCAATTTATTTTTAAAATATTTTTATTAGGTACGCCTTGATGAGAAGAATGTATGCCTAAAATTTCAAGTTATTTGGATTTGTATAAAAAAAATTAAAATTAAAATACGAAATGAGGTCATGACCGTCAGATCAGCTTAGATTCAATCTGGGCCATTGGGCTCATATGTTCATATGAGCTAGTGTGCTAATCTCAACATTTTCCTTTGATAAATTTCCCTTTATAATTTCTCACTTTACAACCTCCAAAAGCATATCAAATCTGCTTTATTTACTATTGTGGATTTCACAACCTCCTAAAGCATGAGAGAGAGAGAGAGAGAGAGAGAGAGAGAGAGAGAGAGAGAGAGAGAGAGAGAGAGAGAGAGAGAAATTTGCTTTATTTACGATTTTAGACTTCGCAACCGCCTAAAGCATGAGAGAGAGAGAGAGAGAGAGAGAGAGAGAGAGAGAGAGAGAGAGAGAGTATGATTGCAATTAAGATCCAAAAGGATAATCTTCTTGGCCAATTGTTACCCCTTGGAGCACCTAGAGGCTATCCCTAAAAGGTGGGATGGAGATCTTAAAATTTAAACATCATGACCCTATGGAGTTCCCTCTCTTGGATTGCTGGAGCGAGATCACGGTGTGGGGTTGACACCCAGGTTAGGAGATTCCAGTAATTGTGGTTTTCCCAACTGGGAGTGAGTGTGAGAGGGTCTAGTTATCTATTGGGATATTCCATGTTGGAGCACTGGATATTTTTGGTATGTCCCTGATTCCAAAGGGTCATCACATTTGTGAAAATTGTACTTTGAGGGTTCTTACTGACGCACTACATCCTACCAACTGGTGGATCATTCTGGTAGGATTTGATGGCTCCCTCTTCTAGTTGATTTATCCTGCTGTTTTCTTTTCTAATAGTATTCTTGGTGTATTGTTATTAACAATTTGTACAGATGTGGAGAACTTTGTTATAAGCTATCAAATATTTATTGGTAACTTCCACCAATTTGTTGTTGGAATACGGGAACTTGAGCTTTTCAGTCCATTTTTTTTGTGCATCAAACAAAAAAATGCTATTTGTTTTAGATGATTGTGCATTATTGCATTAGTTTAAGGTAACGTTGCATGCCACCCCAAACCATGGTTTGAGGGCATTCTGGTGATGAATTTGTTTGTGCAAATTGAGAACTAAAAAGTTCATTTTGAGGCATATATGAGCTCATGTTGCCTAAAGTTTCACACACAAAAAGAGGGCCAAAATCACAAATGGAAAATATAGGTCATGAACTCCTTTTTTTTTCTTCTAATATAACAATGCGGGCAGACGCTCGCTCACTGGATATCATAACTCCCTCCTCCCTCCCTTTCTCTGTCTCTCTCTTTCTATCTGCACTCCACTTGAGTTGAGAACAGCAGTCCTCACTACTGGGTACAAACCTTTTTCCTCACTCTAGAAGACCCATATCTTTGTTTACAACATTTCAAAAAGCGCTAGGCGGGTCCTAGGCGGCCTGGGGGGTCCAGGCCACCCAGCGCCAAGGCGAGCACTCAGAACCTGGGCGGCCCAGTTGAATATAAATAAGGATTCTGCAGTTATGTCAGTATTAGTTATTTGTATTGCAGTACATAATTCAAATTATACTACATATTAGCATTTAATACACACTCCATAAGCATAACCATAATCCATAAGTCGGTTCATGTACCATATCCAATTAAAACTTAAAATTTTCCAACCAACCAAATTATCAAACCAAGTTATCAAATAGCATTACACACCAGTAGTACAATACACCACCATGAGAAAGAAAATAAAATTGAATTATGAAATTATGAAAGTAATACTTGAAGACTCAAAAGAATCTTCAATAGTTCAATACACAATACTTCAATCAAAGTTCAAACTTCAAAGTTTAATAATTATTCAACAATCAACATTCATCATCAAATCTTGGGTGAGCTGCATTGGCATCATATTCATTGGAGTCGACGGAGTCGTCACCCTCCTCGACCTATTGGTTGTCCCCGTCCTCCTCCGTCTCTTTTGAATCAGCCTCTTCTTCCTCGTCTTCCTCCATCCTTGTTCTCTATGCAGAAGATCTAGTGGCCCTAGGAGGGTCAGCTGATGTCCTTGAAGCATCCATTACCATGTCCCATGTCAATCCTTCATGCCTCTCGACCTCATCATCATCAACTAACCAGTCCATAACATGGTCCATATTTTTGATCTGATGGGGTCTCTCGTATCTCTCTTAGCTGTCCTTCAAGAATCGATTGTACTTGACATAGACTAGGCCATTGAGCTTCTTTGATTCATGCTTGTTCCTTATCTTTGTATGAATAATATTTATGGTTCATGTATTATTTATAAAATTATACAAATTACCCTTATGTCCTTGCCCCTTCAAAAGTACTCCAATTGTGCTCACAACTGGATGAAGAATTGGTTAGGTTTAAGATCCGAATGGCTAACTTTTGTAAATTTGGTGAACTTCACCCATGTTGGCTCCACCAATGGGCTATAAAGATATAGAAAAAATCATAAGGAAATAATAAAATTACTTGATTACTTGAACTTGATGAAGATGAACTTAATAATATTATTAATACCTAGATTAATTTTGGTCCTTTGCCGCCATTGGACTCCCAAAAGACTTTAATGAGCACTTGTAATTTATGAGCTCATTATCGCATATAATATCCTACATATCAGGATTAGGGACTGGCACCTCTACACAATCATTAATCCATTCATAATTGTGTCATTTGTTTGTATATCCCTGTCAATATAAAGAAAAGCTGGGTTCAAATAATAACTAGTTTCATGCAATGGCCGATGTAGCTGCCTATCGAACTTCTCATCAATAATCTCCTAAACAGGCTTGTAACGGGTTTCTTTATTATTGAAATTTTGGGCTATCTCTCTTTTGCATTTCTCGATAGCATTATATATGTAGCTCATAGAAAGCTTGTTACTATCAACCATACGAAGGACTTTGATAAGAGAAAAAAATACCTTAAGAGCGCCCTTCACTCCTTGCCAAAAAGCCTTAGAAAGGATAATATCTCTCACCTTCTTCCCAACCTGATCCGTAGACCCCTTACATGCTCTCCACTCATCTGAGATGAACATTTGCCTCAACTGTACTCTCCTCGAATGTATGCTATCTAGGCATAAGTACTAAGTCGCAAATCTCGTGGCCCCAAGCCTCGCAATCTCTTTCTTCTTTGTAAAGGTACGCATCATGCTGAGGGTGAGATGGTTGCTATAAATGAAATTTGTAACTAACTTGGTCTTCTTCACTGCACTTGATATCTCGATTAAACCGCCAAGAGCCTCAAGTGTGAGGTCTATACAATGTGCTGCACATGGTGTCCAAAAGATTCTAGGATAAGCTATGCGCAATTAATTAGATGCAACAACATTAGGAGCAACATTGTTTGTCACAACCTGTACAATAAGATGCTCCCCAACCTCCTTGATTCCCTTCTCTATCACTTGAAATATGTAATGGGCATCATGGATATGATCAGAGGCATCAATAGACCTCAAAAAAATAGTCTCTACATGACAATTCACAAGCAAATTCATCTGACTTCTTCTCTTGCTATCACTTCAAGCATCAGTCATAATAGAAACCCCATACTGAGCCCATGCATCCTTCTTAAGTTCTACAGCTTCCTTCATGGCACTCACTGCCTTTTGATATCTTAATAATGAATTGCTCAACTTCTTGACATCCCTTCCCAAAATTTCCTCATCACTTTCATCATCATCAAAGTTGACTCGAACCCCGGACTTAATCTCTGCTATACTAATCTCTCATATTTTTTCATTTTCACCATGTTCAAAAAAATGTTTATTTCCTCTTTAACAAAATCAGGAGTCTTTTTACATGGGACAACATCCCCCCCGATACTGGCAAGATGTTTCTTGAACCGGTTTATGCCCTTTTTGTATTATTTTCACAAAACTTGCATCTTATGCAATTTTTATCATTAGGATCTGGGTTATAGCCATATTTCCAACCGGAATAACCACTCTTATTAGATCCCGAAGAAGACATCTAAAAAATAATGCAAATTACTAAAGTAATAAAAAAAAATCACATCACTTACTTTGAGTTTGATTGCTCAATCTTCAAACTTCCACCTCAAAGATGCTTCTATATACTCAAAATCTTTTAAAAAACCCCTTATAACTTTACAAAACATCAAAAAGTAAATCTAATATCAACGAGTGATGTTTTGATCAATTTTTGTTAACTTTGAGAAACCCTTCGATCCTAAAAATTTACCAAAAAACTAGTTTTTTGGGGGTTTTTTCTCTCTAAAATTGGCTCCAACAAGTTTTAGGGTTCAAATGAATCTAAAACTCTAATTTTGGGCCCTTGAAAACAAAAAAAAAAGACCAAAATTGCCCCTACTGAAAGTCATTTCTGCCCCTGGGCGGGGCGTAGGCCTTGGGCACCCGCCTAGGCGAGTTCCATACTGCCTAGGCGGCCACCCATGGAACGATTGCCCAAATTGGCCGCCTAGGCCTGGGCGATGCACCCAGGCCTTTCAGACCGCCTAGGTGTTGGCGGTCCGCTTTTTGAATCACTGTTTGTTTATAATCATAACGCAATGTCTATGAGAAACACCCGTTTTTCCAAGAGGCCACCATTTCTTGGAAATGGTAGGAGAGCAGGGGGTCAACCACCTCTTTTATCTCTCTAAAATAGAGCAGCCCACCCTCTTTCACTGTGAGTAAGGTGGTTCAAAGCGTAACCACCTCTTTTATCTCTTTTAAATAGAGCAGTCTATCCTCTCTCTCTCATCGTGAATAAGGTGGTTTAGAGCTTAGAAGATAATTGAAACGTAGCAAGAGAACTAACAGGTAGAATTTGTATCCGAGTTTGAAGAGTGAAAATTCATCGAATCACTCCTAATTATTTTGTTCTTTTTTATTGTTATTTTTTGCGCTTGATGATGTTTGAAACTTAATTCAATCAAATCACTAGTGATGCTTATTGAACCCTCTGTTTACCTCTTGTTGAAAATTGTGCTTACATTGCTTTTCCTTTTTTCCTATTGAAACCGTTGGTTTTATTTTGTATGCCCTTGGAGTTAATAGATTGTGAATTGGCAGGAGGCGAGTGATAGTGATCGAGAGAGCAATGAAGGTGTAGGAATGTCTAGGAAACCTCATAAGCGTGCTCGGGGAAAACCCCGAGTTGGCATGTCAAAGGACATGGACCAGCCTTTTCCTGATTTGTCTAAGAATCCAGCTATTTCATCACAGTATGGATGCCTGTCTTTATTGAAGAGAAGACGTTCTGGAGGTATCGTGTTAGTTTTAAATGATCTTTCCAATATACCATGCAATTGCCCACTTTGATAATTTCATTGGGTATATCGAAATTTATAGAATTTTCTTGTACTATTGATGTTGTTATTTTCCATTTGGTATGTGATTTATGAAGTTAGTGTATTTCATTCTTTTTATGTTTGTTATATTCCATTGAACTTTTTTTCTTTACCACATCGTTGGCTCGATAAGAAGTGCTTATTATTTTCATTCAAGTTAAAAGATGAGAATCTTTTTGATTCATTTGATAATGGTTGTGTGTGTGGTATTGCACTAATTTTATGGTTTCTGCTGTTTCAAACTTGAATTGAAATGAGTTCTCTACTTTTGTTTCGGTAAACTAAGTTTGACTTTTACTGATAGCAAGGCAAGATTTAAGTACTTTGGTTGATTGCTGTTGCTACTGAAATAGATGGAACTCAGGGGAATCAACTTAGTTTCAATCTTACAATTGCAGTACGACATCATGGCTTCAAATCTCCCTAATGATCCACCAAACAGAAAAAAAAGAAGTTCGGTTTTTGGTGTTAGCAGTGCGGTGCTGATGAGGGGTTAACACTTAGGATCTGCTTCTAGGAAGGAAATCTTTTTCTAGTTTGAATATGGTTGGAGTATAGTTTTGTTTAAATGATACTTTTGTTAGGAAAGAGTGCGTCCACTTGCAGCATATGCATTTAGTGACTAATACATAGATAAATTAGCCTTGTTCGAGAGAGATAGTGGATCACATGGAATCTTAGCCACCTAATTTGATTTGGGAATTAACTCCTTCGTGGATCTGAGTACCTCTGGAATATTTGTCTTTTTTAGATGGACATGCTGATGATCTCCTCCATCATATTAGGATTGTTCCATGCCTATGGTTCTTTTTTGGGCGTGCACCTAATGTTCAGTGGGTCACTTTCAAAACTGGAGCCATGTTCTGAAAATGGTGAATATGGATCTTTCTTTGACTAGTTTAGCGCCACTGATTCGTAGATGCACAACAAGCATCATTCAGACATTCCATGATCTATTCTCTTAATAGTCTTTCTAATGGATCAGCTTCCTTGAAGAAATCATCATCAAAGTCAAAGACTTCATCAGGAGGAGCAGTCAATCTGGTGACAGATTAGGACCAATGTTGTCTGGACTGGACTGGTGAGGGCACCGGTTTAGTTGGACTAGCAGAGCTGGACAAGTCGGACTGGTCTAATAAATAAAAAATTAACAAAAATATCAAAATAAGGAAAAAATTGGGAAACAAACAGACTAAACAAGGTGCTAGTAAAGAGCCTGATAAAACATTTTAGTACATTTTAGGTACTATCATGAAAAAACAAGGTTAAACATGGGAAAAGACTAAACGAGATGCTAATAAAGAGCCTCCAAATTCCAAAAATGTCGGAGAACACCTTTACCAGGAAAGAAGAAATAAAACTGTAAACAAATTCAGGAATCATCAGCATCATTTGAGCCTTATTCCAACTATTTAGGTTGTCTACATAAATCCTGTTTCGCCATTAAGATCTATTTATTCTCATACCGTTTGTCATTACAACGAATGCCCATGCCCAAGCATGGCCATATAACATAGGTTCAGGATTCATGAAACGATATGGAAATGTTATATGCTGGCTGCCCTACCTAACACAACCGTCCTTTATCCGGGCTTGAGACCAACATGACTGACTTGGGACTAGCCATGGCAGAGTTACAAATTTAGAAATAATACTAAATAATAAAAAGTGCAAATAACACTAAATTTGGACCATCCGGTGCGCATTAAATCACAAACCATTAATAACAATAGATACAACGAATAACACTAAATGTTCCAAAGAATGCAAGCATTTCAGATTGAGACATACCCCTCAATGACCTTCCTGTCCACTATGCTTGATTGAACTAGACTTGAGACTGGTTCACCGGTTTCCGGTTTGAATTGGCTGATCCGGTCTATACATCATTATTCTAGACCATGGTTATAGGAAAATCTTATGTTGATTGTCCTTAATCCCTGAATCATGCTTTACGCTTTGAATTGTTGCAAGTCCTCTTAAATAGGTGCCTAGGAAATTATAACTTCTCCGTTCCTTCCTCATTGACTTACTATGTGTTTGATGGTTCTGGGAAATCATTCCATTCCTTCCATATACTCCAAAGATAGCTGAGAGGTGCATCTTCCAAAGACAGTGTTACATGGATATTGACACTCGTATCGGTATCTAGTATGTATTAGGTGTCTATCGACGCGAGTGTTTAGTATGTATTAGAGTGTCTAGTACGTGAGGTGAAAAAGCTAGTACTTGTCTGACGTGGCCGTATAGTAAATAGCTTTATATAGTATATAATATAATTCTAGGCATTGATCACTTCCATTGTGAGTGTCGTTTTGGTAGGCTGTACTGCTTCTAGTGCCTAATGGGGTGACGTTGTGAGGTTCCACACCCTTGGATCTCATTTTATGAGCTATACAATATTTCTCAGTTAATAAATATTTTCAAGGTTTTTTTATGTGCTTATTATTTGTGAATGACTAGCTGGCAGTGGATAGCATATTAGTGCAGCCTCGCAAGCATCTTGTTACTTTTTACAACATGCATTTATTTAAGTTATTTAAAAGTAGTTGACCATGTTGACCTTAAAAAAAGAAGAAGAAAGGAGGTTCTTACGAATGGAACTGTGGACCTTACAATGTGACGTAAGTTGTTTGCGCTACTACGCGGGCACCATAATTTAAGTGTTAAAAATTGGATGACACTTGAATAAAAAGTGTCGATACATGCTCAAAACATATGACATCAGCAGAAACCTACAATTAAATGTCGGCCACGTGTCTATGCGTGTTGACATCTTGTCACGTGACACCGAGCTAGAGGTGAAATGTCTAGGTAACACTGTCCAAAGAATGCAAGCTTTTTGGACTTAGAGGATATATTCCATATTGCCATGAAGAGGACATGAAAGTTGGTATAACCTGTTGTGCAGCAAGGAGGTTTTATGTGGAGCTCCACATGGTCATGTTGAAAGTGCACTGCAGGATAAGCTGGTCAACAAGCTCCCTTGACACTTGAAGCATCTGTTGAAAAATGGAACATAGAATTTTGAGATTATCGTCAGTTCGGGCTTGGATTGTTTCATTGCCAGCTGAATGGAACCGCATGCAGGGAGATTCCCCAAACAATCTTTGCCATGGATCTCCTACTTTAAATTCTATAAGGCTCTACAGAAATACCTGAATGAAAATTGACCTATTCCATCACAACTCCTAACCAACAATGTTAGGTCCTGGTGATCTGACGAACATTAGCTCTAAGTTACCAATAAATTGACTTGACTTGTTGAAAGATAATGAAGAGTTTTTTGTTTTTCCTATGATACAGGTAAGATGAAGTTGGTCTTCAAAAGCTTATCAATCTCTTCTTTTATTTTCAGTTCCAGGTGAGGCTTTTGACGGCATAATTTTTGTTTCTCGACTTTTACCTATTCATGGAATACAAGATGGTGTTTGTACCGATTCGGGATTTAAGCCAGGCATGTCATCATAGGACCAGGGGAAGATATCCATGTATTCTTTTAAGAGGGAGACCATCTTGCCTCGTTCTTCTGGTGACAAAGAGATTCCAATTTTAGTAGTCTATTCCTCAATTCCTAAGGTGACGTCTAAGGTTTCTTGGACAATAACAATAATACTACTGTGGAATCCTTTCTTAAACTGTCCAGCTTAGAATATGAGTTCCTTAGAGGGAGGTTCTTCATCTACCTCAAAATTTTGTTCTTCTTGATTTTCATCGGCAGGTCAGTCCTCATTTTTTTTTTATTTTTAGTTTCTTCCTTGACTGGGCCCAAGTTTTCACTGGGATTATCGATGGTCTCGACCGTATTTTCTATGATAGTAGTGATGGTGCCGGAGGGGCTGGCCTTGCACAGGGTGTCTGTATAGGCACCCTGCGCCAAACCGTTTTTTTGGCACATGTACTTGGAAATGTCGATGGATCCCTTTGATGGATTCAATGGATGGGGAGTGACAATCCAATTTTCAGTTTCGATTGCCCTAGTTGGTCTAGGGGCCGAGGAAGTGGTAGCCACAGTGTGGACTCCAAGTGTAAGCCATGAAAGGTTTTGTTCCAAAGGCTCTTCCTTTGAGGGAAATTCAATAATTAGCATGGTAGAGGCTTCGGCTTCCCTTGCTTTTCGTATGGGGTGAGGTATCATTGTTTTCATTTCTGTATCCCCAAAGGTATTGTTCAATTGGCTTGTTTGATTGAACCATGATGCTTTTGGTGTCTTTTGAAACTTGTGGTTGGTCCATGTTGATGTTATTAATAAGTATATATGCCCTTGTAATGGTCATGGAAAATATTGGCAGGTGAAGTAATAACTTATGGTTGCTGAGCCATCTTTACCCAACTGCACGACGACATCACATAGGTGTCTTTGGACCAGAACCAGTGATGAACATCTAGAAACATAGAGTTCATTCCATCAACAGCGTTCTTATTTACTGATAGGATAAGGATGGGTTTTCTGGAGAAAAAAATCAAATAAACTATAAGTCACATGCATGCGGATCACCAAGATGGATTAACAAAAACCATTGAGAAGTTTACAAAATTCCATGCAATTGAGTTCATCGCCGGCAATTCTTTAAGATAGGTGCAAGAAATTTGACAATCATGAAGCTTCGGCTTCTTTAGCTCATTGTTGTTCTCTAATAAAAAGAATGTTCTTATTATAATGTAATTTTCTTGTGTGTATGAAACAAATTTGTTTCTGACCATATCCTGCTTCTCCTTTCAAGCATTTGATGTTTCTTTAACTTCTGAATGGTGCTTGTTCTGTTATAGGAATATGTTCACCACATGATCCCATGAAAATTGGTCAAATCTGTCTGTAACTTGGAGCTTTTTGTTAACTTCCAAGTTTATATATTTGGCAGGTAGCCGTCCTCGGGCTGTTGGAAAGAGGACTCCTCGATTTCCTGTTTCATATCTTTATGATAAAGATAACAAAGCAAAGGTCATGGCGCCAAAAAAGCAGGAATTTGATTCAGAGGTAGATCCTGATGAAGATGAAGTTGCTCAAGTTGCATTAACATTGGCTGAAGCTTCACAAAGGGGGGGTTCTCCTCAGGTTTCTCGAACACCAAGCAAAAGAGCTGAGCATACAGGACAAATTCCTTTTCAAAATGGTGACAGGAAGGTAAACATCTATGGAAACTTAGTTTTTATGTTTGATATCTTCTTGGCAATGCCTTCTTGAATAATGGTCGAGAAGACTTGTAACTTTTAAGGTTTTATTCATGGACCACAGTATATGGAAGCTGGGTTTGTGGGTGGAATGCGTAATACAGCAGTGGATGAAGGCTGCGTGGAGGGTAGTTTGGGAAGCAGGGAAGCTGATAATGGAGAAAGTGCAAGACCTAGAAACCATCGATCTCATCTGGATGTTGAAAGTGTTGATGCAAAACAAGCTTCACCAAAGATGAAGAGGATGTTAGGAAAGAAATTGAAAGCCCAAGGGATTGAGTATAATCATGTTGATGATATAAAGGAGGAGTGCAGTTGTACTGATGAAGGGCTTAATCCAAGAGCTGACAATGAAGAGATTGACATGGAAGCTGCTATTGGGAAAAGTGAGAAGTCCTCTCCACCTGTTGTCAAGAAGAGAAGCAGGCAGTTGATTTCTGGAGGCATGTGTTATTCCACTGGGTTGCTTTTTTTCATTCTTTCTTTCTTTGGAGGCTTTATGCTTGCTCATGCTTCTCTTTTCTTGTTGGTGTTGGATTTTGTTTTTGATGCGTTGTTCTAAAGAATCTTAATATAGGTTGTCCTCATGAGCCAAGTCTTCCCACAATGTTCCTGATTTGGTCTCCATTGATATCTTCCTGCTGAAATCATTCTTGCCTTATGGTGTATATATTTTCTTCCATCATTATTTTGAAGCTCTTCTGACTAGTATTGTAAGGAGTTAGGACTTGTGCCAGCTTAATTTGTGTTTTTGCTATACTTTTGTTGCTGGTTGTTAGCAATACTTTCTGTCCTCTAATTTCCCATTATTGTATGTCTTTCACTGAATAACTTGTGATTTAGCCTGCCCATTGCTTTTTTTGGCTTTCTGATGAAAACACTATTTCGACACTAATAAATGCATGTATAGTTTTTATGATTACATCGATAATAATCCAGCGAAAGGAGGATTATTTAGAGCAAGCTCAATGGACAACGGAGATAGAATAGCTGTTGGGAGGTTAGGACACCCAATCTTTAGAGATAAGGAAGGGCATGAACTCTTTGTACGCTGTATGCTTACTTTTTTTGAAACATTTCCAATAGTTTTGGTAGATGGAGACGGAATTGTGAGAGCTACTGCTGATTTTGTTTTGGTTTGCTCAAATGCGTAAATTGGCGATGATTTATTTTTCATATGTTCATTGTTGATTTTATTTTTCATATGTTCATTATGTTTGATGAGAGTTTTATTTCATGTGTGCGTGCGTACACAAGTGTGCAAGAGTGCATGCATGTGGGATACATGCATGTGCTTTGATGACTTTTTATTCTTCTAAGAACTCTTAATCTATGAATTGATTCCGAGCATGAAGCTTTCTTATGGGGCTTTTTCTGTTCAATCTGTGCAGATGAATGCTCGGCCATTGATGCCCTTCAAACTTTGGCTGATTTATCTTTAACTTGCTTGTTGCCATCATCCATTGTAGAATCTGGTGAGCCTTTTCCCTTTTCATTTAATTTATTCATTTACTCTTTATTTAGACAAAAAATTCTACTATATATCTATTTTTGTATGGTTAGGAACAATTATGACCATTTTAATTCTTATAACTTTGCATTGTTTTGAAAAACAAGCTTCTTTTTATTGGATTTCCTATTTTCTATTCTTTTCTTTTTTTTTTCCCATTATGTTTTCAATAAAATGCCAGGCATGTTTGTGACTTATACTTCTTCAGATTTTACTCTTGGAACAATGTGTTCGGGATTGATAGCTGCTAATTATGGTGTTTATCATGTTGCATGACATGGTGTACTATCAATTGCATATCCTCATTTAGAATGTGATGAGCGAATTGTATGTGTTGAACACAAGACACCAGTGTTTGTTGAAGGAAGCTTTTCTTAAATGCATCTTTGATTAGTATTGAGTGCAATATGAGTCTCTTTTAAATTGCAAGTGGAGATAAAGCCATAAAGGTGTTATTTTGTCTAGTTATAGACCACCTTATTCCAACTAAAGCAGTGTGTCTACACATGATTTTTCTTTTTCTGTTGTTAGGCTACATATAATTATCTGATTACATTTCTTTTCCTTTTTTTCTAGCTGAAATATATATATATTGTCCAGACAATCATACTTTGTCCATCTGCAGAAAGTGGGTTCTTTTCCTGTTTTGTATAGCTCCCTTTTATTGATTTTCAATAATGTGGTGCCGCTTAAAATACGTAATTGAAAACGTTAAGGTTTATATATCCCGAGTGTGATCATCCCTAGTATCTGATATTCTGGGGACTTGATTTGTTATGCTCCTTATATAGGAAACACACACATGCATATATTTACTACTATTTGTAATAGTCTTGGCCTTTATTGGCTACTGTGTGCATTCATTTAATTTACGAAAATCTGTTGTTTCTAGAATCATCTGTCCAGGTCAAAGAAGAAAATGGAAGTACTGATAATGTTGATAAGCCCTATGTACAAGAGCATGTTCCTCCAAAATCTCAAAGACAAAAATCTCGTAGCGTGGTTCATAAAGAGAAACGAACTTCATCACAGGGAGCTGAAACTGTGGCTCGTGATAATGCTAAATTGGGAAAGGAAAAATCTGCTAATGCGATCATAAGTACTGACAAGAGTCCACGGTTTCGCCTCTCTATAGATAACATGCGGAAAGGAAAACGGAAGTCGTTAACTGGAAATGTGAAGGTATGAATGAAGATAACATTTGATGTTTGCTTTTGGATATCTTCTAAAATTGGGGTTCTGATAATCCTTTTCTTACCATATGCAGCCTAAACCTTCCAAAGTTGATAGTGAATTGCATTCAAAAGACTCTCAAAAGGCAGAGGTATGGTCATGTTTTTTTTTTACACTTGATTAGACATCTGTTTCATTTACTTATAAAAGGGGCAATGAATATGTTATAAATTGAATGTTTCTTTCTTCATACTTGATGTTGATTTCGATTTCTGCGACCTATAAATCTACATCATTCTCTGTCAGGTATTCAGAACAATCCAAGGAGTATCGTTTTGGTCCTTCCTTTAGGATTCATATTTGGAACTTGTATTACCTTTAAATCTCATAAACAGTGAAGTGCACAGGTCTCGGAATGCAAGATAATATGGTTAATTACTTTTCCTTATTTGTAGTGCTCTTTGTGTGGTTTCCTGTTTGGGTTATTCAGGCATTTTTAAAATGGTAAGAAATATCTTGATTGAAGAAAATTCCAATGAGATTTCGCCACTTGGACCTTGCGCAAGCATCAGTTTTTTTTTTCTTGGTTCATTGAATCAATCCTGTAGTCTTCCATTTATAGTGCATATCTTCCTACAATTGGTTTACATATTTCTGTCTCTCTTATGGTGTGTTTGTCTACTGTTCCCTTCTATTATAATAAGCTCTGTTTCACAGTTTCCAAAAAACAAAAAAAAGTTATGGTTCAAGCTTTTTGAGCGGTAATTATGTTTTCGGAGAATTGGATTTTGATAGCTCCATAGTGACAATTTTGTTGTGCTGCTTAGTTTGAGTTTACTTATGCTATCTAGTTAAAGCTGCCAACCAGCCATGTGATGCATACATGTATATATAGAGATTGTCTACAAAGAGACCATTTATCTTTTGTACATGGAGGTCACAACCATTCCCACTCATTCGATGTCAAATTAGATGGCTTAGGGTGAGTCAGATTTTTTTTTATGGAACTGTCTATTCAATGACACTCTTACAACCACCCATTTTGAAATTTAAGGGACAAGAATGATTGTGACCTCTATGTACAAAAGAGAAATGCTCTCTTTGCATACAATCCCATATATATATATATATATATATATATATATATATATAGAGGGAGAGAGAGATGAGTAGCATTTTGAATATATCATACTTTGAATAAAAACCTATGTTTAAGAACCTTTTATAACCTTGTTTTTGAGGAACTTTTATTGCTAATAAATTTTTTTTTAAAATTAAATATTTGAACTTCAAATATATCTTCTAAACATTGCAAGGGTCTTACTTTAATTAGTGTGGTTATTGCGAAGGGGTATTTTATTAAAAAAAGGCTTATTTTAGATGAGGATATGAACAAATTTAAAATCCCACACAAATGAGATCTTTTCTTATGGAATTCAGGCTTTAGGCAAGGGTAGTTTAGGAACAAAATGTGACATACGTATACCTCTCCAAACCTGCATTTAATGTATATCGGTTGCAGGCGCGTCAGGCTTGCTTTTACTCTCCCATTTTATCTTTTGTGTTTCTAGTGCATGCATTGCTTCTCTGAAGATGTATTTTATCAATTCAGGGCTCAATTGGAGAAGTTAAGAAATCTGCAACTAAAGCAAAGCGAGTCAGCCAGATTGGTGCAGTGCCAAAACTAGGGAAATCAACGAAGCCTCCAGAGCGGTCCTCTTCAAATATTGATGTGGGAAAAGTTGATGCCCATTTTACTGCATCGGCTGCACAAATTGCAACAATGAACCAGGTTAGCTTACCCACCAAGCTGAGAAGTAGACGTAAGATGGATCTTCCAAAAACATTAGTGAAGAAGGATTTGAAGTCTTCCGACACTTCAGGACACTTTGCTGGTAATGAGCTTGGAACAGTGAATATTAAAGCTCCTAATAATTTGCATTCACATCAGGATAGAGTTGCTGAGGTGAAGGTCAGATATGATATGTCTTATACACATTTCTTTATTCAACTTATTGAAACAATACACCAAATGAATGGTATTTTTGTTACAGAATGCTCTTGTGCACTGCCTGTCTTCTCCAAAGCTACGTAGATGGTGTACATATGAGTGGTTCTACAGTGCTATCGATTACCCCTGGTTCGCTCAAAGTGAGTTTGTGGAGTATTTAAATCATGTTCGCCTTGGCCACGTTCCAAGGTTGACTCGTGTTGAGTGGGGCGTCATAAGAAGGTAGACATGCTTCTACATATTATTTTTCTGATATTTGGGGCAGCCTATTATATGTGCCTAAGATTTAAAAAACGCAAATCTGAATCAGCAATTGGGGGGAACCGACCCAATTCCTAGTCGAAACTGGGAATCGGTCTGATGGTTATAGATTCGCTCACAATGATTAAAAAATTGGCAATCTGGATCGTGAATCACCGATCTGGATTGAGAATCTATAGATATTATACTGGTTCCTGGTCGGAATCAGTGCTTGATAGTTGTATCAGATACAATATGTAAAACTTATAACAAATGGTTGGACATGGAATAGCTTAGTTGGCAAGAGAGGATGGCTTAAAATCACTTGGGTGGAGGTTTGAAGCCTTCTTTTGGAGTTCTAATAATATAAATATATTTTTTTAAATATAATACTATATACTAATGCATAACATTATAGCAACTAGCTAGAATAGCTTAGTTGGCTAGGGTGTGCGACTTTATAGCACTTGGAGGTTCGATCCCTCCCCAAGAGCTCTAGTAGTGTACATGTTTCCTTTTTTGTTAATAATTTTACCGGATTGACGATCCAGTCAATCTTGATCGGGATAAATAGGTGGCGATTCACCCCACTTATCCGTGTTTTAAAACATTGGTCACCTGGTTCTGTTAGAGAATTGAATGAGCCTGTGGCGATCTTAGATTGGCCAAATTGCCTGTTGTCAGCCCATTTTATTTTTTAGTGTTTTCTCAATTTTTTTTTGTCTTTTTTAAATATTACTTAAATTTTTTGGACTGGTTCCAACACCAGAAAATCATTTGAACTAGACCAGATCAGCCCAACAGTTGACCAATCTAGTCTCTCGATTCGAGCTTTTAAAACAATGGTAAATACTATAATGCTATGTGTGCAGCTTCATTGATCCCAAGTTTGGGTATGGATGATTAATTTGCTAGGAGAAAGCTCCTTTATGGTGATGTGATTGGAATTATTCTTTATATAGTGCTATTTTATGTGGGAAATTTCCCAAAAAGCACTCTAGAGATGAACTATTTAACATCTCATCTGTATCTTTTGAGTCAACTTCAAAAAGCCCATCAAAGGACACATAAACATGAGTTAGAATATTTGATATTTTAGGTGTGTTTTGATAAGTGGGTGAATCTTAAATAGTTGATATTTTAGGTGTGCTTTGGTAAGGTTTCCTTTTAATTTCTTCCCTCTGATTTTTTGATGTCTCTTGTACAGTTCACTTGGCAAGACACGGCGATTATCCAAGCGATTTTTACAGGAGGAGCGGGAAAAATTGGAAAAATATCGTGAATCAGTGAGGAAACATTATAGCGATCTGCGTAATGGCCTTCGAGAAGGATTGCCTGCAGATTTCCCAAGGCCTTTGTCCGTTGGACAACGTGTTATTGCCTGTCACCCAAAGACCAGAGAAATCCATGATGGGAGCATATTAACCATTGATGGTAACAGATGCAGAGTTCAATTTGACAGGCCAGAACTAGGTGTGGAGTTTGTGCTGGTAATCTTCGATAGCTATGAGCTCACTGTTCCTTGTCTCCTTAGATTCATAAATATGGCGGTCTACATTATGATTTATGACTCTTCTGTATAATTCATGGCATGGATGCTATGTGATGGCACTTTTGAATATTTGTGCCTCTTATTCGTTTTAAGGAATATTCACTGTTTTTTCTCTGCAGCTTGTTACTCCCATTATGATGAAAATATAATGTCTCAATTGGAACTTTTAACTTACCCTGTAATATCTAATCTTTGATGTTACCACTTGAAGTATATCCACTTGCTCTTGCAGGATATTGATTGCATGCCTCTAAATCAATTAGAGAATATGCCAGATGCTCTTAAAAGAAAAAATCATGAAGTGAGTAATTTCAGAGAGGATCTTAATGATATTAAACTGGACGTCAAACCCAAAGAGTGGAAAGTCGGAGAACAATTGGGACCTGTTCCAAGTGAAAAATTGGATAATGCAACTGATGGACCCTTTTTTGTTGCTTTCCCCGATCATTCTATGAACACTTTGTTCATGCAAGCAAGGGTCTGTAGCTCTACTTTACCCGAATATACAGCAATCCGTTGAACTATAGGATTGTCCTAAGAATTGTTTAAATTGTAAATTCATTTTCTGCAGGGAGACACTGTTGATGCAGTCATGCAGGCAAAAGCTGCTGCAAATGAAGTTTCTTTTGCTGCACATCAAGGGATGTACAACCAACCTTCTAGCCTTTCTCAAATTCAAGCAAGGGAGGCTGATATTAAGGCACTTGCTGAGTTAACTCGTGCTCTTGATAAAAAGGTACATGATTTTTCTGACCCTTATGGTACTTTTTAACTACTATTTGTTTGTCTGAAGCACCAAACATATTATTACACTTTGTTGGGGTAAATAACTTCGATGGTTTATTTGTAGATAGGTAATTTTTTTGGAAGATTTGATAATTTGGCTAATTAGTTTTGGTTTAGATGTTGCTGTCTGTCTACTTAGGATCGTGCTGATATATGTGAGTGCTCATGCAAGGTTTTGCAGTTGTATGGAGTGCACTATGACACTAGATATTGTGAAATTGCAAGAAGTAAAGCATGATAATCCGAAAATTGTAAGTTTGTCTAGCAATTGCTTTAGGGAGAAAGCTTATTCAATAAGGAAAAAAGGTTCGCTGCCTTTCTTTTCCTTATCGAAAACAAGTTTTCTGCCTTAAGTAATCCCATTACAAAAAATGTATGAAACTCAAAATTTAATGTTTTGAAGTGTGAAACAGAATGTTGATGTTCTCTGGAAATCACACAGAAGCAAAAAAATTAATAATGTCTGATCACTTATTAAACAATTGAAATATATGTGTAAGTCATATGGTGCCATAACCGAAATAGGAGGGGGTAGACAAATGCTTGCAGTTTATCATATATCTCTAAGTACAATAGAAGACTCTTTTCAGATTTCATGGTCAAGATACATATGGAGAAGCCATATAATCTTGATCAAAGTCATGATAATAGAATAGTGAATCGATGCTAGCATATTTGATAGTGATTATCCATTCTAGACTTATTTGATTATTGGTTGAATCATTATATGTTCTCTCCTGCAGGAAGCCATATTGATAGAGCTGAGGCACATGAATAATGAATTTGGGGATAACATCAAAAACACTGACCTTGCCAAGCACTCAGAGCAATTCAAAAAGCAGTATGCTATGCTCCTTGTCCAACTAAATGGTGCTAATGATCAGGCAAGTTCCCATGAGTCGCTATAGCATCACTACTTGGCTTTACATTATTATCTGGCCGAAATATCAGATTCTCCATATTCTGTAGTCCATGATCTTGTGGTTATTTTATTGTATTTGTGTGTTTAATCAGTTTTAGTATGTTTTCATCACTTGCAGGTAGAGAAGGCACTTATTACCTTGAGGCAACGGAACACATACCAGGACACCTCTTTGCCTCCAAGCTACCGTTCTGTGACCAACACAGTTGGGCCTGGGTCTGGAGGCTTGTCGATAACAAATCAAAGTGCTCCGATATCTTTGGATTCTACATCTCATGTAGCGGAAATTGTCGAGAGTTCAAGGAGGAAAGCTAGGGCATTGGTGGATGCTGCAATGCAGGTAGGGTGTATTTGTTTCCTCTTATGAACTCGAGGTTCTCCCATTAGACGTGGATCACATCATTTTGGACTTGTTTGAGTTTGGATTTGGAGTTCCACTCTAGTATGTACAATCATATTTATTAGGATTTCCCAACATAGGTAGCAATCCTGCTCCAGAATCTCTCTCTGGTGCTCTAGGAAAGGGATCTTCAAGGGATCTCGATTTTTAAATTTTGAAATCTCAATCCCCATTGTAGGTATCCTGGTTCCTACTGTTAGGGATCTTTATCCTAACCTTAAAGACCAGGACAACAACCAGACATAGTTGCATTGCTTGTTGGCTATAAATAAGAGATCCCTACTTTAAAGAGTATACATAGTCCTAGACTATATACACTCCTTGAGATTAGGACAAAGACCCCTAAAAGGTTGGGATCTTGATTTGTAACAATGTGATCTAGATTGAAAGAGGTGCTTATGTGGGATTCAAGGGAGTAAAATCAAAATATTTCTTTTTCTTTTATAATCAGTTTGAATTCTACTTACGAGTGCCACGTTGCACTGCTGTAAATAAAAAAGAAAACCCTAAATATAACCTAGGATCTTTGTTTTTACTGCCAAATAAAAAAAATAATCCAGGAATTAAAAATAAGCTTCCATTAACAATTTTAGTACCTGTAAAATCACATAAATAAGCAAAGGTAACTGAAAATAAAACTAAACAGTCGGGAGAATTACTTGAATTTGCCTAAGGTCACCCCTAAAGGACGTAGGGCACTCCACACTAGATTTCCTGATTGATATAGCACTCTTATCCTATTGGCCTTGCTGAATTTTTTGAGCCGGGAAGCTTCCGTAAGAGATATCTCATAAACTAAAGTTTTAATAGCATGAGATAGTGAGAATCTTCAAGACCCCTTTCAATCCTATGGGGCATGCGACAGAGTGGCACCTCCCTTTAACCGAATCTAGGGCTGGGCGTGCCCCCTTCTTTCCTTACTATGGTGGAGCATGCCACCCTAAAGACTTATGAGAGGTGGCGTGCCACGTAGATAGAGAAGAGAGAAAAAGAGAGAGGACAGAGAGTGGGGTGTGGAATGGTGAGAAAGTGTAGATAGAGAGAGTCTAGAAAATAATGGTGTAGAGAATGAGGGGGGAATTCCTCCTTATATAGGTCTTAACGGCCTTAGATTTTTTTTTTTTGAGTAGTTCTATGGGGATTGGGCCCCTACTTGTGTGAGAATGAGTCTGAGACCTCTTTCTAGGTCATTAGAGGTAATACCGCTGCGACATTGGTCCATTTCCTATAAAAAAGGGCAGGTCAGTGGGGAATTGGGAATGGAGTCCAATACTTCATTATGGTGCTTGACAGTACTACCAATAAGGCCCCAACCCATTCTTGAGGGCCTTAGATATGCCTATCCAATTATACCTCATCATAACCAATATGTTTTTTTTTTTTTTTTAATCTGTAAGGTGAGAGAATTAAATTTGAGCCATTCATCCTATGAATCAGCCATCATGATTTAGAGAGGAATTCTAAGAACCTTATCCCCTGAATCTTTGACCATATCCACTTCTAGCAACTAGGATAAGACCCATCTAAACCTAATCTTTTAGAACTCTCATATCTATCAAGATTGTAGGAGTTAAAAAAGATATAGATATGGTCAAAGATATTGTCAAAAACTAACTCCGACACAACAAGGACATAATCTTTTCAAAAGATTTCCTTAACTTATGAACTTAAAAGACACCTTTTAATTTTATTAAAACATAACTAAAAATAATAGAGGGGGACGTGCCACCTCCAAGAGTGAGTTATGGGCTCCATGGGCTCTACAACCCATCCACATTGTGTGGCACAATGTGGGGTTGGATCCAAGGGCCCCACACGTGCTCCTCTGCATGACCATAATTTCATAATACCCTTTTCATGGAATTTGCATCTGAAATTAATTTTTAAAATCATGTAAATTTTAAAAATTCACAGAAACATTCCTTTCATTGAAAGTAAAATATGTAAAAGTAGACTGATACCAACGGGTCAAGTGACTATCAAGGCAGTGCACCCGACCCAATAACTATGACCTTCAACTATCTTCTTGAATCGACCGAACGAAACCATGACCCACAATCTCATGTATGGGCTCTTGATTGGCATGTCAAAGTTGGCCAATAAATAGTAGAACCACATTCTCAGAATGTGCATTATAGCCCCCTCCCTAAAGTCATGTCACATGCACATATCACTATAGTGCAAGGGGGCTCTCTCTATGCACATGTAGATGTATCCCTTTTCTGGGTTTCTTCTCAATACTGCAACTATCAGATGTACATGCCGTGCGGAAATTTATTTAGG
Organism: Amborella trichopoda; assembly: GCF_054954075.1. Lineage (NCBI taxonomy): Eukaryota > Viridiplantae > Streptophyta > Magnoliopsida > Amborellales > Amborellaceae > Amborella > Amborella trichopoda. The sequence continues at coordinate 3,969,492 of NC_142336.1, forward strand.
ATTTAAGCCTCATTATCTCAGGCCTACATCCGCACACAGGAGACCACAAAGTTCTCCTAACCTACAAAACATCCTTTGACAATGCTTTTGATTGTGTTGTATGCCTTGGGGTAAGGGTTTTGGACTTTCCCATGCCCATAGACCGCCTAAGTCAACAAACCCATAAACTCCTACTGAAGTGTATAATCCACTAAAATTTTTATTTGCACGCTCTCATGGCCTTTAAAGGCCACAAAGCCCCGACATAGATTTCTAACATATGCATCATGTAGACAGGGCTCCCACCCAAAGGGATCTTTGTGCCATTTCATGATCCCCTGTTTTCGATCACCATTCACCCCTGTTTCCGATCACCACCCCTCTCTTGGTTTCACGTTCCACTTGAAAGGGAGCAATGTTACATGGACACTGACATGAGTGTTGTGTTTATAACATATCTCAGGTGTCTAGTACTACAGCTTAAAAATCCAGTACGACCCCGATATGTTTGTACAATTTGCTATATATAAAAAATAATTTAAAAGTAGTTGATAAGTTATAAAAGAATTTTAAAATAGACAAATGGGAATTAAAAAGTCTGCTCTTTTTGTCCCAAGTTCAGATGATAATGGAGGGTTGTGTTAGGCTCGCACAACATAAGACTTTTGCCAGATATATATCATGAACCCTAGTCCGATGTTATATGCTCATACTTAAACTTTTCCTGTTAGCAACGCGTTGTACTAGCTGGTCTAATGGAGGGTATGGCTGGTCTAAAAATAAACCAATAGAATATTTTAAAATATAGATATACAATAAAAATAAAAGGTATGTTTTGATTCTTTTATTTTTCCAAATGATGCTTTTTAAATCTTACTAGTGATATTTTATTTTGCATAATGCATGTTGAGCATTATTTATTGTGGTTTTGATATAACCATTTATATTTATTCTGGAAAGATGTAAGCTCAAATCTCGTAAAGAGTAATTTGTTTTCTAGAAAATAGACTATAAACCATATTTGTACTTAAGAGAAGAGGTATTTTGGTTTTTAAGTTCCTGTGGAACTATGTTTAACATCTTAGTCCGGGTGGGGCCATATTGATATAGACATGTAGCACATGAGAGAGAATATTAGTACAATGGAATAAACATATGACAAGTACTGCTCTTTGATTTTTGATGACAAGTTTTGTATTAGAATAAGTGTGTTCAATTACTGCTATTTGTCTTGGAAATCCCACGTCAATCATGGTTGATTTATCCCTTACTTTTTCTTAGGATGTGTATTATATATGTGTATTACACCACAAGTGTGGTTAAAGGCAGGGTGGCTAATATTTTTAGCCGCATAAAGTGGGATATGTCGTGTCAATAGCTGAGACTAACCATTTCGATACTACATGTTCATAAAAAATATTTTCCATGCTTGAGTGTCGGTTGTGTCAAAGTGTGTCGACAAGTTTTGACACGCGATACATGACAAAAATCAAAGTGTTAGGGTGACATTGAATGGGACATGGTGCCAACTGTGGGGCTTGCTTCCCCCATGACATCTTTTCGTTAGATGGTGATGATTGTGTTCTGCCCAAGGCATTGTTTTAAAATGCGGTATGCGGCCAAAAGCGTTGGGGGGGGGCGATGCGGTGCATTGCGATGCGGTCAATAAATATAAAAAAATTAAAAAAAAACTAAAAAAATAGGTTAATGCATAGAAAAAAATATGGAGATGATATATGTGATAATAGATATTTAGATTATTCATTAACTCCAAAATTATTAGCTGTCGGATATTCTGTATCCACTATCCCTAGATAGAAACTAGAAACTTGGCTTCATAAAACGTTCAACTATCAACAGCCATAAGCACAAATCTGCAACCAAAAACTTTAAAGTTACAAATTTTATAAACTCTGTAATCTTGAAAAGAGTCCACAAAGTTCTTCGACTCGATTTGTATACTTTTAACAAACTTTACAAATTTAGAAAAATATTGTAACTTTTCAATATCAAAGCATTTATGAAGATCAATAAATTTTATAAACTCATTAATTTGTCACTTTACTGTATTAGTCCATGAAACTCTTTAAAGTTACAAATTTTATTTGAAAAGTACTGGGAAAAGTTCTTTGATTTTTAACTTTTAATCTTCATGGGCTTTTAGTTGGTAGTATCTTGTATTACAAATTGAAGAACTTCCACAAATAAAATTTCCACCCAAATGTTGTTTGGGTGGTTTAATACCTCCCCAAACCCTTTCCCCCCATTTTCAAAGGTCAAAATAACCTTGTTGCCCCTGCACAAGGGGTACAGTTTTGAAAAAAATGGTGGACAGATTATGCGGTTTGATGCAGTTGATGCGGGATGCGGCTTTGATGCGGGCGCATCTCTCCAAACTGCATATGCGAGAAAGTGCGATGCGTTGGGTGGCGCATAGCGCCTGATGCGGCCGCATTTTAAAACACTGGCCCAAGGTTTAAAAAGTTGGACTGGCGGATTGAACCGTTCTCCTTTTGAGTTAGATCGGCTATCTCGACGTGTCAGATAGGCGGTCCATGGTATTAAAAAAGAAATAAACTAGAGAAAAAAAAAGATAAATTCGGGGGATGAAACAATGACGGAAAAAGAGAAGAAAAAACCCCTGAAAATCAAAATAAAAAATTTCATTTCATTAAATAGGAGCTATAAATCAATATTGAAATATAAAAACATTTAAATCTCAAGAAAAATTATGCTCAAAATGGAAAAGAAAACCCAATTTTTCATCTTTCGATTTCGTCTGATAGGGAGTTATAGATCCGAGAAATTGATTTCGATCTCATAGAGTACTTGAAAAAAGAACAAATTTGTGTTTTCTTTAGAGAAAATTAAAATAAGAGAGAGAAAAAAAAAAACATAGGAGAATTGAAGAAAATGGAGGATAAAAAAAAAAAAGACAACCAAAATCAATCTGAGAGGTTATTTTTTGCTTTTATTGGATTTTGTAGACCAATGTGATAGGAATGTTTTGGGACAAATTTGACAAGATTTGTTGAAAGAATGAGAGAGATGTTGAAGATTTTCAATTTTGGTTTGGTTTAAAAAATCTCCTGGTTGGACTCATCATTTCTTCTATTTTGGTTTTTATCCAAAAAATGGTTGTGGTTAGGAAAGAGGAAAGAGGCTTCAACTTTTTGACATGAATTTCATGATTTTTAATGAGGGAGAGTGACTGAAAATGGTGGATTAGGGTTTTATGAACCAAAAAAACGTTCTTTTTTCTTTTTTTCCTTTTTTCTGTCTTTTCGCAGTTCCAAGTTGGCTTCCTGATTCTGAAATACTGGTTCTGTGACATCTAAAACATATAAAATATCTTCTTTCTTTCAAAATATATACTTGTTTACTTTCCATTTTTTTCCTCTTTTGATGCCCCATTCAAGATAATTTCGAGCTGATCTGATGGATACCCCAGGTTGTTCCGTCTTTGAAGGAAGGGAACAATCCATTTGACAGGATGGGGGAGGCTCTGGATTTAGCAAATCATGAGAATTGTACAGGTGATTCGAGCTTACCTGCCATGCAATCTTCCATTCCTCCTCCTGATTCAACAAACCAACCTAGTGCACCACCACCTCAGGATCATGGGGTGGTTCCATGCAAAACTGATCCTGAAACAATATGCCTACCTGAACCAAAGCGTGAGATTGACTTCTCAGAAGCCAACGAAGCGCAGTTGCCTTCTGAACTTATCTCCTCTTGTGTTGCCACTCTGCTCATGATTCAGGTAATTGTTGGTCAAGGGGATTGAGAGATAGGATACAGTTACTGGTTTAAATGATCTGGGGACACCTATACCATGTTACTAGATGTGCTCGTGATAGTGAGGAATCCCCTCTCTCAATTTTTTCGAAAGAGAAATTTTCTTAAGTGTCACATGGTTTTCTCTTGTTCCTGGTAATCTTTTAAGAAATTTGATTGAAGCTTAATTCATATGTAAGTTTTTATGAAAAATATATATGTAAGATTACATGAAAAATATAGGATGTATATTTTATGGAACAAATATACAAGTTACAATATTGGAGGAACTGCTTTAACATGCCTTTCATTCTTTTTTATTTTTTCAAAATTTCTTTGTCTTTATTCTGTCTCTCTCCATCTTTATAAACACGCGCAGGCACAGATAATATATAGGTATATAGTTTTCGTGGACTTTCCCTAGAAAATTAGATTTGGAAAACCTACAAAGAAATCATCTGGGCTAGAAACTCAACAATGACATTATTTGTTGGTACTTTTGATATGCAGACATGTACAGAGAGGCAGTATCCACCAGCTGAGGTTGCTCAGATACTCGATGATGCGGTTAGAAGCCTGCAACCATGTTCTCCTCAAAACCTTGGAATTTACAGAGAGATACAGCAATTAATGGGTATTGTGAAGAATCAGATCTTAGCACTTGTACCTACTCAACAAAATGTTCCTCTTTCAAGTGGAACTGGGCTCTCGAGTGCCTAATTTAAGACTTCGGTGATGATTCCATCCCCAATTCTACTGTATGTACTAAATGCATTTCTTTTCGTTGCTTTCCTTTATTGAGAAGATTCATGTCCATACATATGGCAATAAAAATGTGAGTATTTTTTCCTTCTCTCCTCAAAATGGGAATGCTTGTAAGGTTTTATGTGCTGACTCCTGGTTTCTCGAACAGCAGGATTCTCTCTATCAACTTTCTCTGTTTATTTATTTGTTTGTATTTTTTACTCTCCCACTAGAAAGTAAACAACCCTGTCTCTCTCCTATGGACACTTTAGAAGTGAAATCAAGAAGATTCTTAGAGATTCATGCAAACCAACCCATCAATTTGGAGTCATTGAACCCAGTTTAGATCCTTGTTGCAACAAATTAGCTGCATATTATTCTTGTAAATTTGTGAAACCAAGCTGGCTATGATTTTTTAACCCTATTTCTGATATGTGTTATGAATATATGTGGTTATAGTGATTGTATTTGTAACCATGTTGAAACATCCTAGAGATAGAGATAGCAGTTCTCAAAAGAGTCCTATATTTTCCAGAGCTGTCCTGGCATGACTAAGTCATTTTTCCATATTTTTCTAGTAGTTTAAAAATGGGTAGGGTTTAGTGTGTCTGGGGATGCACCTGTTGCTGTGAGTTTGCCTTATGAAACCAAGATTTTGCAGGTCCATCATCTAGATTTCTAGGATCATGAATAGGAAAAAAATAGCAATAATAATACATAGAAAAAAATTTGAGCCTCAAAACTGGTCTATTTTGTATGTTTTTTCGTACTATTCATTTTAATTCTTCAAAGATCATTAGATCTGGACTGTTATTGACCTCCATGGATCTCAGAGAGAATGGTTTACAGTGACTAGGGACTTTCTCGGGTCCAAAATCCCTTAAAAATTAGGACAGAACTATGAGTATGAAATACTTCTCCTTAAAAATATAATCAAGTAGAAATTAGGGTAAATTTTGTTTCATAAATAGGAAAGGAGTACAGGATAATTTACATGGTGTTTGGGCTGGGGGCATTCCGTTCACTGTTGTAAGGGGATGGATGGGTAAAAAATATTTCCTTTATTTAAACTTTGGGTGGAAATGTTTCATTGTATTCTCTGTGTATACTAATTAAAAGAATTTAAAAGCCTCAAAAAGTTCAAATTTCTTGAAAACCATTACAATTGACCATAGGATATAATCTAGATCTAAATTCCCCTCCCTCTAGAGAGAGAGAGAGAGAGAGAGAGAGAGGTTGTTATCGATTTAGAAATGTTAGCAGAAATGATCTGTATGATTGATTTCGTGAGGTTTGACATGTTAAAGCTTATTTACCCCAAAAAAATAAGCTTAAAGTACTTTAAAAAAAAGTAAGCACATAAATAATGGAGAAAGGAAGAGGATAGATTGTTAATCACTAGGGCAACCCACTAGATCTTATAAAATAAAAGGAAACCATACAATAAGACCCCTCTGTCCTTGGTTAAAAAAAAACATAATCACCATGTGAAAGCAGGCAGCTTTGAGGTGTGATTTAAGATTATTTTTTTTTTGCCAAATTTTATTCAAAGAAATGACGTCTTTATATATTGTTTAATAGTTGTAATTTTACTTCTACAAGTAAAGTTTCTGCATTGTATAAACCCTTTCCTTTTAAATAAAGGGAAATGGTCTTACAAATTCAAAGATAAACGTATGGGTGGCAACGGGACGGTCCGAGGCCGAGTCCAAGTTCAGAGTGTGGGACCCATACCTGACCTAAAACTTAAAATATGTATATATTGAATTATATTTGAATATATTTTATATATTGGGGCTTGAAAAATATTACCCAACCGGACCCAGACCCAAATAGTGTTCACCCGACGCATAGGGTCTAAGTTTTGGACCCATACACGGATTCCAATAGTATTCACCTGGCTCGCCAAGTGACTCATGCACGGATCCAGAGCAGGTCTACCCCTTGGGTTTTAGGTCTGGGTCCATTGCCCCCAGATAAATGCACGTCACTATCATCAAGAAGTATTGGTGAATCAAAATATAATTTTTTAAATAGTGAGTTAAATGATTATGGGGCCTTAATCAAATTACACGATAATTATCTCCAACGCATTTTACTTGGAATTGGGAAAAATCCTCTCAGACCCAACATAATATCCAATGACTGAGTATGGAATAGGGTACTCAAATAACAATAATGGCCATCTGTATATATGTAAAGACGGTGGTGATAAGTTACTTCCCATTTTTATATTCACTTTGTATTTTTTTAGGAAGAGTTATTCAAAAGTGCATTTCTTTTCGTAGTTCAACATACAAAATAATACTTGAGACATAGCATTGCCAATGTCAGCCAAGAATGTAAGAATGTCAACTACTCGCTATTTAAGCCCAAAAGCTTATCGTAAGTGAATTTTACCATAATTTTATCATAAGGTGTTTTTGATAGGACCCACACGACGCAATGCACGCACGTGATACGGTGTGTTTGTATGAGTTGTCAACTTTAGGTATGGGCCCCAATCTCCAAAGACTTATCCAAACAAAAACTTGTCAAATTTTAAATAATCAAAGTAACGCGCACTTCTAAATTGTGCTAAAAGATATAGTTGCAATATCAGAAACCCTTAAAATGGCTTACAAATTTATTTTTACCATTAATTGCGTAATTTAAGCTCCAAAAATTGTATAATTCAACCATCATTTGAAATAGACGATCTGGATAATGTGTTACAAGACTATTTTTAAATTGACTTAGATTCAATCGAAGTCATTAGACTCATATGTAGCTGAGCCACTGAGCTGAACTAACCTCAGCCTTTCTCTACATATATATATATATAAAGAAAAAGTTTGTATAAGGTTGCAACTTTAAAATGTAGAATTACATATGCACCTCAAAAATCCATCGGAAAATGTTGTGTTAATGTTGAAAAACCCTCTAATTGACTGTCTCGATATCAAGATGTATGAATATGAAAAAAAAAAATTTGAATCCCAAAAATAGTGTATCTTGCAACGCATTATCTAGATTGTCAATTTTGAAGATTTTCCTATGTTTATAGATCTACTTGATTTTAAGTAATTTTTTAGTTTAAATTTTTATAATTAGATATGAAAATAGATTTTAAGATAATCATAATACTCTTAAGATAATCATAATATTTTTTTGTACCAACATTACATATTATGATTAAATTTGGATGTGCGCCTTAATTGGATTGTTTAATGTAACAATCCAAATCTGGGTGTTTAAGGTTGCAACCTTAGAAAAACACACGGTTAAATTTTCAAGTGATTTGGATTTGTAGAAAACAAATTAAAATTCAAATACGAAATGAGATCATGATCGTCAAATCAGCCCAGATTAAATATGGAACGTTAAGCTCATATGTTCATATGAGCTAGTGGGCTAATCCTTGCTTTTTCCATATATATAGGGAAATGACCTTGTGAGACCATCCCACACTTATGTGTGTAGGACTCCAAAAGATCACCATTAAATTTGACACATGTATCTAGAAAAATTATCATATGGGTATGGGACTTGACTTTTTTAGAAATCTGTGTCAAATTTAATGATGATCATTTGGGGTCCTACATATATTACTCTCACACACACACAACACACACGCACGCACACACACACACACATATATATATATATATATATATATATGGAAAACTATTCCCAATGCCTATCAGCGAAAATGAGCAATGATTTTACGTACGCTCATCACCATCCAAACTACATCGCATGGTCACAGTTGTCCGGTACTGTTTCAATTTTTATTTTTTTATACAAATACAAATTACTTGAAATTTGGAGCGTATGTATATCTTAGTGAGGCACACCTAATAAAAATATGAAAAAAATAATTTACAAAATATTAATTGATCAAAATATCCCCATAAAGTTTTGGAGGTATTTTGGTCAATTTCTATTTACAAATTATTTTTTTCATCTTTTTATTAAGTGCATCTCACTAAGATGTACACACGATTGAAATTTTAGATCATTCTAATTCGTAAAATAAAAAATAAAAAATAAAAAATAAAACACTATCAGACAATTGTGATCGTACGATGAAACTTGGATGGTGATGAGGGTAGACGAAATCACTATTCATTTTCACCTCTAGGTGTTTTGTAGTATATATATATATATATATATATATATATATATAAGATTTTTCAATTGAGTAATCATCATATAGGACCCTTTCCCACCCATGTATATAGGACCCCAAAAGATCATAATTAAAGTTAGCATGAATCCCAAAAAAAGTTATCACATGGATGTGAGACTTGATTTTTCAATAGATCCACGTCAAATTTAATAGTGATCCTTTGGGATCTTACACACATGGGTGGAAGCGGATTCTATAAGATCATTTCTCTTTTTAAATATCAAAATGACCTTTTCAAGTAGATATTTTAAGCATTCCTTATTTCTACAATATAAAGTCGGCACCTTGTATAATTTTTCTTCGTAGTTAAAATATAGGAATTTACATAAGGAAACATCCCTAGTTTGACCCCAACTTTAACCTCTCAAGAAATACTCATCCCAAAGCTTCTTACTAGTGCTCTCTCTCTCTCTCATGAAACATCCTTGGATTATTCCCAACTTTAACCTCTCAAGAGTCTTTCAACTCATGCCTTGGCTTCTTGGGAGTGCTCTCTCTCTCTCTCTCTCTCTCACACACACGAGACATCCTTACGTTATTCCCAACTTTAACCTGCCAAGAGTTCTTTCAAATCATGCCTTGGCTTCATGGGAGTGCTCTCTCTCTCTCTCTCTCTCTCTCTCTCTCTAGCAAACTGACCAACCAGATCTTTATGTTGCCTTCACCATCACAGTGAAAGATAATTAGGAACGTTAAATGGATAGGCCTATTGCATCTTTGAAACCCAACATTTAACTCAATGGAAGACTAGATGAATCTCAGCACAGCACAATTCCCTCTCCTCAGCTCTTTCTGGTTTCCTCCTCATCTCATTGCAGTAAATACCTCAGTGGGGCACAAATGATTGGCAGCTACAAGTGAACAACATGCACCTCTTCTTTTTTTTCCCTGGGTAGTTCGTCGGTAGGGATCCAACTTCGCTGCTTGATTTGTCTTTTGCCCGAATCAGATCCGTGAATCTTGATTCAACCCCACAAGCCTCTGCAGCAAACCTTAGTTTCTGAAAGAATATATCTTTTGTCTTGAGACTAAAAGTGGACTCAGGTAGACTCAATCGGGAGCACCACTGAACCACCACATGGTGGCATGGCAGGGTGCAAAGACCGCTTCCTGCTCCCGACCTTCCGAATAGACTAATTCTCCAATCGGATCACAAGGACATACTCATAATGGCCATTTTCTCTGACCTCAAAAGTCTTGATCGGCCCTACACGGTTTGAGCCATTGATTTATGTAGGGCAAAACCCATTAGGACTACAAGTTCTAAGCACTATTCCAACATGAGGTCTGATAATATATTTCTTAGAAAACCCTGTTCTCTTTTTACACTGAAACCAAAGGACTCATGTTCAACTTTGACTGATAATAGAATGAGATACAATGATACACAAAGGAAATGGCAGTTCTGAATCCTCTAAGAATCAGCATTGTTTCTTATCATAGACTGCATGCCTATACTCGGCTCTTGAACTCAAAGCTTTAAACTAGACTCCATGAGATTTAGCTCATTTTGATTGACTATCTCACCTTGCATTATTCCCTCTCTCTCTAAAGATTATGTTTTCTCTATCAACAAGTCCCCAAATAAAAAGTATCGAAAGACACCATAGGGTTGATCCCACTTCGAAAAGTAGATGCTTTTCATTTGGAAAATTGATGTATGGTACATCAGATAGCAATTAGCAGTCAGTTAATCTCAGCGGGAACAATCAAATTATAAACTCCATGCAAATTAGAACCTTCGTACAAAAGAATTGATGCATTACATTTGTCTTATCGGTGGAAGATTTTTCATACTCCAAGAAAGAATTAAAAAGGGAAAATTGAATGATATTCCAGCTTGAGAGAGTATCAGAAGAATTGGTAGCCGATATACCACCTTAAAAAAGAAACTTGCAGATCTTCCCCTAAGAGAATATTTGGTCCTAAATGAAATGATCATACACGGCAAAAGCTAAGAAGCCATGTTTGTAAGACAGAGAGTATGTAAAATTTTTAATGAGAAGCACATTGGAATTGCAAAGAATCAACCATGGGAAGAAAAAACACCATCCACATTTGATAATAGGGGAAGGCACCATGACCAACATGGATTACTCAGACCATTGTGAATCTCATGAGAATCTATTGACAATTAAATGGTTTCAGAGGACTGAAAGATTTCTTTGATAGAAAAGGTCCGAGAATTTAAAATTTTAGATGTACTCATGGGCACCCTCAGAGGGCTTTCTGGATTGGCCTTTACAAAGGAAAAGCCAACAATGATCAATCTAACCTTAATTGTATAGAAGGTTGTTTCTCTAGAAATATAGTACCCAGTGGGGGACTTCTTGTCATCTAGGAACCAAATTCAATAAACAACAAGATAGCCATTTGGCATACAGAGAAATTCCAGATCCCAAGTTTTGCTCTTCTCTAGAGCGCCTACCTTGCTCGGTATGGAATTCTCTTTAACAGACATGAGAAGGAGGCTCTTTCAAATGAATGGGACTCGTGGTCAGACATAGTAGCAGATGACTAAGCTCTATTAGATGCGAAAAGATAATGGAAAATCGTATATGCTGCATTGAAGGATGACAAATATGAAAAGAAATTGAAGAAGGTTTGGTACCTGATTTTGAGGCAGAATGGCCAGTAACGATTTCAAGCACTTGTTCAAGCTTCAGATCCATGACATGGCAGGTGACACGACACACCAGCATAATTAAAGATTCAAGGAACTGCAACTTGAAGAACAATTACTACCAGAGAGAAGATGGAGCGAAAGCACTGGCAAAATTATTGAAAGAAAGGAAAGTGTCATCCAGTATAATAATGAAAAACTCCATTTTATAGGACTGTTGAGACTTGTGGAAGCCTTCAAATCCAAAGAAATCAACAACGAGTGAACTTCTCTAGCAACTATGAGTAGGATCAAAACAATGGCAACACTTTTTTAGTATGAGAATTCCAAAGAACTTTGGAAGCAATGCCTGACAAGATAACTCAACTTGCGAGTGTGAAGAAAAATGGATAGACAATTTACAGCCGATAATTTCGAGGTATGGGAATCAAGGAGATCTTCTAGGGAGATCTTATCTTTGAGAAAGCATCTCTAAACATCAGCCTAATAGATTTCAGGAACCAAATTCTAAGAGGCGTGTGCTACTAAGAAGATGGTAAACTTGATACTGTGTAGCATTTTCTTTTTTTTCTGAGAGATGTTGATTGTGCACAATCCGTAGTGATATAAGCCAGGAAAAAGAGAGTCAACTACTCTCAACCTGAATCACTATCCAAAGGTCTTCTAGATCTCACATGTTCAATAGTATGTAAATCAGTACAGCAAGAGCCCATATCAGATAATGATGCAGCAGATGCAGCCCCCCCCATATCTCACAAAGGACCAAATTAAACATTGAATTGCGTTTACTCATCCAAAACTTGGAGGGGTTTAACTTACTTTTGGTAAGTATGCAACTTTTGCAGTCTTTTTTTTGGGTAAGTCAACTTTTGCAGTCTAACACAAAAGAATCATCATAGGGGCAAATACTAGTAAACACCCCACCAAACATAAGCTAGGCCTATGTATGGACATCATAGTATCCTTAGTTACTTTATGCCATAATGTAAATGACAACAAACAATGAGAAGAGAGCAACAGAATAAATTAAGAGAAGTGAGACTACCCATGCATATATGGTGGAGGGTAAAATTATTCTTAATTTTAATTTTTGTTCAATTTCGAATGATGTATATTGTAGTTTTAGTTTTAGGGTTTATTTCTAGAGTTTTTTTTACTTTTTAGGGATCTAGGGTTTTTATTTTTTTTATTTACTTCATGAGTACTATTCACAATACTATTCATGAGTACTGCTCAAGGGCTACAGTTCATGGAGGTAAAACTGTCATTACGAATTTTAAGTTGGGATATATGGATCAATGTATTTGGAATATTTTTTGTACTTAGAACATTAAATTATAATATATAAGAGGTGTATGGGGCTTTGAGGGGGTCATTCCACATGATTCCATATGTATGGGCCGTTTATAACCCTAGCTTGGTGTAAGGAGAAGAAACCCTAGGTTTCTTTGAATTATGCTTGTGTTTGGCTTGTTCCTTGCTGATTTTACTGTTCTCTCGAATTTTCCTACATCAAATTGGTATTAGAGCACAACGATCAATAAGGATGGTATTGTAGCACAGTATTGGAGTCCAACAACCATGCCTCTGCACAAATGAAAAGCGGCAACCTTAGAAGTATTTGGTGCTAGTTCGCATAAAGGGATTGCAGATCTGAGGAGATTAGTCGAAACCCTAGCCCTGCATTTGCCGTCGATGGAAGCCCCATCTCAAGAGTATGAGATCAAGGCAGATAAGGAATCCATAAATCCCTTCCATGATCAAGCTCCAAGGAAAAAGGTAGCTGATCATACGGATAGGGAAAGTAGGAGGTGGGAAATCAGTGTCACGGTTGAGATCCCAAAGTATTATGAAGAGGAGCTAGATGTGAGCTATAGTGATCATGGGGACTTACTATCAATCTTTGATGTGTACCTTGATAAGGATTCGAGTTTGGTAGAAAAATCAATTTATGATGAAGAAGTTAGTTGATGAAAAGAAAGAAGAAGGTCCTATCTTCAATGAAGAACATGCTATTAGCCAAGAAGAAAATGGTGGTGACAGTGTTTATGATGGTGAAAATGGGGGTGATTGCGCTGAGCTATTGCTTTGTTTTGAGTGGAGAGCCCCAACAACTCACAAAGTCCTAATGGAAAGAGCTCGTGACTGCAATGCATTCATCTAACCCATTTTAGAGTTGTAAGCGAGTTATCTCAGGTAAGTTCATGGACAATAATACTATGTATATGTGCTACAAATGCTACAATTTTCCATGTGGACAAAACATAAACATGATGGATAAAGTTTTTGTGACAGATGCAGTAATTTGCAACATATGTCTCTCTTGTTTTCTTGAATAGGGTCTCATCAAAATTGGGGAAAAGTGCATATTCGTCAAAGATGATAGACATGCGCATCTAGCACTATTGTTGATGGCAGTTAAGTATTGCCCATATTGTTGGTATGCAAATCAGTATGCTTATAGCATTCCTACCATACATGGCCTTGGACATCAGGGATTAGAACTAGTGGAAATGCATGTGCAAAATGGTTTCTCTTAAAATTTATGTTGCACTAGAATGTGCTTTCCTTATTTGGACAAAGAAGTATGCTCTTGATAGAGGTGAAGCAGTAAATTGTGTACCATGGCAAAATGAAGCTGTTTATTGAGAATCTTACTTTCCCGTACTATTTCTCACGTTGTATTTGCCAAGATTACCATGAAGGTGTTTCATGATCAGGTAGTGCGGCTAGTGCCAAATGTTTTATTGAGAGGTTGCGATGTTTATGATATTTTATTAGGTCCAAAACAGGTGTGTTCTGTTGAAGACAATTCATTGCGTACCATGGCAAACTGAAGCTCCTTATTGAGAAACTTACTTTCCCATACTAAATTCTCATGTTGTATTTGCCAAGATTGACATGAAGGGGTTTCATGATTAGGTAGTGCCGAATGTTTTATTGAGATGTTGCGATGTGTTTGACATTTTATTTGGTCCAAAACATGTGACTGTATTCTCTGTTGAAGACAATTCACTAGAACTGTGCATTCACAAACTCATGGAAGTATACGAAAGTTACCATAACACTGTATGGGAGTACTGTAGCAATGTACGAACAGTACTGTAGTGTAGATTTGTGGTGTCCTAAATCAACAACAAAGCAGGGAAGTTACATTGGGGTTTAGGTTTTGCTGATTTTGGGCTAATTTTTGCCAAATCAACCTACATCTTACTTTTCAGCGAGTTTTGTCGATTATTTGCCTAGGTTTTGGTGAACCCATGGCAGTGAGAAGGAGCTGTAGCAGGGGATTTTCATAGACACGCTTGGTGATCCCATAGATGATAAAATTGAGGAACTTGAAAGACCAGTTCAGCAGCTAATGCAGCAATTTGCGGCCCTTGATAATGAGTAAGACAATGATCTATCAACCCAAGAGGATATCGAGCACAAGCCTTTTCACTTTCGCGCTCCGCGTAAGGAGTCAATTGATGAGGACAGTGATAGAAGACTTAGATGTGGGGAACATCACTTAAGAGTTTTTGATTTGAAAGATGAAATTATTGATTTTGACACAGATTGCATTGAAAATCATCAAGTTGTAGATTAGGAATCATCACCAATATTCGATATATACCCAGATGACAATAAGATTTCTTAGGAGATCCAATCTATGATAAGGATTAAGATGATTATGAAGAGACTTTCGAAGAGGGTGAAGAATATGGAGAGAAGGCAACAGTAGGACTCATCCAAATCATGGCCTTGAGGATCTCATTACTATCAAAGAGATAAAGTATTCAAAAAATTTAGGCTACTAGAATCAAAGTAGAGCAGATGAAATGTAGTCAACTCATAAACCACAAATTGTGACCCTAATTTCATGAAGTAATGAAATAGATGTCCAAAAACCTCTAATGAGCAATAAATTGGGTTTGAAGTTTCCTACACGATTTTCAATAGGAGTTCATGGATAGCCGTATTTGATAAATTTCCATTGATTCATCAAAATGCATATAAGGATCCATTTCTTGAGAAATTCTTTTACCACGAATAATATCTGAGCCGACAAAGAAAAAGAATGTTGAAAAAAGTAGTTTTGATATTGGATTCATCTTAGCACATTTCGAAACTTGAGGATGAGTTGTCTCCATCCATGGGTGAATGATGGAGGGAAAATTTACTTATTTCTAATTTTTATTCAATTTTGAAGGATTTATATTAAAGTTTCAGTTTAGGGTTTATTTCTAAGTTTTTAGAGATTCTAGAGTTTTTTTTTTTTTTTTTAAATTATTTCATGAGTACTATTCACAATTACTGTTCATGAGAACTATTCATGGGTACTGTAATTGTAAGTAAGTTAGGATATATAGGTCAATGTATTATTTGTTTAAATACTTTTTGTACTTAGAACATTAAATTATAATATATAAGAGATGTGTGGGGCCTTGAGGGGATCATTCCACATGATTTTTAGAATTTGAAAGAGAAAAAAAGATTAGGCTTTTAGCTTGGGGTGAAATATGCTTGTGTTTGGCTTTGTTTCTTGCTAATTCTACTATTCCCTCAAAATTTCCTAGATAAATATAACAGCTTTGGGTGCAATCCGCCAATTGTGCATGCCAACCCGCACAATACGAAAAAAAGAGGGGACCAAAATCTTGAGATTTTTCTTTCAAAGAAGAAAGAAAGCATGAATTGAGGAAAGCTGGTGGCTGAATATAATTTCCAAGTGTTTCGCAGAATCACCCATAGGTTAGTGAGAATTAATACATCAGGGTTCAAAATTAGGTTCCAACCTCTCCCCCGCCCCCCCTCCTCCCCCCCCACCCAAATAACACCCAAATAAAAAGACTAGGGCATCATTAAATGCTACTAAGCAAGCACAACCGACTAAGGATCCGCTAACATGGCTCCACCTCCAATCAACCTCATCTAACACATTAAACTAGACTGAGGACAATGGAAAAGAAGACAAAGCTCAGCAGATGCATGATCCCTATGCCACTTCCAAAACTGAGGATCCAGACAACCCTAAAAGCCCACTTGACTCAAAATAATCCAGGACCAAGACATGGCAAACTGCATTAGACCTGAGGTGTGGTCTTGAAAAGCAAATTTTGCCAAACTAGAGATCTTACCAAAATGTTACTCTTATTTTGGGTCTGCTGCATGAATCATGTTTCTCTATTCTTCTCTAAAAATGGCCATTCAAACAAGAAATCAAAACCCAAATGGAAAGAAGCAACTACATAAAAGAGAAGAGAAAAAAATTCAATCAGTAACAAAGATCAAAACTACAAAATACTCAATCACAAGAATAAAATTGATAACCTTTGAACTCATTAATCAACCCCATAAGTAATGGCCCCACAAACAAAAGAAAATATCATGCGAGCAAGTATGAATATTCGAAGAACAATAATAAAGATTTCCCACTTATAATCCCACAATGATTAAGATAGACCGATCAAATCCCAATTTTCAGAACAAGAACCCAATTGGAACAAATAAATCAGTCCAACTCATATATCACCCTCAACCCCTTATTCCCGATCCCATCGCACAAACAACATAATCGACCCAAAGAAAAGCCCACGTACAAAAACCAATTCAAGGAGGAGAGAAAGAGAGAGCTCAATAAACAATAATTAGAGAAACGATAGGACTACCATTGGGAGCAAAGACCGCCAATATCCTTCCCTATTGCCCGAACACATCCGCAATTTAACATACACAAGGAGAGAGAGAGAGAGAGAGAGAGAGAGAGAGATTATTAGCAGTGAAAGGACAACACAATCCATGGGAGATATGATGCCCCAAATCCTCCCATGCCACCATGCCCACACAATAAAAAGAGAGGAGGAGAGAAATAGATAGAGGTAGACACAGGGGGAGGGGGGAGGGAGAGAGAGAAAGAGAGCAATCAATCATCTGCGGTCGGGAAGAGCGTGAGCACCTTGCGTGGGGGCGACGAGCCCTCCACATCCTCTACCTGCACCACCCCTCCCCCAATCCCTGCTGCTGCTGTCGCCGGCCCCAATACCCCTCCTGGCCCCACCCCCACCCTTCCCCCCCACCATTCCTTGATGATGCTGCGGCCTACCCAAAAATCTATGATCAAAGAACCCCACGCCCCCACTGGCAATATGATGCTGCTGATGATGATGGCCCTGACTCTGATACGGACTCTGATGATGGTGGTGAAATTGATGATGGGCATTATGTATGGTCGTTAACCCGACTTGCCCTGAAAACACATCCTCTGCTCCCCTATGGTGCACTAACCCATGGTGGTGATGGTGCCCTGCCTGGCTGAAAAGGTGGTCATGGGTACCTTGCCCTTGAGCCTCTGGTGAAAGCCCCTGCATTCTCTTAAGATAGAGCCTATACTTTTGCAAATGACTAGCCACATTCTCTCTAGTCAACCCATCAACATTCATAAGCTGCATTATAGTTTTTGGCACTGCGTTTTTGATACCCAAGTGCGCAACCGCATCGACAAATCGTTTATGAAGTTGGGGAGTCCAAACAAGTCGGGGCCTCTTAAGAGTTCGGGCAGGCTCGTCGGAGCTTAGCAGCTCGGGAGGAGAGGATGGTTCGGGCAACTGGACAGGGTGCTCGGGCAGCTCAGAAAGCTCAGGCAGGGGGCCAGGGGGATCGGGCAGCTTATGGATTTGGAAGGCCTGAGCGAGGTCAGGGGTTATGAGGGATTGAGAGAGGGGCATGAGTTCTTCAGGGGGGGGGAGGTCGTCCTCCCACCGAGAGAACCAATTGTTGTTGTTTCCATCCTCGTCTTTCATTTTGATGTCAATGATGGTTGCCTGGCCATTCCCTCAGTTTTCCGGTTGATTTTTTGGTGGTTCTCCTGTGCATTTCCAGCTACTACCTGGTTTTCTATCGACTGGTGTCCGGATATTTTACAGTGGTCCCTGGTTTTTCTATTGTTGGGTCCTGGTTTTAATTCGTTTCCTATTGATTGGGTCCTGGCTTTTATGGTGGTCCCTGCTTTTCTAATGTTGACTCACGGATTTTATGGCCAGAGATTGGGTTTTCAGGTGTTTCTGGGATTTTCGGACAGGTTCCTCTGGTCTTTTAATCATCTGGGTGCTGGTTTTTATGGTGGGTCACTGAGATTTTGGTAGTTTTCAGGCTTTCTCAGGTAAGTCTTAACAAACTGGGTTCCCTTTCTTCGTTTTGGCGGTTTTCATGCCAAACCTGGTTTTTTCATCAACTAAGCCCTGTTTTTTGTGAAGGATTAATGACTTTTCCCTCCAACTCGGCCCTGTTTTCCATTTGGCGTTTCTCCCAAGGATTCTGGTTTTATCACCAGATGGGTTCTCAACTTCTCAATAGAAGTGGGTTTTTATGGGGCTTCTTTGGCGTTTCTCCACTATTCCTAGTTTTCAGCCGAAGAGTTGTAAGGGTTTCCTCAGATGATTCCTAGTTTTTGCAGAGGAATCCTGGTTTATAGTCTCGCTAGTTTCTGGTATTCTCTCTCCCAACAAACCGTTCCTGGTTTCTTCTCTGTTAGGTCCCCTAGATTTCCCCTGAATTCCCGGCGAGTCCCTTGGTTTCTTCCTGGTATTCCCAGCCGGTTCTTTATTTTCCGGCCGGGTAATTGATTTCCCAGCAGGTCCGTGAATCTATCGGTTTTTTGGGGCGGACTGGAAATGGCTTGTCAGTAAAGTTAACGTAGACAGAGAACAGCGGAGATTTCTTGGGCAGGTCTAGAGAGAAACAACCCGAAATTATTCTTTATCAGATAGAGAACCCACCTGAGATTTCCCGTTATCAGAGAGAGAACCCACCTGAGATTTCCCGTTATGAAAGAGAGAACCCACCTGAGATTTCAGAAGGCGAGAGAGGACACCTGAGATTAGAGAGAGAGCCCACCAGATATTTTAGAGGGGTAGAGAGCCCGCTGAGATTTTAGAGAGAGAAAGCAGAAAGAACCCACCTGAGATTTCCGGTTTTTCGCAGCTGGATCGGTGGGTTTTCCGGCGGTTTGACAGGACGGATTCCCCGGCGAGTTTCGAAGTTTCCCGGCGACCGGCAATAGCCTCCTAGATAGAGAGACAGAGAGGAGATTCCGATTTTGAGGTGAGCTCGGACAGAGGGAGAGAGAGAGAGGCAGAGGCTCTAAGCTGTAGCTCAGAATCTAGATAGAGAGAGACTAGAGAGAGAAATGTGGATTTAAGTTTTAGAGAGAGAAAGAGACTGTATCTAGATTCTAGCTGGGAGGGTCGGAGAGAGAAAGGGTGGGTATCAGAGAAAGTGGAGTTCTTAGTTTACTACGTCTTGTCCGGAGCGATCGATCCAAGGAAGGGAGAGAAAGAGAGAGATTTAGTGAGAGGTTACATAAATGCCCATCATTTGGTTTGGAATATCGAAAGTGGGTTCGTGGGTCTCGAGGTAACGGTCTCTCTTCGCAACGGAGTGAGATAATTGGTAAAAGGCCTTTTACTTCTTTCAAATATCGAAAGTACCCTCAAGTAACCCCTTATTGGCCGAGATACTGTAACGGGTGGCAATGGATTCAAACCCCTTGGAACTCAATGCTATTTGGGTCTTGGTCTGGGTCCAGGTCCAGATCCGATTGGGTCTGGGTCCTGCAATATATTTTGAGCCCCAATTTATGTAATATTTAAATATTGTTAAATACATTGATTTTTTAATTTTTTGATTGGATCCAGGTCCAGGTGGGGTCCAATATATATGTAAATATCTAAATATAGGGAAAAGTTTATATAAAGCTGAGGCTTTAAACCATCAAATTTGAACCTATCTCAAAACTTTTACTAGAAGATGTTGTTTTGATGCCCAAATATACTCAAATTAATCATCTTGACATCGAAGATGTATGGATATGAGAAAAAAACGGATTTCAAGTTTTGGAAATAGTGTATTTTATAATGCGTTTTTGGACCGTCAATTTTCAAGATTTTCAAGTTTTCATAGATATGTCGATCTACATTATTTTTTAAGCTTTAAACTTTATAAATAAAGATGAAATTATGTTTGAAGGCTATCACAAAGATTTCCAGTATTGAAACCGCATTTCTCGACACTTTTTGAAGATGGGCTTTAATTTGATTGTTTAGAGTATAGGCTCTATACAAACCGTACCCCTAAATATATGTAATATCTAATTTCTTGATTGGGGTCCAATATATGTAATATCTAAATATTGTTAAATACATTGATATTTTACATTTTGGATTGGGTCCAAGTCCAGGTCTAAATATTGTTAAATACATTGACATTTTAATTTTTGGATTGTTAAAGACATTGATATTTTAAATACATTGTTATTTTAATATTTAGATATTTTAATATCTAAATATTGTTAAATACATGAGGCCATTTGAGTTTTGAGGGATAACAAATTTTTGGAACAAAAGCAATGTTTTAGTGCAATAACAAACTTATCGAAAAATAGAGTTTTTGAGGGATGAGTATCTGTAATGTTAAAGGAAAATGGTTTTTTTTTTTTTAGGTAATTCAGGGGGGATGACGAGCCCCTATCCATTTTTTAAATCATTTGTGGTTTTTGAATATGTTATGTGATAATAGAAGCCTAGACTTTAGCTGGGGCACAAGTAGTGCTACCACGATGACCCCAACCCCATTCTCAGGAAAATGCTTTGATAGAGTTGTATTGTTATCAAAATAAATAAAGCCTTATTTCAAAACTCAAAAAAAATTGCAATTCTGGCTTCAAACAAACTTTGTGTCTTTCATCTCGGCCTTGACCATTGCAGTTGTGGATAAAAATTAGGATTTCAAGATCTAAAAATAGTATAAATTGTAATAAATTATCTAGATGGTCCATTTTGCCTTTAAAATAAATGTTCATATATTTGCAAAATCTGTACTATTTTTTTAACTTTAAATTTTATAGTCAATGTTGGAAATTGATTTTAGAGCCATCATAAAATATTTCGATATTCAAAGTACTTTCAAATGAGGATTCGAGTTTTTTATAAGGCCTAGGCCTTCTAGAAACTGCATCCAATGTTAAAACGTCATCGAAAAATATAGTTTTGATGTGAGAAACTTTTACCATCAATAAGAATATATTTTTGCATCTAATTATGAATTTGAAGCTCTAAAAATATTATAATTCTGGCAAGTATGAGAGCATTAGAAAATAGATAGTCCAGAAATGTGTTACAAGATAAATTATTTAAAAAAAAAAAAATTTGTGTTGTAAAGTGGGCTCTTTTCCTCTTATTTATTTGGGGATTCCTATTTCAGTTGGGAGGGCATCCATCTCTGTATAGAATTATGTATTGTATAGAGTCCAAGTAAAACTTGATATATGGAAATTAAAATGCCTGTCGTTGGGAGGAAGTGTAACTGTTTTATAGTCACGCTTGGCAAATTTACCTATCTCTACTAGATGTCTGTTATAGAGATGCTGACCTCAATACTAAAAAAAATAGAGAAGATGATGAGAAATTTTTTGTGGGTTTCAAATGTTGAGAATAAAAAATTTCATCATTTGCGATGGGATATATTATGCACACCTAAAAGTGAAGTGGCATAGTCTTACCCTTAGAGGTCATATATGGTTCCAAATCCTTGCTCACAAATATGGAATGAATAGGTTTGGGGTTTGGATTGGGGGTGGGAATGGTAGTCGAAGCCGTTCAGTTTTTTTGCGTCCAATTCTTAGTAATATTAGGTGGATGTTGGGGATGGTAATAATATTTCCTTTTAGCACCAAAAATGGGTTGGGGAGATGCCACTTAAATGGGTATTCCCGGATGTGTTTGACAAAATAATACAGCCTAATGCCAAGATTTTTTAGTTGGTTGATTTTAGGGGAGATGGAGTGGTATGGAATATTAATTTTAGCTACAGCATGATAAATGAAACAACTATTTCTAGCTACTTTGCCCTCATGGAATTTGCTCAATAAGGTCGTTATTCATAGGGAAATTGAGGATGAGATAGTATGGAATATTGAGTCTAGTGGTCTAGGTAAAATCTCTCTACCTACTTCTCTTTCATGACCGGGTTAGGTCATCTTTACCCCATGTGGCCACGTTTTGGAAGTGGCCGATACCTCATAAAGTCCAAATATTGTTTTGTTTGGCGGTTCAAAATAAGGTTTTAATTGTGGATAATCTTTTCAATAGATGTAAGATCCTCCCAAATATATATCTGATATGTAAGGAGGATGGTGAATCAGGGCCTATCTATTTATGCATTGTTCTGTGGCAACAAGGATTTGGTCCTAGTTCATGGCTCGAGTGGGGGTTTCCTTGGCAATGTCTCAAAGTGTGCTTGGTGTGGCTACCAACTTTAATTTTCCCCATCTCCCAAAGGCTAGTTAGAGGGTGTGGCAAATTTCCTTAGCTGCAATCTTATGGGAGGTTTGGACAAAGAAGAACAAAAGAAAAAAAATGAGGGGATCAGTCTACCATTTGATAGACTTCTCAACATAATCAAGCATTCCATTTGGTGTTGGGTGTTTGTTGTACCTGACGACCTGGCCATTTTTGAAGTCGATGTATCTCTGAACCTCAATAATCTTTATAATTTGTATTTTACGAGGTGTCGACCGAAGTCATTTTGGACTCCACAGCTCTTGGGTGGCTTAAAACTAAACTTTGACGGTAGTTTCTTGGGTAATCATGGGCCGACTGGGTTTGGTGAGGTGGTGCGGGATTTGAATAGGAAGGTTATCTTCTACTTCTGAACCAGCTCGGGATACAACTGCTAACCATGTTGAACTTGAGGGATTGAAGATTTTTAAGGCTAAAAACTTGGGTTCGGCTTTGGTGGTTGAAGATGACTCACATAACGTGATTATTTGGTGCAAGAGAGAGATACGAATCTCTCGAAAATTGAGATCGTTATATCTGCAAATCTTAAATATATCGAATAATCTCCTAATATCTTCTGCCCATATTTATCGGGAGCGATGTGGCTGATTCTTTGGCTAAATTTGGTGCTTCCTCTTCTTCGGTTATGGTTGCTTCCTTGGCTAAGTTTGGTGCTTCCACTTCTTCGGTTATGGTTGCAGAAGATGTAGTTTTTTCTTTTTTTTTTTGGTAAATAGATGTTGTAGTCCTTTCGTCGTAATATCCTTTATTTTCAATAAAATTTGATTAATATTGGTAAAAAAAATAAAAAATTAAAAAACTCATTTATTTCCAAATCCATAATTACTGAGGTCGATATCTTTCTTGGCGAGATTTGACCCGCGGCTTTAAAACGTGGAGCCCTCCGACGTTGAGTTCGTTGGAAAGTCACCAAATTAACCTCCCCAAATATCCTACATTACATCGTAGACAAGGGCTTTACTAGTAACTCCTCTTTGTTTGGCAGTAAAAAATAGAAAAAAATGCAATATTATGACCAGTATTTTTAAAAAAAGACAAGGTTTCTATGTGCCCTAGGACTCACATGTAAATATGCTGCCTTTTTTTTTATCTAAATTTTTTAGATGGAAGTTGTACCTAATTTTTTAGATATTTATAGTCTCTAATAGAAGATCGTTAGTAAAAATAAATAAAAAATTAAAGCTAGAAGGAAAATCTTTTGGGGAAAATTTTTTAACTGCTAGATTTTATTCTTTTAGGAGGGGCCACAAATTTACATCCATCTTAAAGATGGATGTTTGATACTCGGGGGACACAACTGTATAAATGTGTCCCCCGACTCATACTATTTTTTGTTTTAATATGGAATCATTAGATCGAACCTATCACCCACCAATTCCAGCTGAAAATTGCCTGAGCCAACTTGTCAGATCTTTGAGATTTTTTATTTAAATAAGTGAATTAAAAATCAGATGTGAACTAGGCAAAATTGGGGGGTCTTGGACATGGACCGATTATCCGTTGGTTCCGAGTCAGCTCAAGTAATTCCGAACGTATGTCCAATTTCTAATACATTGCTTCAAACTATAATACAAATTGTTTACATATTTATTTATTTATAGGTGTGGTTTGTATAGGGCCTAGGCCCTAGACAATCAAAAGAAGGCGTACCTACAAATAAGGTCGAAAGCTATTATTTTAGTACCGGAAATATTTATGATGGCTTGAAATATTATTTTTATATCCAATTATATAATTTAAAACTTAAAAAATAGTGTAGATCAAGCAGATCTGTGAACACTTGAAAATATTGAAAATTGATAATCCAAAAAAAAAATTATAAAATGCACTATTTCCAAAGTTAGAAATCTATTTTTCTCACGTCCATACATCTTAAGGTTGAGATGATCAATTTAAGGATTTTTTCACATTAAACATAACATCTTCTAGTGAATTTTTTATGGGAGCTTTAATTTGATTGTTCAAGGCCTCCCATATATATATATATATATATATATATATTTCATTTAAGTATATTGGCATATTAGTTGAATTTAAGAAGACAAAATTTAATTGTCTTTTCATTTTTTTTTTTTCTTTTTCATGAAGGGAAAATTCTTGAAAGTAACGACTCCCTTCATGTTCATTCCAAATTTCGATTGCTTTGTTAAAAGAGAGAATGGGGACCATCTTTTTAAATGTATCTTCTTTTAGAGAGAAGGATTGAGAGATTGAGAGAAATAGAGACTACTTTGATTAATAAAATTTGACTATTTGCGATAGAGAGAGAAGTTCATGGCATTAATGGAGAGAGAGAGAAAGATAGAGACGTTCACGGTACTAATGGAAGAATGAGATCACTCCCTATAAACCCAACTTATATTGTGCTTGGATGAGAGAGAGTATACATTTGTTTAGGGTAATTTCAATAACTAAATAAATGAGTGGGTGTATAGAGTAATAGGGATTGTCTACAAAGATATCATTTATTTTTTATATATAGAAGTCATAATCATTTTCACTCATTAGATGTTAAATTGAAGTTCAAGAAATTTTTTTTTTAATTTTATGTATATTTTTATTTTAAAATTTAATATAAAAAAATGATTGTGACCTCGAGAGATCTTTCAAAACATAACTACCCACCTCTCAATTCCGATCCGATTCGGCCGATCCGGAGTCTTAGAGGCCTTGTTGGAAAGAACGACTCTGTATTTGATGAAGAGAGAGAGAGAGGGTAAGCACCGGTAAGGGTAACCCAGTCATCTTAAAATGCAGGCCTAGTTTGGAAAATCAGCTAGAAAAGGGGGGGTAATTTTGAAGTTGACAGGAGATAATCAGTGGCATTTTCGGGTAGATGAAAATATTCTCTCTGAGAAAAAACTTGAAAAAGATGCCCCCTAACTTGACATTCCGTTTACAAAAAAGGAGGACCGAAAACGCCTAAACTTTTGAGAGTAACCTCTTCTTCCTCTTGCTTTTGTTTGGTCCTTGTCAAAGGAATCTGCCTCTTTTTTTCCACCCCTTTTCCTATTTTTATTTACCCAAAAATAAAACCTTAAGGAAAAGTACCATAAATGCCATGGATGTCATAAAAATGCATCCTGCAACTGATTTCCCTGAAGTGCAGAAAACTGCAAATATTCTTGTGAGGACAAAGTGCCCCTCTCTCTCTCTCTCTCTCTCTCTCTCTTTCTAAAACACTACCATATTCTTCTCTCTCTAAAACAACTACCATACTCTTGTGAGGACACCATGCTCCCCCCCTCTCTCTCTCTCTCTACCCATTTCTAACTATGGGCAAAAACATTTGTGTGGAACAACAAATGCCAAAAAAAAAAAAAAAAAAAGTCTATTCTTCTTATGGCAATCTCTCTCTGTCTAATTTTAACAAGAGTGAATTTTGTTTGGAAGGAGAATAACTTTCTCTCACTCTCAAGTCTAAAGTAGGTTTTGAGAATTCGGAATTAGGTACGGAGTACAGACTCGAACAGGCCAGGGTTAGAGTAGCCCTAGCGAGTCTTGAGTCAGCTCGCCAAGATTCCCTCCTAAACCAAGAAGGGAAAAAATAGAATTATGCACAAGGGATATGGGCTCAAATTCGGGACTGAAATAGTCCCAAATTGAAAAAATAACGCTCAAATTTACAAAAATTCTTAAAAAGAGAAAAAAGGAATCGGATGATTCTCTGGCTTGCCTAAGTCTAGCACAGTACCAGCAAGATAACCACATATATGCTAGTTTATTTCAACTTGAGGCAATTTTTATCATGGATTTTTTATACCAAATCAATTCAGACGATTCTAAGTCGACTCGATGATTATTCAACCAATAATCTCAATCCTAAACAACCCTATCATTTGCTAATAGCAAGCACAAAAAACATTTGTTTGAATCTTGACAAGAAAAATCTCTCTCTCAAGAAGCAATCTTGGATCAGGTAACCCTATCCTCAAACCAAACCCTAAGGATAAATGGTCATTCTAGATATTTCTATGATTTCTGATCATTCCAACTTTTGGATTGATGAGGGCCATAATAGTAATATGAATAAAAAAAAGTTGCAATATGGTCAGGATTCCTTTTTTTGTTTAGGAAAATCAAAGTGGCCCACAGAAGTGTGTCATCTATCTCTTGTTGTCTCCATGCTTATCTCAATTTCCAAGGATTGGTAGTAGGGTTCAGAGGGAACACTAAAAAAATGCCTTTTTATACTATTATCTTAAGCAATTTCTGTTATTTGAATAATTGTAGATTAGTTGTTGATTGCTTGATTTTTATATTTTTTTTTCCCATACTTACTTTTTCATGTGTTTTGATTTTTAATGGGAACATGATGGGTTGAAACATGATGGGTTGATGGGGATTCCAATCAAATGCAGCATTGTTCTAGATAAATCCCAACTTTGCATCTTGTCTTGTCAATTTTAAAATTTAATATAATCTCTTCCTCTCTCTCTTCTCTTTCTCTCTCTCTCATCCGGAAGGCTTCTTGTTCATGAGGGAGTCCATTTGTTCATTTGTAGGGATGCAAACGGGTCAGGTGGGGTCTAGGCTGACCCGACTCAGACCAGAAATGACTAGGTATAAGTTGGTCACGTTCTTGACCCAGACCTGGGTTGGGTCTAAGTCAGTTAAACCTAGACCCAACCGGCCAGATAGCATTACTAAATAAAAATATATAATATATATTATATAGTTGAGTTTTTTAATATATATTTATGCTAATATATTTTAAAATTTAAAGGTTTTAAATTAGTCGGACCAAGACAAGGTATATTGAATACAAGTTTAGTAATAATAAGAGTAGAGACGCGGAAGTAGTTAAGATTGACAGCCAAGAAGTACTAAAAAGACCGCACCTTCGATACCTTGGGTTGATAATCCATGAAAATTGAGAGATTAAGGAAGATGTCGTACATAGCATTATAGTTAGTGGGTAAAGTAGAGATGTACAACTGGAATTTTATGTGATCGTCGTATACCGATGAAGCTGAAGGGTAAGTTCTATAGGACAACTGTGAGACCAGTTTTGCTTTATGGGCAGAATGTTGGGCAGACAAAAAAACAATATACCCATAAAATGAGTGTAGCAAAGATGAAGATATTGGGATGGATGAGTGGCAAAACAAAAAGGGATAGAATCCAAAATGAATCCATATGAAGAAGTTTAAGTATGGCACCAATAGGCAATAAGATCAAATAAAGTAAACTTTGGTAGGCTGGCCATGTGTGGCGTCAACTTGGTACAACACCGGTTAGGAGATGCAGTTAGTTCAAGTGGAAGGATTAAAAATGGCAAAAGGTAAGCCCAAAAAATCGTGGTTGGAAGTAGTCCGAAAAGATATGGGGATTTATGGCCTCACTAAAGGTATGTCCTTAAATAGAACAGAATGATGGGTTAGAATTCTTGTAGCCAACCCCGATTAATTGGAAAAAAGCTATAACGATGATAATGATTTATATTAATATATAACAAGTTGGATCAGGTTGCGTGGACCCCAGTCTGACCTGTCGAGTCCAAAATCAAGGTCTACATCTGGACCTGGTCGGTGTTGACTTGACCCAACTCTCACCCTTACTCCTTTGGGTAAAACCCACTTCATGAAGGATACGTTTTTATGCAGGATAGCCCTCAGTCCGTATAAAATCTCCACCGTCCAACTTGGTTGTCCCTTCCATCTCCACCATCCAACCAAGTTGGACAATGAAGACTTTATACGTGCTAGAGGGCTGGCCCACCATCGTCATCATCGTCGAAGTCTTTTCCCAACTAGTTACGATCGGCTACATTAATCTTGGCTCACCATTCTGCTCTATAAATGGTCATACTCTCAGTAAAGTCACGAGTCCTCATATATTTTCTCACTACTTATCTTTTTGGACCTGCCTCTTACATTTTTTTAGCCTTCCACTTGAACTAACTCGTACCTCCTGACAAGTGTTATGCTGGGTCTGAACCACTAATAGACTCCAAATGTGATTTCTATAACCTAGCTATTGACCTAAAAGAAAATTGAAATCATACATTTTATGTGCCTTAGAAACTACATTGCAAAGTTTAAATAAGTCTAACCTCTGGAGGGCAAGATGCAATGGTTGAATAACTCAAAATCCATTATTTCTATTTTGAGAATAATCATATACTCTTAAATGGATCTCAATGTTTTAGATTTCAAAAAAAAAAAAAAAAACAACAAAAAAAACAAACAAGAAAAGTTTATATAAAGTTGCAATCTTACAATGTAGAATTAAGGTGCACTTAAAAAATCCATCATCAAAGGTTGTTTTGATGTTGGAAAACCCTCTAATTGATCATCTCCGTATCAAAACGAAAAAAAGATTTCGAGTCATAAAAATAGTTTATCTTACAACACATTATTGTGACCATTCATTTTCAAGTTTTTATAGATTTACTTGATTTGAACTATTTGTAAAGCTTAAATTTTTATAATTAGATATCAAAACAGATTCACAAGCCATCCTAAAAATTATTGATACCAAAATTATATTTATGATAAAATTTAGAGATGCGCCTTAATTTGATTGTTGTGCACCTCCTTGCCAATTGTAAAATTGCTATAATACCTCCAGCTCCCAAACAACAGTTTGCCTCGCTCACAGCACAGTATAGTCCTCCCTATATGGTATCTCCTCTCTCTCTATTCTAAACCCAACATGGTCCTTTCTCTCTCTAAACACAGTATAGTCTCTCTCCCCCTGATATGGTGGGTCTCTTGCCAATTGCGAAATTTACTATAATACACCCAGCATCTAAAAGTAGAATGGTTGTGTCCACCTTAAAATAGTATAGTCCTCTATCTCTCTAGAATAGTCCTCTCTCTCTAAAATAGTCTCTCTCTCTTGCCAATTGTAGATAACTAAACTTCAGCCCAATGTTAGAGATTTGGGTTCAATCTCTCTAAAATATTACAACCACAAACCTCTAATATTATACCCTACATTTATCTCTCTCTCTAACCTCTTGATGTCAAAAGTGGACTATACACCTATCCCTATAACCTGTGATGGCAAAGGTACTCTCTCTTTCTCTCTCTACGAGGAGGGGCTGAATTCCAAAAAGTTGAAGAAAGAGACAAACGTAAATACTCAATGGAAGGGGAATCTGAAGACGTGAAATCATAGTGTTACAATAAATTTGTGCCCCCAAAAGACCCGCCCAATACTGTGGACCCTCCCTTTCCATTAGAGAATTTTTACAGTTTCATAAACCCCAAACCCCCCCCCCCCCCCCCCCCCCTCCCCCTCTCTCTGTCTCTCTCTCTCTGTGTAACACATTCATAAACCCTTCTCTTTCTCTATGTGTAACACATTAATAACCCCTCTCTCTCTCTCTCTCAACACAGAGAAACCAAATAGCACTGAAAACAAATATGTAAGAGGGATGAAAAGAAAATACAATTAATAAATTTAGAACTTTAAATCAGGTAATTGTGCGACATCATGAAGTAATACAAAAGAAAACAAAAACAAAAAGTGACGATCTAGATCGTCAAACAGTGGGTTGTAGTTTTTTTGGCAAAAATATCGGCTATCATATTGGCCTCACGATAAATATAGGCTATGGACCAAACATGGCCTGAAAACTTATAGCAACAGTTAGCAGCAACAATATTGAGGGCCCATGGAGTTTTGCATCGATTGCGGATTACATTTACCAACAATGAGGAATCACTCTCAAACCGCAAGGGAGAATAATTTAACTCAATGGCTAGGTCTACGCCTGCTTGTAAAACATGAAACTCTGCATAGTTATTTGATGTTATTCTCAAAGAATTGCCAAAAGCTGCAATGAAGGTGCCAACATCACTTCTAATAACGCCTCTACTACTGGTAACCCAATATTTTGAAATGAAACCCCATCAACATTCAATATGAAATGATTTGGATGAGAAAAAGACTATGCAACTGGTTTGGGGGTGCTTAATTTTTGGTGACACCATGTAATGTGCAGGTTGTCAACAATTGATTTCTCTTATAAATGGGAAGGCCAGGGTTTTAACCGGTGTTCCCATTTCGATACCTTCCCCTGAAAAACTTGATGATTTCATTCCTCCCGTAACATCTAAACTGTGGTAAAGAATAAGGACAGGCATGTAAAAGAGATGTTGAGGAGCGGGCTTTGTCACTTCTCAAACTTGTGAGTGAATCAGCAAAAGCTTCAACGTTGAGAATGAGAGATCTGCCACCCAACAAAACATGCTAACTATCGTGTGCATGTCGTGTACAAAACAGATAGCTGCACCTAGCTTAACAAAGTCCAGAGGTTAGTCTGGACTAGATTTATATTAGGTCAGGTCGGGTGAGGTCTAGGTCAAAACGTAAAAAGAAAATAGCACACACAAGCACCCTACTGATTAGGACGACCTCGTCTTACCCAGTAGTTTTGGGCTGGACCTGACCCAATTTGTTAATCAGGTTCATACTTCACGACCCGAACAACTGGACTTGGACCCAAGTCGGGAAGCTGATCCTGGAAGACCTAGGAACTTGGCTTAGATACATAAAGATATAAGCTGATAAGCTAGGCTGGCAATGGGCTAGGTGACAAAGCCCAGCCTTAAAAACTTGGCCCTAGACCACAAAATGTGGCGGGGCAAGGCCACTGTGGCCCAAAGAGAAGGTTAGGCTTGTTGGGCTTGGGCCAAGGCCGGCCACCCAAACCCCTTCTTTCCCTTATTTTTTCATTTTTTCTTTTATAATTGACTCTAATTGGCCCAACCCTGCCCATATAAACCAAGGTCTCTTCAGTGTGGTTCAGAACTAACCCTATAGGGACCAGGGCTGAGCTCAGCCAGGTCTTGTGATGTAGGGAGAAAATAAAACTGGAACAATAAAAATAAATAAAAAAAGTTGTTGAGAGAATATATCTTCTCTCAAGGTTATCAAAGGAATCCACCCCAAAAACAAGATCTACAAGGGAATCCACCGACAAAAATAAAACAAGATCTCCAAGGGAATCTACCTAAAAAAAACTGCATGGGAATCCACCCCTAAAAGATTTTATCACAAGACCAACTTTATTCAACTCTTATTCTCTTATCATTTTTTTATTTATTTATAATGAGGGACTTCTTCTCTTTAAATACATTTCAAATAAAATAATTAATTAATTAAAAAAGAATCTCAAATAAAATAAAATCTCTCTCTCTCAAAAGTTCACACTTTGCCTATCTTTCTATAATCTATTTCCCTTTTTTCTATCTCTTTTCCTCTTTTTTTCTCTCACCTTTCTCTCTGTCACGTACCATCCCTGCTTTCTCTCTTTCTAACTTCAACATTAGAGTAAACAATAACTACCACTTATTATATCATAAACCAAAAGATCTTTACTTATTCCCTAAACTAAAAAGATATACTTTGTTTTTTGGTAAGTTAAAGAGATAAGACCTTTCCGAAACAAATCACGCACTCAACTAGGCCCTCTTAACTTATCTCTTTCTATCCCTAATAATAAATAAACTTTAATTTTTATTTGCATCATTCTACCTGAATTAGGAGAAGTAAAACCTCGAGCTTAAAGCCAATGAAGCTCTAATACTTGGTGATGTAATCTTACCATGCGCCTCGACACCTTTTCTTCAATTTTTTCATAAGGCTAATTCATTGAATGCTTCGTGCTTATCTCGAAATAGAACACAGTAATCTCAGTTTCAATCTTGATTTCTCCTTCAAACTCACATGGTTGGATTTCGAATACTGCATCACACATATCTTTTTCTTCATATTTGATTTTCAAAATTTCTTGTTTTTCTTCACAATTGATATTCGAAATTTCTTGCACATCGGTGTCGCCTTTTGTATCGAGATCTACCTCTTCAGATTCTTCTTCCTTTTGTTCCAATTGTAATTTATGAAAGAAACCTCATAAGCCTTGTTCTACTACTTTGCTAATTCGCTTTACTAAGTCTTCTTTAAGTCTCTTAAATCTTTGTTCCAATCACTAGGTCTTCTTTGAGTCTCTCAAATCTTTGTTTTAATCGCTGAAACTACTTATTGATGTCACGCACTTCGCTTCGAACATCTTCTATAATTAGATCACGGATCTCAAGGCTAGAACATCTTTTATAATTAGATTACGGATCTCAAGGCTCTTTATATCAGCATAGATCTTAGGGCTCTAATACTAACTTATCAGTGAGAAAATAAAAGTAGAACAATAAAATAAAATTATTGAGAGAATATTCCCTCTCTCAAGGTCGACAAAGAAATCCACCCCAAAACAATATATTCAAGGGAATCCACCCAAAAATAATATTTATTTTCCCTATTTTCTCTCTGAATCTCTTTTCCTTATTTTCACTCTCCTCCCTATTTTTTCTCTCACATTTTCTCTCTCTCACATACCATCCCTATTTTCTCTCTTTCTAGCTTCCACAAAAAGGTAACTACCACTTATTATTTCTTAAACCAAAAGATCTTTACTTATTCCTTAAACTAAAAAGATAGACCTTTCCAAAACAAATCACGCACCCAAGCCCTAACTCCAATTTTTATTTGCATGACCTTGCCCGACCCCGACAAAACTTCCCTAATTGAAAATAAAAAATAAATAAACTTCAATTTTTATTTGCATCACCTTGCCTAGCGCAGCCTTGCCCGAACCAAGCCTGACGGAACCAGCCAAATCAATTTGAACCACTCCTGGAAAAATATAGGAAAATCAGCATAAAAGACTGGGGCATGCATAACTCACCCTTACCAAAACTAAAATGTCAAAATAAACTTGGACTTTTCGAGCCCAACATCCAACCTAACATTTTCATTTTACTTATATTGAATATCATTATTGCATAGCGCTGGAACAGGACATGCTGCCTAGCCTGAGCATGGCCTGGGTACCTATAGGGCTGTAGCCCAGGCTGAGGCCAAAGGGCCCTGGTCAATGCCCAGCTCTGACCTAGTCCTGGTTTGGCTTCGAAAATTCTTTTAAGAAAAAAAAACAATTAGAGGGGAACCTGGGCCGAGACGAGCTGCAAATGACCTAGGGCCCAGCCCTCAGCCCTAGTTTGTGGCCCGGCTGAAGTTTTCAAGGCCGGGCTGCCTAACCCATTGCCGGCCCTAGGCACCCCCTCCCACCCAAAAACTAACGTGTCAAAAAAGCACTAGGACTTTTTAAATTGAACATCTGGTATCAAGCATTGCATTTTCCTTAAATTGAACACCCTCTGTAAAGTTTTGGTTTTATTTCTCACCACAAAAACACTTTTCTTCAAACATTTGAAGAATGTGGGCAAGTAATGTGGTAAGCTCTCTCTTGGATTTCCTAAATTGATGAGAGTCAAATTTCACTTAAGGATATGTGTTCCCAAGTGTGAGATAAAAATGTAGGATTCTCGTGAACCCCTTGGCTTGTAGAACCGAGAATCCCAAACACTGGGATCCCACCGAAGATCGTGTACATGATTAATTAAATACGAAGTAGATGAATACAAGACTAAATCGAGTGCGAGAAATATAGCAAACATAAAAAGCACGCCACAACAACACATGATTTGGTTCAACCCATAGGGCTACATCTACGACCCTGGCAATTAGAAATCCACTATCACAATGAAGATTATAATTTTTGGTTACAAGAGATAATACCTATCTCTAAACATCGGTAAAACACCATCACCGATCTTCCCTTCTAAACCCGCTCTCCCGACCGAGCAACACCGTCGATCAACATCTTCTTTCCTACCGCAATACTGCTACTGAAAAAATAACTTCAAGAGCAACATAGAGATTTTCTCTCTCTATAAGTGAAAGTTAACCAATCCAAAACTCATGAAAATACCGCCTCTCTTTCAGAGACGATGTCTCTTTCTCTTGGAGACCCATCTCCATATTGGAGATCCACTCTCATAACCCCCAAAAAGGTGACTTTTAAAAGATAGGTATTATGTCTTTATTTACTCTCTTATAAAGATATCATTTTTTGCTTCTCAAAAAAATCAATTTTCTATTTTCCATAATACCCTAATATTTAAAAGAAAATATGGATATGGTGATTTAGTTATCACCAAACCCAACAAAAAAACCCAAGGGTTTCTAACAGTAATTATGATGTTGAAATGTGCAACCGGTAAATAGAGGGTCATATTCCATGGTTGCTTATCAGATCCAATTCATAATGGTTCCTTTTTTTTCTTTTCTTTTTTTCTGAAGTTAGTTCATAGTGGTGCTTTATGTTTCTCATGACCAGTTCCATAATTAATCCTCCGAGCATTTTCAAAGAATTGTAGAGAGTCTGGGAAAATTTCATTGAAACTTCATAAACATGAAACTCTACCAACATTTGAAAGCCACGCTTCAAAGATAGTTGAACAGCAGGATTTCTTTGGGCCAATTGATCATTTCTTGGAGAATTGAAACAATGATTTTAAGGATTTCCGATTCCGGGCAAGGATCAGAGATCTTGTGCCCTCAGATTGATTCACTCTCGACAACAAAATACCCTGATAAAAAATTTGGTTTGAGAGAGGTCCCCAAGAACCAGTAGGTGGGCAACAACATGCCTTGAAAGTGGGGTTCATAGAGGATAGAGAGAAAGCATTGCTCCCTCTGAGAGCGTCTCTCTAGACTGCGTGAGAGGGACGGAGAAAGAGCGTAAGGAGAGAGGTATAAACATGGAAATGGGGTTTTTGAAAGGTGGAATTTTTATTCAATAAAAAGGATCATCGTGATCGAAAACAAAGCTCTACAAAGGTTGTTCCTATTTAAAGAAACTAAAGCGTTGCAGGGCGAGAAGTTCGGATTAAAAAGTCGTGTGTATTGGGCAAGTAGAGATCTGTAACTATGTGCATGAGAGAGAGAGAGAGTTTTGTTTTTGCAGAACTGCATAGTTCTTCCAAATAAATAATGCACAGTACTAACCTTCGTTATAGCAAAAAAACTCTTTTCATAAAAGTCCAAGATCCCGAATTAACAAGAACAAGAGTAAGAAACTGTGAAGAAATCTACAAGTGATGACAAACAACGGCCTTGCAGGCCAAATCCCTGTCAATTCCCCATAAATCCAAACTCTCCAAATTATCTCTCACTAATCCCAGATCCAAACCATCAGACCAAAACACCACCCTTTTTTTCTAGTCCCATTTTCAGTCTTATTCACATCTCCACCAATTCTCACCCCAAATCCAGTACTCTCTCTCTCTTCAATGGTGATGCCAATTTTTCTCAATATCTTGGTAGCAATGTACACAAAGGCTCTTTCTCTCTCTTCACCAACAGGTTCCCCCGTACTGACCAAAGACTGAGCCATCTCCACCATCTCTCTCACTACTGGACCAAGCCTTCACCATGGTCTCTAAGTTTCTGAAGAACAAAAGCTCTGTATCTCTCACTAACACCATATCCTCCCTTTGATATGTCATGTTCGAAAACAGATTTTCTATTGGAACCATGTTTGCAGTGATCAACCAAGCTCCCAAACCAGATTCTAAACACTTATTTATCACATGGTTCTTAATTAAAATTTCTTTCATAAAATCAGAGTTAACACCCTGCATCTTCATTGGATCAACAGCTCTAATCTCTAGTACTAACGGTTCAGAATCAACAACTGGGTGTCCCCTATTTGCTAAATCATACAAGAACCCCAAACCGTCACCAAATAAAATATAATTTCGAATATTCAACCTCTCGAAATGAGATAGTAAATTCATGGCATTTGCCTTAGAAATCCTATACAAATCCACGACTATTACAGTCCCCTGTTTCTGAAGAGACAAAAGAAGGGAACCCAATTCATTGAAATTCTTTGCCACTCTCCCCATAACCACTTCTCCAAAGCAAAAATCAAACCATTTTAGGTCTTTTAGAGGCTTCATTTCCCAAAGGTTGATATCCAAAGGGGAACTGCCATTTATGAGGTTTGAATCAGGCCCTGCACTTCTACCATAGTTAACACCAGCATCTCTGTGAGAGACGCTTAGAGCACTTTCTAGAGAGATATTGGTGTAGAGGTTGAAGCAACCAAAAGAACGGAGGAATTTAATGAACCATGGAGTCCATATTCTCTCACCCTTCTTTTTATACCAGTTAGTTGTTACCATGCCCTCAAGGATTGGCTTTATGCCATGGTCTTTTGGGTGTCATACCAAAGGCGGAATTGCTTCCATGGTTTGGGAAAGAGGAGCTGGCCCCAAGTGCCCACCATCTGGTACAAGAAGACATGAGTTTGGTTGTCCAGTTCGAGCTTGTTCCCATGCTTTCCTGCACTAACAGGATGATTAAAGGGTTAATGAGAGAGAGAAAGATTTGTGCTGTAGAATTAAGAAAACTCGAAAAAGACCAAAGAGACGATTAATGACACAGTAAGGATTAACTTAAAGAGTACGTGAATAATCAAATTTGGTCCTCTTTCTGGTAAAGGGCATTTAGTTCAATGGTTTTTCGTATTTCTTCTTTTGGTGTGACAAATAACACTGTGGCTAAGTAATGATTTACAACATAATTTCAGACATACTAATGCTGTAATAATTAATCTGAAATTAACCTATCAAATAACCCAATACAACAGGTGAAGACTAAAGAATCATCACTGTGGCAGAAAAAAAAAATTTGATATGAAATAATGGTTGGGTGTAGAAATCAAATCGGATCAACAACTGACCCAGGCTCTCACGGACGACCATGAGAGGGAAAAGCTCCTTTTTTCGCTAGGGAGAAGGACAAGCTCCATATGTTTATAGAGGGACGAGCTCTACATGTTACCATGTCAGCTTATGGGGAAGGATTTTGATTAGTCTCATTTTAAGTTGTTACCATGCTACATGGCTTTTCCATTGGTCCCCACAGACCAACCATAACTCACCTCCAGCACGAAGATAACACCCTGGTCTTCTGCGAATCCTCTCCCTAGGAGGTAGACTCCCTTCTCCTCTTGCTCAAATGCTTTGAGTGGGCCACTGGATTCAAAGTAAACACGCAAAAATCTAAGATGATGGGTGCCTCTCGACCCACAAACCACTCAGAAGCTGGCCGATAGATGGGGTTGCCAACCAGAGCATCTCCCCTCTACCTACCTAGGCCTTCCGTTGTGCCTCAGCAAGCTGAAACAAGGCCTTTGGGCACTCATCATCGTCCCCTCTACCTACCTAGGCCTTCCGTTGTGCCTCAGCAAGCTGTAACAAAGCCTTTGGGCACTCATCATCGACAAGTTTGACAGAAAATTTGCCACTTGGAAGGGTCGTTTCCGATCCCCAGTAGGAAGAGTCACCTTAATTAAGGCCACCCTCTCTAATGTGCCCACCTACCAGATATCGCTCTTCCAAATGCCTCAGCAAGCTGAAACAAAGCCTTTGGGCACTCATCATCGACAAGTTTGACAGAAAATTTGCCACTTGGAAGGGTCGTTTCCGATCCCCAGTAGGAAGAGTCACCTTAATTAAGGCCACCCTCTCTAATGTGCCCATCTACCAGATATCGCTCTTCCAAATGCCGGTGTCTGTTAGTTCTCGCCTAGAACAACTCATGTGCGATTTTCTATGGGCTGGCGGTGACAATAAGCACAGATTCGACCTGATTTCGTGGGACAAAATATGCTTACCTCACCACCAAGGGAGTCTTGGGAGCCGTGGCCTAAGGAAAACCAATTTGGCTCTTCTGGGGAAGGGATGGTGGCGCTCTACTACCCAAGAGGGACATCTTTGGAAGGAGGTTATCAGCCACAAATATCTTGACAAATCCTCCTGGCTGCTAGATAGCCAGGCTAACGGTAGAGACTCTGATATTTGGAAATCCCTCAGTGTCCTAAACCTCTTCAAAGGCCACATCAGGTTCCACCCTAGGAGGGGCACTCGGATCAGATTACGGTTCAATCGTTGATTAGGTCAAACTCCTCTGAAAGACCCCTTCCCCACACTATTCCTCCTAGCTCTGAAACGGCAAGCTACTGTAGAATAACTCTTCCCTATATATGGCTCAGTCAGAGTATGGAGCCCCAACCTCAGAAGATCTCCCTCAAACCACGAATTCCAGGTATTCCTCGACTTCTCTTCCCTTCTTCGCTTAATATTCCTCTCAACATCCAATGAAGACAAGACAATTTGGTGACCTGCACCTTCGGGGACAATTTCAGTCTCCTTCTATCGTAAACTCCTTGAACCCCCCACCGTCCCTCATGCTCCACCTTCCATTGTGGCCAAAGCATGGTCCTCCTCTGCTCCCCACAAAATCCAAGTCTTTTAACTGGATTGCACTATCTCAGAGAGCTCTGACTGTCTACCTGTTGTAAAGAAGAGGCCTGTCAATACCAAACCGCTGTTCTATGTGCTTGGCTGCAGAAGAAACCAATCCCCACCTTTCCATTCACTGCCCAATAGCCCATTCCCTCTGGGGTGTCTTATTCCCAACTCTTTCCACTGGCAATGGATGACCCCCAGTACTATGCCCATCCTTTCTCCTCCCTCCACCCCTACCCCTGCCTTATTCGATAGGATCAAATCTGTGGTTATTTTTTGGGCAACAAACCACAAGCATTTCAAAGGTTTTCCCCCATCAGCCTTCCACCTTCACTGGCACGCCTTACTCGACCTGACCCAGAACCGCATTCCGCATGCCTCCTTGTGGAGTTCGCCAGAGCCTGGCTGTGTAAAACTCAATTCTGATGGTTGCTCCCCAGGCACCCACTTCCTGCAGGCATTGGGGGCTTGTTTAGGGACCATGAAGGATCGATTTTGGCCTCTTTCTTGAAGCACATAGGCCACTTTGATTCCCACACTACGGAAGCCACTGCCCTGCTTGATGGCGTCAAACAGTTCGACATCTCCTGGAGCCAAGCCCTGATAGTCGAAGGCAACTCCAGCAACGTCATTTCCTGGGGCATCGGGTTTGGCCACTTGCCCTTGAACCCTGATCCACATTTTTGATGAAATCTCTCACGTGAGAAGGGGTCTTACGGTCTCTTGGAGCCGCATATACCATGAAAGTAAGTCTGAAGCGGACTCTCTTGCCAACACGGGTGCTACAAATGTGAATGACGAGTAATTTTTTGTGGACTCAGCCTAATCTCTCTTCTGGGGTTCCCGTAGCCCTCCCCTTAATCTCTTACCTGTTCCATTGTCTCCTCTCTATGAAAGGTTTTGTACAGAGCTCCCAGGTTGCGGGTAGCCTTTTTTTTTTTACATAATCCCTGGTTTAACCAGGCAGTCCAATTTTGTACTACTATACTTACCCCAATTAATACAAAAGTCAACTCTTTCAACAACAACAAAAAAGTTGTACAAGATGATGATAACTTCATGAGAATGTGTATGACTTGTCTTTTTCTTGTATATGGTTTTCTACAAACCCATCGTTTGCAACTAATACGGAAAGCATCAAGGGATTAATACAATCTTTCCATTTTCACATACTTAAAAACAACCGCCCTATTGTGTGTTGTTATGTACCCAACATATT
Source organism: Amborella trichopoda (assembly GCF_054954075.1). NCBI lineage: Eukaryota > Viridiplantae > Streptophyta > Magnoliopsida > Amborellales > Amborellaceae > Amborella > Amborella trichopoda. The sequence continues at coordinate 4,009,513 of NC_142336.1, forward strand.
TGTCTCACTCTCACAAGATCCTCCTCCAGAATCCTCCTGACTCCTCCCCAAGTAAGCACAACCATGTACCTACTACAAGCTTGTTCACCATGTACCATACCAAGTACATCTTTGCACACAGGTTAAGAAGTGCGATTTAGTCTACTAGATAACTAGATTATGAGCGAATTCCCTAACCCACCCCTATGGTCATGTTTTTCCTCTAATTAGTTATTTTGCCTGAGGCCAAGACACCTGACTGACAATATAACATTATCCATTTAAGAAGTAGAACTGCAAAACAACATCCATTTTCTTCATTGATCATCAAAACCCTCCATCCCTGAAAGAAAATGAGGAAAATCTCAATGAACATGGCCATATGCCTTCTCTAAGCAGATGACCAAAAACCCCAAATGTCATCTGCCATTTCAAGCTTTGGCACAAAGTAATATGTGTTTTATGCACCTCCATCATGAAACTCCTGAAATACTCTTTATGATCTTTTCCCTCGAATCCATTCTGACGCATGCGCCATATCAACCGGAGAGAGGATTAAGTTAAGCTCATCTCAGTATGTAGCCTTTATCCCACTTACATCGAATATGACATCTAGAGTCCACAATGGCTTATGGTACCTCATTAGTTTCCTCAAATCAATCAGCTTACCAGAAAAAATTGGACAAGATGACATCTCAAGTTAGCGTTTGTGAATTATAACAGAAAATGATATGGTGGAGAGTAGTAACCCAACTTCAGCCAACTTACCCTCTATACCTCCCTCTAGTTGCCTCCGCCTACCTCAAATAATCTAATATCCCACTTTGAGTCTAAACCTAGTGTCTGTTAACTAACTCAGCACATTGTACTGGTGGGTGAAATCAAATGCTTTAACACATGCCTTTTTGAGGAAAGATGCCATACGCCCTCCATGAAAGGTGCATAGTAATCCATCTTCACAGTTCACCTCAGCGACTACCATTGGAGATTATGTTCCCCATCTAACGAGTAGAAAGAATGGTTCATCTCCAATTTCTATCATTGGGGTGGACGTTGGAAATGAGAGGTTACTCTACTCACCATAAAGGTAGTAGGTATAGCATGTCATTTTTTACCATGTTCAGCTTTGTTCTACAGATTCTCTCTTTTTCCTTGGCTCATTTCAGTACCCACCTGGATCGGTCAACCTCAGAACCAACCAATGTATTAAAGCCAACCCGCGTAGGCGTCTGGAAGCAGGCTAAGGCCCTACGCACCTCCCTAGGCTAGGTGGGGTGCCAAGGCGGTGCCTAGGCAGTCAAGGTGCCATATAGGGGGGTTGGTAACCAAGCCATTCCCCCCCACCCTGCTCACCTTTTTTTGGGCAGCTCAATTGTGAGGTGCTGCCTTCTGCCATCAAAAACACTGAAACCAACTTTCTTCAGCATTCAACTTTATCCTCCTCCTCCTCCTAAAGGTGCCCCCTGTAAGCAACATCATAGGCCTAATCAAGCATCTCACTAAGAAAGTTTATCGTTTACCCAACTAAATATCCTCTACCCTACAAAAGTTTCAAATCTCCTCTACCCTACAAATATTCCACCGCTCCAGGCCAAACCTACTCTAGCTTGGACCCTTGAAAGGGTCTCAAATCTACAATAAGTCTCCTATTCAAATCCTTAACATTTAACATCCTAAGCTACCAAAAGAAGAAATGAGAAAACTAGCCTCCATTTCAAGCTATCTAAGCCTCTTACATTCCAAGCTAGGATCCTCACATCAACTAATTTTAAGAGTTCACATCCTTTTTGCTCTTTAATGCCCACAATCTTTTCTGGTTAGGCATAAACTGGCCCCATAAAAACCAAGTGAGGCTACACTTGCTCAATTGACTACCTGATTACAAGTAACTCATTTACCAAGAGCAAACAAGATACACATGTTGATGCTGCTTGATAGCACAAGCATAAGTTTAAGGGAAAGCATACCCAAGTTCGAGGGAAAGCATACCAGTAAATATTACACCTAGACGACCAATTGACCACAATAGCATTCAACCTCGACAAATAAAGTTCAAAAAAGGCACTAGAACTAAGTTATCTAACTAGAATAAAAACAAAAATGGGTTCATGAAATTCAGTACTTAACAAGCTGATGTTGAACAATAACATTTGAAATTATTATCAGAAGTTAAGAGTTTCAATGTTGGATTTTAAATAACAGGTGTTTAGCAATTGTAAGAGAAAACCGTATGATCAAAGCTAAAAGCTTTTACCTGCAACAAACCTTGGACGTTGCAGAGAGGCTCCATAAATCAATTCACTTTAATTTGATCAATCATAATAATAATTAGCTATCAATGTCTTTAGATACTTGTAAAAAAGTGGAGAAAGCTCTAAATCATCCTCAACAATGAACACAAATTCATCATCACTGGCAGGCCACCAAGACTCGAGCCACTGTGCTTGCAAACCCACGTTCTAGGTCCTGTAATGGACCATCTTCCCTCCATGTTTCCACTGAAACTCATCTATAAATCCGAGATTTTTTCGAGCTTCTTCAAGCTTTTGATCCAATAAAGCCCTAGATTTGTTCCCCAATTCATCAAACCTCAAATGGTCTACATATATATGGAGGGATGTGCGATCACCTGCATAATCAGCATGGGCAATAGAGTAAAGACATCTAGTTAGAAATGCCAGGCGATCGTATGTGAGGACCTTAATAATAAAGTGGAAATTAGGGTTCAGGGAATTGGGATTTTTAGTGGGGTTCCCTGAATTAGGGTTTTCAGGACTAGTGGTTGATATAATGGGGACCGATAAGCTGGTTCCTGAGCAATTCGGGTTTACTGAGTGCAATGGAGCACCCCTAGAATCTGCAAAACTGGTCTCTGACAAAGTAGGGGGTGAAGAATCAAGGTTTCCAGAAACTGGCTCAGCCAATACAGGGTTTTGGACAAAGTAGGGGGTGAAAAATCAAGGTTTCCAGAAACTGGCTCAGCCAATACAGGTTTTTGTGAACTGGGGTTTAGAAATCTAGGGCTTTGGATATTGGTTCTCTGCAATTCAGTGCGAGGATCCACATTAGAGTTCCAGGTTTGTGGCAAAAAGAGAGGGAGTTCTGAGTGATAGTAGAAATATTACAGAGACTGAGAGGAAGAACAATGGGAGAAATTTATGGTGTGAAGGCATGGATTTATTACCAAAATCTGGTAGCATTTCATCCGTATTACTTATCTGGTTCCTCCCCCTCTTTTCGCAGAGAACGTCGTGTCTTCCAGAGCAACAACGAGCTTGGGAACTCAGGTTGGTTATAGCTCAGGTATTTTGCCTCTTTTTGTAAGTTCTAAGGTTTTACAGATAAAATGGTGAGTTTCCAGTAGTTGGGTAGTTATAGCCATGGCCATTTTCTCTTCTCTTTTACTGTTGTCGAAGGATCTCGGTTTTTGGAGAGGTGAAATTCCACAAACTCGGGCAGTTGGCAGAGAAAAATGGAGGCAGCTTTGAGCCATGCCCGATATTTCGGTTTTCGATTTCGTTGCGGGACACCTGAAATCTCGACCTTGCGATTGGGACGAGGTTTAAATCACGTTCACACCACAATAAAACGGGATGGTCCGTTTCTTTTTCATTACTGTAACGGGCGTTGGCATTCGGCCTAGCCCGCACATGTACACTGTAGTTGTGCTGAAATTTCGACATTACACAACAAAGTACAGTGTAGTTGTGCCGAAAAAGCGAAGGACGCGGTTAGCATTCGACCAAGCCCGCACATGTACAAATGCGGGCTTGACAATAAATTTATTTTTTAAATGTAATTTGATCTTAATTTTTAGAGAATATATAATCTTTACTCATGAATATGAAAAACTAAATAAACCTTGAAAATTAAAAATAATGGTTATATAAAGAAAATATTTGAACCGTTAATTCCTATTGTCTTTAGATGAACCACCTATTTGCATCCATATTAGATGTTTTATGCCTCTGGACTGTATATTATACAAATACGGTCTCGCTTGAAACAATTGATCAAAAGGGACGATAAATGTAGAGCATATTTGATTTCAAGGAGTTCTTGGAAGTGGAATTTGAATGTCCGACTTCTATGTTTGATTTTGTTGTGTGGAAGTGTGGCTTTCCGAGTAACAATTTTTTACTATTAAAATGGTTCTTGTTTTTTAACATTGTCCTATAAAAAACGATGGGAGAGAAGTCTTCTATAATTTGTAGGTGGCTCCCAAAATCCCTGGGCGTCAAACACGCCCATAAAGGGAAAAGTGGAAGAAATAATAGATGAGAAAAATAGCCATTATAATGAAAATAACGACTGTTATAACAATACTTACAGTTATTCCATAATAGAAAATTTACATGTCCCCCAAATTCTGTTGTTTAAGGGATTGTTTACAAAGAGACTTTTTATCTTTGGAAAAAGTTTATATAGAGCACAGGCTCTAAACAATAAAATTATAACCCACTTCAAAAATTTTACTATAAGATGTTGTTTTGATGCCCAAATATCCTCAAATTGATCATCTCGATTCCAAGATGCATGTTCATGATAAAAAAATGGATTCCAAGTTTTGAAAATAGTACATCTTGTGATGCAATTTTTTACCATCAATTTTCAAAATTTTCAAGTTTTCATAGATTGACTCTATTTACATTATTTTTTTAAGCTTTAAATTTGAAAATTAAATATGAAAATATATTTTAAGCCTATCACATAGATTTCCAATATTAAAACGACATTTCTCGACATTATTTGAAGGTGCGCTCTACATTGATTGTTCAGAGCCTCGGCTCTATACAAACCACACCCTTTATCTTTTGTCCCACGAGGTCACAATCACTCTCACTCACTAGATATCAAATTAGGTAGGCTGAGGCACGAGGAATTTTTTAAAAAATGTCTATTCAATAACACTCTTAGAAACACCCATTTTGACATCTAAGGGACAATAATGATTGTGACATCTATGTACAAACAATAAATGGTCTCTTTGTAAACAATCCCTTTGCCTAGGCTGTAAACAATGAAATTGATAAGCACCTCAAAATTTTCACTAGAAGTTGTTTTGATGCTAAAATATCCTCAAATCGATCATCTTGAAATCAAAATGCTCAACATGAAAGAAAAATGGATATCAAGTTTTGGAAATAGTGCATCTTGTAATAATTTTTTGGATCATTCATTTCCAAGTTCAAGTTTTCATATATCTGCTCGATCTATACTACTTTTTAAGCTTGAAATTTTATAATTAGATATGAAAATATATTTTAGGGCTATCACAAAGATTTTCAATATTGAAACCACATTTCTCAATACTATTTGAATGTGCACTGTATTTTGATTGTTTAGAGCATGGCTCCATACAAACCACACCTTTTAAATAATTCCTCCTTTTTTCTTTTTTTTTTTAGTTTGTACCTTTTTTTCGAATGTTGTTTACTTTTGACCAAACTACTCCTATTTCGGATCTTGAATATTTGGTTTTTTTTTTTTTCCTTTTTGGCTCATGAACTTGTTGCGGACTTGCTAATCTTGAAGGTCCAAAATTGTTACCAAATATCAGCTTCTGCTCTTCAATATTTGAAGCTGATCTTTGTCCATGTAAATTTCTAGGGTTCATTTGATAGAGATCTAGATGTAATGTTAAAAAATGTATAATGGATTGTATGTTGTTCAGTATATTAAGAAGATTGTGTCATGTAACACGAAGATCACATAATGCATGACTTTTTGTCAACAGATTCATACAATGAATGCATTGTATATTGTGTGTTCATACCATGCAATAAGAAGATCAAATCAACTTTAGATCGCAAGGTCTTAAATTGATTTGGGATTATATTTATGCGGAAAAAAAAATCAAATTTTATACTTCAAAAGTTAGTCTTTGGAACAACTTCTGACTTTCAAGATTCGAAATAGCTCTATGAGAAAATAAATAAATAAATTTTAGACCTTTAGGACCTAAATTGGGAGCATTTGGTCAAAAAAAAAAAAAAAAAAGGGAATTTATCAAACTACTTATAAGAGAGGGACAATTTAACACTTTCCTATTACTTTTGATTTAATTTCAAAATTTATATAAAAAAAACCACATGGGCTTGAGTTGGGATAGTTACAAACCGTCAAAACATTAAATCGTTCGTCTTTTATGGGCATTTTGGTCAAGTTCCCCATAAAAAACTTGAAAAAAAAAGGGTATGGTTGTAAAAACAAAAATTTAGAGGACATTTTTTAAATAATTGTAATTGGGGTTTATGTGTGTAAATTTATCTTCCGTATATGCTAAAAGACGAGGTCCCCTCCCAAAACAAATCTAAAGTTGGATTTTGGATTCAAATTTTTGTGAGCATAGAATCTAGATCATGAATCAAAAAGAAAATATATCTTAAACTTTTGAAAGTCATCTATTTTTTTGTTTTTTTTGGGGGCACCACTCTTTTAAATTCTTTGTGATCATCAAATATATATTATCTTTCAACCAACAAAGCTCTTCCCCATTGTTATGAACGGGATCAAGGGCAGTGGTCAAGGTGGCGGAGCGCTACAAAGTGATGTCTTGAGTTTCATTCCTATCACAAATAAGGGACATCTTCCTCACTCAATAACACCCCCTAAAAAAAAAATAAAAAATTTAATTTACTTCAAAAAAAGAAAACAACATATCTGTGATAGGAACATATCTTGAATGGTTAAATATTTGCTTCCTATCCCAAATCAACAGGAACTGAGGATAGGCTCATGGCATGGACAAAAAGTTCTACATAATTGGGGAAAGTGTATTTGATATCTAAGTTCTTATCATATCTTTGGAGTTATTCGTAACTCTTCCAATACATTTATTTTCTTAGGAATTGAGGTAATCCTTTTCAAAGGTCAGGGACTCTTGTTGCTAGATTTCCACTTCATATGGTATATTTTTTAGAAATTTATGCTCGTGTTCCTTTAGATATATGCTATTGTACAAATATTTTTATTTATTTTTTGTGTGTTTTGTTCATATTTTTAAATTTTTTTTATTTTTATTTTTTCTATAGATTAGTGTTACTTTGGATCTTGAAGGTTTGAAATATCTGAACTTGGGACCTTTATTTGGACCTTGAAAATTCGAAATGAGTTTTCCAGAGTTCACCTCGGCCCCAAAGTGATGGGTTGTTGTTATTTGTCACTTAAAAATTTTATTTTATGTCATGTGGACTTAGACCATATGTTAACTTGCCAACAGTCTCCCGATACTTGCACATACATACATCTTTGGTTCGCGTGTGGAAAAATTTCTTCATGTAGTTAGATGTGAGAATATTTTCACACCAATTGATCCCATCGCATCTTTTCACATTAATTAACAACTAATTGATGTGAAAATATTCACATACCTAACTACATGAGGGAAATTTTTAACATAAAAATATTTCTTGAGAGATATTTTCACGCGAATCAAAGGTGCCCTTGGCGTTACTTTTCTTAAGTGTTGTGTTGCCATTTCTAATTGAAGTTTGCGTGAATAAGTAGCTAAATGTTTTAAGGTTCATAGGATGGGCAACCTATTATTTAAATTTTGTATCTATGGACTTGAATATGAGTGGCAAAAATGCCACTGCTAAACATTGACACCCATGTCAGTGTCCATGTAATATTGGATCATAGCAAAAATGTAATTTTAGACTTTGTTTAAGATCATTGTAACTTCAAATCTTGATGGTCCAAAGTATGAGTATTTTGGATTAAAAATAAAAAATAAAAATGAGTATGAACATAAAAAAAAATGAAAATTTGAGGGGATTTAAGTTAGGTGGCATGAGCATAAAAAATAAGAACATTACAAAGAAGCAGATGGATAACTACGACCATGAAATCACAAATTCTAAAATAATGATGTTCATATGGTCTAATACTCTAATATTTGGAAGACTCATGCATAATCACGACCCTGAAGTTGTGCCTTTGTGGTTTCTCAAACAATGATGTTTGTTTGAAGCCTCAATTATGGAGAGCCTCTTATTTTCTGCTTGCTTTTGCTTCTCTACTGTTGTCACCGATCTGTAAGAATTTAACCATGGTTTCTACTTTTTCAAGGCTCTGGTTTTTCGACTTACCGGCCCGTATTACCGCGACACTCCAATTTGAGCTTCGTTTTGTGTGCCGACATTTGGGGACACTACAAGTAATACAAAAAAGTTTCACCAAATTTATAGATAATATTAAGCACAATACCTCTTGAACATAAATCCCAAGCTCCACCATTCTGCCCCTTTAACCTTCATGTTATGTTTTAGGAATACACCCCCCCCTCCCCCACACACACACACATGCACATGCACATGTGTATATGTTTTGCCGGATTAGTCTTTACACTGAAGTACCTGGGTTACTTGAAGCGGATCCGGATCTGATCTGCATAGACTTTCTTATAGATTGAGGTCATCGAGATTATGCTAGGTCTCTAGCCCGCACTAGGTCTCTGACTCATCAGCATTAATTTCGTCTTCAAGAATGGGGCCGAAGCTGGTTCACTGGGCGGCAGAGAAAAAACAATGTGTAACAAGTGATTCAATGGTCCTTGTACCACAGTGAATAAAAAAAGAAAAAAAAACTTTAAAGAAAGACATTTTACATATTTCATATATGTGGGCTACCATAAGTTGGTTTTGGTTCATGTTTTCTTATGATTGGATCCATTTGTTGATTTGCAACACAGTGATTAGTATGCAAAGCTACTAACAGGAAACATAATACATCCCTGTCATTGCTTACTTCTACCAAATCTATACTCTGTGAATCCTCTTTGTTACATATTTCTTGGGTCGAAATGCATTATATGTCTTGGATGTGCCTTTAGTTGCCCAAAGGAGCTGTTCCTGCTATACATTGCCACCCTCGAATTTCCGGCCCTATGTAAAATCCTCCCACAATTCATATTTAGCTCGAAAGAATTCATCGTAACAGAAAAAGCAATCCCACTCCACCGACGATCGATTCTCTCATGGTGAATATGTTTGATAAAATCAAACGACAAACACTTTCAACAAAACCTACAGCTAGAGAGGCCAAACAAAAGAATGCAAATAACTGAAATAAACAGTAGATAATAGAGAAATCTATGCGCATATCCTCTGAAATCCCTGTTATTTAAGCATTCTTTCAAAAAGTTTTCGTCCTTACGTTCATGCCCATTTTCTCAATTTTTTTCAAAATGATTAAATGGCCCATACTTTCGACAGAAGTAGGAGAATTCTGGTCATTTAAAACAAAATGCAAAAAAATCAATATGAACATAATAACAACATTTTTTGTGGAAATTTTTAAATAACAAAAATCATGGGGGAATGATGGTGAATAAACTAGAGAAAGGGGGGAGAGGGTAAAGAGAAGAGGGAGGTGGAGAGATAAATAAGGTAAAGAGTGAGAAGATGAAAAAAAAAGGGGATTGAGATAGTGAAAAGAGACGTTAAAAGGGTTTGGGATTAGAAATAGGGAGGCAACGGATCAGCTCGATCCGGATCCGACCTGACTAAGTATTACACGGACTTGGATCCGATCGGGGTTTAGATTATTTGGACCCATACCCAAACCGGACTCGGGTCAGGTCCAAGTCATTTGAACCTAGATCTGACCCAACCAATATTACATGGACCTAGACTCAACTTGGGTCCAGGTCCTAGTCATTTGAACCTGGACCCGAACCCAGACCTGGACCTGATCATAGTAAAAATTTATGTTATATACCATATTATGGTTCCGAAGGATAAACTGGATATGGATAGTTCTAATAGGATTTCATTATTTAACAAAAATCTATTTGATGATTTATTTCACCTATTCCATGGTCGGAATAAAGGTGGATACACGTTACACCATGATTTTGAATAAGAAGAGAGATTTCACGAAAGGACAGATCTATTCAATCTATCAATAACTGAGCCCGGTCTGATGTATCATAAGGGATTTGCCTTTTTTATTGATTCTTAAAGATTGGATAAAAAAATTTATTGAATGAGGCATTCTAACTCCAAGGATGAATTATCGGTTCTCATATCTTATATATAGTTTATACCTGTTCAGGTCGACCTCGACCTAACCCAACGTCGGAACATATTTGAAGACATATTTGTGTGTTATAATCAGAATTGATGATATATTTGAAGTTAATTTTGAAATGGGGACTGAAAAAAAAATAAAAGAAGTGGAATGACTAAATTCAAGACCATATCATAATGTAACTTTTTTTGGTCCGTACATATTTTTCCTAAATTATAATTTAAGAAAAATATCATTTAAGGGATTAATCATTAAATGATCCTAAGTAATCTCAGTTGACATTTGAGGGGTTATTTTTTTTTTTTTTTCATTTCACTTGGACATCTCCTAAAAAAATAAATAAAAAAATAAATTGTAATTATCAAGGATGAACAATCAAGGACATTTAAGTAAATTTAAATGAGATAAGTGATCTCGATTGATGTTTGAGGTGTTACTTTTTCCTCTAAAAAATTGTTTCATGCAGCAAGGACCGTATTTTTACAATTGCGATCCCTAAGGTATGGTGTTATTTTTGTAATAATAAACAACCAAGGGTATTTTTATTATTTGTCACATATAACACTAAATAACAAAAAATACCCCAAGTTTATCCTTCCCAATCTTAAACATAGCAATATGAAATTTGTTTAATCTTGGGAAATTATAAAAATTATATCCTAAGTTTTGGATTATTAGAAATAAACTCCAAAACTTTTCATTACCTCATCCATACTTTGTTTTTTTTCACTTTTGCTCCTTTTTTTTTTATCCAAATAGAATCCATGACAGTCTTAAAATTGTGAAGGCAACACTATGGACTCACTACGATGATGGTCATAGATAGTTATTTTTTTGAGATATTACAATACTTAAATAGCTATGATAGTCGTTAAGTGACATCACAGCACTTAAAAAGTCGTAATGGTTGTTAAGAGTTCTTATGCCCTATGACGAAGGTGTAACAATTAAATTAGAACTGTGATAGTCCAATAAACCATCATGGTTCTTTAAGTGTCATGATGCTTCAAAACTACATTTGATTGAGAACCCACCGTGACCATCACGGATTTCAATACACCGTGATGCCTTCACTTTTCTAAGACTACCATGAATGCTATTTTCGTTTATTCACCCAAATAAATTGTATGGATGAGGTTTTGAAAAATTTGAGATTTATTTTTAATAATCCAAAAATTAAGATATATTTTTGATAATTTCTTTTTAATCTTTTAGGAGGTACCTAAGTGAATGGACAAGAAAAAATAACCCTTCAAATATTATTTAAGATTATTTGACCCCTTTGCTACGTATGTACAAAATTTCAACCCTTGGAATAATTTATTCCTTGTAATTCATGACTTTCGATTCAATTCCACAGCTGACCTACTAAAAAAATAATAATAATAAAGGAAAAAGTTTCTATAGAGCCAAGGCTCTAAACAATCATATTAGAGCCCACATCAAAAATTTCACTAGAAGTTGTTTTGATGCCCAAATATCCTCAAATTGTTCATCTCCACATCAAGATGCATGCACATGAGAAAAAAATGGATTTCAAGTTTTGGAAATAGTGCATCTTGTAACGTATTTTTTGACAAATTTCAAGATTTTTAAGTTTTTATAGATCTGCTGGATCTACATCATTTTTTTAGCTTTAAATTTCATATTTAAAGATGAAAATATATTTTAAGACTATCACAAAAAAATTTAATATTAAAACCATATTTCTCGATGCTATTTGAAAGTGGGCTCTACTTTGATTGTTTAGATTCTCGGTTCTATACAAATCACGTTATAATTTTAGCGAGGTAGTTTCGCACGAGCCCCCCTCCACCATGACTCGCAATAGAAGATGGGAAAGTTGTTTAGGGGAGAGAGGGAGAGATTACCTTTTCAAAAGTACACGGTTTTTACGAGGACCTGGTCCCGCATATGTAGAAAGCGGGCTTCTTGATAAATTTATTTTTGAGATGGATTTTAGGACTTAAATTTTAAAGACATGTAATATCTAACATGGAGATCATGAATATAAAAAAAAAAAAAACAAAATTTAAAAAATTATAAATGACAATTATAGTAAGAAAACATTTGGACTGTTAGTTTCCATTATTTTTAGATGGATACCTACTTGGATCCATCTTTAAGATGGATGCTTTGGACTTTCCGGACCGCATATATAGAAATGTGGTCCAGCCCGCATGAATCATTTTTCTTTTTATGAGTCCACGGATTCACATGTAGAAATTCGGGCCACTTAACAATTTATCTTTGAAATAGAATTTAATCCTATGTTTCAGGAAATATACAATCTTTAACATGTAGATTATTAAGCTATAGAAATAAATAAATTTTAAAATAATATACTTAGAAAATATATCTGAACAGTTGATTTTACTATTTTTTTGGAGCACTATTATTTATGATGTAGATCTACATTTTCTTTGATGGATGATGTAGATCTGCAAGCCCACATAATAACAAGTGCTGGGGTTGAACGCACCAAACAATTATCCTCTTAAAATAGAAAGGGAGGCTAGAATATTTCAAAAATCTTGCTAGTTGGGTGGATTCGCATGAACAAGTGAAAGCTACCTACTCAACATTTATCTCCCCCTTTTCTCATTATCCATATCTCAAAGAATAATGGATGCCACTCTTGTAGAGAGAGAGGGAAGAGGAGAGAGAAGCTGTGTTTTCAAGAGAGAGCTGTGTTTTTTTTTTTTTTCAAATGTTGAGAGAGAAATTTTTGTGGATGAAATTTAAGGCCTAGGCTTTATAAAAATAAAATAAAGCCTTATCTCAAATCTTTGTATGGAAAATAATTTTGTCAACAAAGATTTATGTGATGGCTCTAAAGTCAATTTCCAATATGACAATAAAATTTGAGACTTAAAAAATAGTACAGATTTTGTAGATTTTTTAACATCTATTTTAAATGTAAAAATAAACGGTCTAGATAATATGTTATAATATACAGTATTTTTAGAACGTGAAATCTTTTTTTTTTCACAACTATAATTTCAAGTCAAGATAATCGATATAAAGATTTTTTAATGACTTGAAATTTTGGATGAGTTAGGAAGGGACTTGCAAGATAATCAATGTAAAGGTTTTTAATAGTGCAAACCATTTTCCTATTTTTTTTTGTCACCCTTTCCTCAAATATAAAGATACTCAATCCCCTCACTCTCTCTTCTATGTTTATTCTCTCTCTCTCTCTCTCTCTCTCTCTCTCTCTCATAGCACGTGAAGCTGCCAACACTAGCTTCTCCGTCACCTTTTATAAAGGAGCCGGTCTCTCTCTTTTTGAGCTCTCCCTGTCTCCCTTGGGGGTGGCAATGGAGACCTGATCTAGATCAAGATTAGACCCAGATAAGGACTTGGCCAGGTCTGTTAATGTGACTTAGATGCGGACCTGACTTATGGTCAACTTCAAGTTATTTGGACCAGTGTTCGCAAAATCGAACTGGAACGGTTAACTGGATATGGGGTAAGGAGCGTTAGAACCGAAACCGGTCTAACTCGGTGGTTAACTGGATCAGTTTGGTCTGGTAGATTTTTTTTAAAAAAAAATGAGTCAAAAACCCTATAAAAAAAAAAAAAAAAAAAAAACATAGATTAAGTGTATACTATCTTATTACCTATATTTATCTTAAAAAAAATTTGAAACCACTTTTTTATATAAATTAATATTTAAATACTATAGAGATATGCAAGACAATTCATAATTGGGAAATATACCTATATTTTTGCAAAATTGAAAAAAAAAACCCAAACTTTCAAAAGCCTCATCTACACCCTTTCTCACTATTTTCGGGTTTTTTTGACGAAATACCCTTAACGGTAGTCTTTCTACCATAATATATACTGCAAGTTTTACTATAATTAAAATACCGTAAAAATTCTAAATAATATTACGATACTTTAAGTATCGTAAATCTCTAGCCATGAACGTAAAGCTAATTACGGTATTTTAAGTATCGTAAAAACTAAAAACCTATTATACGGCTTTTACGTACTGTAAAAACTAACCCATGTTTTATGACACTTAAAATGTTGTAAACCCTTTTATCTTTCTTTTATATTTATCTCTTTCATCTCTAATTTTATCTCTCTAATTATTTTTAATATTTATCTCGTCTTTCTCTCTCTAATTCTTTTTAATATTTATCTATTTTTTCTCTCTACAATCTCATCATCGTTTCCTTAGACAATATTTATCATTAGATAATATTTATCTCTTTTATCTCTAATTCTTTTTATGTTTGTCTATTTTTTATTTTCAATTCTTTTTAATATTTATCTGTTTTTTATTTCTCGAATTCTTTTTTATGTCTTCTTTCTCACTCTACAATCTCATCATCATTTCCTTAGATAAATCATGTCATTTGTTTTGCATAGCCGACGTCAGTGTAAATCATGTCATTTGTTTTGCATCGCTGACGTCAGTGTAAGTCATGTCATTTGTTTTGCATAGCCGACGTCAGTGTTTGATTACTCAGACGAGCCAATTTGGACACAGCAAAATATCCCACTTAGGGATAGAAAATATTTAGAGAGAGAAAGAAGAGATAAAAAAGAATTAGAGAGACAAAAAAGAGATGAATATTAAAAAGAATTAGAGAAAAAATTAGAGACGAAAGAGATGAATATAAAATAAAGAGAAACGGGTTTACGACATTTTTAGTGCCGTACAACATTTTTTACGGTACTTAAAATGTCGTATAATTGGTTTTAGTTTTTACGGTACTTAAATAACCGTAATTGGCTTCACGGTCATTGCTAGAGTTTTATGGTACTTAAAGTACTGTAGTATTACTTAAAGGAAAAAGTTTATATAAAGTTGCAATCTTAAAATGTAGAATCACAAATGCACGTCAAAAATCTATCGGAAAGGTTGTTTTAATGTTGAAAAACCCTTTAATTTATCATCTCGACATCAATATGTATGAATATGAAAAAAAAAAAAAAATTTGGAGTCTCATAAATAGTGTAGCTTGCAACACATATACAGATCGTCAATTTTAAAGATTTTCATATGTTTATAGATTTACTTGATTTTAAACATTTTTAATTAGATATGAAAATAGATTTTAAGATAATCCTAATCTTTTTTTACAGCAAAATTACATGCTATGATAAAATTTGGAGGTGTGCCTTAATTGGATTGTTTAAGGTTGCAACCTTATAGAAACCGCACCCTTACTTAAAAGTTTTACGGTATTTTAATTATCATAAAACTTGTTATGTGTATTACGGTAGAAAGACTAACGTGAAGGGCATTTTCATCAAAAAAACCCAAAAATAGTAAGAAAGGGTATAGACGAGGTTTTTGAAAGTTTGAGGTTTTTTTTTCAATTTCTCAAAAATATAGATATATTTGCTATAATTTTCCTTCATTATTTGACATTAATTCCATTGAGGGAGTTACAAAGTCCAATTAACAATGGCTAGTAGTAATAAGAGTGGCGAGGGGGGTGAGGGTATTGTTGTGTCTTGCTATCAAGGTTTATTGGGTAAAAAATCTGAGTAACTTCAACATTGTCATTATCATGAATAACCAGGTTACGGTGCAGGTTGTAACTTCATGTCTCCCTTGCCTAGTAGTTGTTATGCCTCGATGCCTAGATTTCCTCCCGAGCTAATATCAGTGGATCATCTTCTTGTATATTGGGAATCGTATCATGTTGCGCCCTATCACATTCCTGGACGACTAGACGTTGCCAATCATTTTTCATTATCCTATCTGTCTCATCGTCATCTTGCTCCTCATCTTCGTCATCTGCGTATGTCATAGTCGATGTCCATGACCACTATTGTGTCTCTCTCATTGGGTGCTGCAACATCCACATTATCATCCATATCGACAATTGCTATTCTAAAGAAATCCTAGTCAAGTACTGGGGTCCTTTGCGATACCCACTCATCGGCAAGGTCTTTTTGAAAGATGTAAACAAGGTTGATTGGATTGTAATATGTGTGAGGGTCTTCCTTAGTTGCATCTCTTTCAATTTCAAGTTGTAGTGGAGTACATAAGGTTGTACAGCGTCTGAGTCTTTAACATATTCCGCCTCGAGACATGTATCCATTGGAATGTATTCCAGTTTTTCTTACATTTCGATGAAGTACATGTTTGACTCAAAACTATGATTGAAATCTTTTGTAATTGCTTTGTTTGAATTACGTGTACCGTCCACCAATACGCTGACATAGACAAACATAAAAATACTTAATAACAGAAAAAATTAATTTTAAAAAATCACAAATAGTGTTGTACTAAACTATTATAGATTATAACTTATAACTAACCTAGGAACAATTTTGTATCTGTTTTTTTGGCATTGTTGTATTCAAATTGCTATGTTTTTTCCATGTACATGATAAGCTACAAAGAACGATATGCATATAAAAGAAAGTAGTACAACATAGAAATGCAATTTGTAATTTTGAATTAAACTTTTGGACCCCGCCCTAACCCATCTATATGAATTAAAAAATAATAGAAATTATTTTAAATATGATTTAATATATATAACATAAAAAAAATATCACAGTACACCCTAATTTGGTGTACCATTTCCTAGGAGATCCACTTATTTGAAAACTATCTTAAGGTATTAGGTTTTCAAAAAGTTTATCTTCTAACCCAACCCCATTGGACTATTTTTTTATATATTATCGTCCCAAACATCTTAAAAAATGATGATTTTTTTACTCTCTCTATCCTTTCTTTTCCCTTTTCCCTCTCAATCTTATTGACTCTCTCTCTCCCCTACTCCCTCTCTCTCTCCACTCACTCCCAAACCATTTCTCTCTCCTCTAAACCATCCTCTCTCTCTCTCACCTTTCTCCCCCGTATCTCCCTCTCTCTCTCTCTATCTTGTCTTTCTCCCCAAAACCGTCTTTCTCTCTCCCACATCAGGCTTCGAGCTCTCTAAACTCGTTGCTAAAAAGTACCTATTTATTTGATTGTGCAACTTCAATTTTGGTAACCCACTGTTTTTGTCAGATTAACCAATTAGCAAGGGTAATCCATCGCCTTTGATTCTACAACTTCAGTTTTGGTTATCGGAGGGAATGGGGACTCAATGATGCAATGAAATCATTTGAGAGAATCGTGGGAAAATGGGGTTGATGCCTCTGCTTATGGCATTATGGTCACAGGACTTTGGGAAAATAAGGACTCATCAAAAGCTCTTTGTATTTATGGAGAAATGATTAAATAGCAAAGTGCTTTTGAATCGCCCATCATCGTTAAGGGGCTCAGTAAAATTGGATCATTTCGGGAGCTATATATGCTTTTGAAAATCGGCATTTGGCTTCATTTTTGGGGTGGTTATCTCTTGTTGATCCGGAGGATATATTTTTTGAAAACTAAATATATGGGTCTACTAAAAAATGATACACCAAATTGGGGTCTACTAAGATATTTTCCTTATAATATATTTTATACTAGGTAGGGTCAACCTTGATTGCTATTGGAATTCTATGCTAGACTCGGACCCAATTAGGATAGAGTCCAAACATTCAGACCCAAACCCAACCCACCAGGTGTTAGGAATTGACCTAGACTAGACCCAGATCCGAACAACCAGCATACCCACCGATCGACCCGACCCGATTGCCATCCTTATATGTCTCTCTTATGGTGGTGGACAAAACCAAAGGGGGTGGTACGTGGTAGTGGGGTGGGAGTGTGGCAGCATGTAAGGAGACTCCTGCCATGTTTTAAGGTCACTTGCGGCATTTGTTTAGAGCGAGCGAGATAGGGGTGGGAATTTGGTGGAGAGGTTAAGGGACTCGTGCCATCTTTTAACTTTACTTGTGGCATACGCAGAGAGAAAGTTTTGGCCGAGAATCAAAGGAAACCACGTCAATTTTCAAGGTCGGGTCACGAGTGGCAATGGACCCGGATTGATTCGGGAACCGAGGCGTAGGTCAATCAGAGTTTCAGTACATATCTACAAATTGGACCTAGTACTATTTTGGGTCAAGTGCGATTGGGTTTGGTTAGGTCCATTAACATTTTTTGAGTCCCAACATCTGAAACATATTCAAAGGGCAGCGATTTCATGCAAGGGTTGTATCATAATATAATTCAACAACCTTTAAAAATCATGTTATTTGTTTGATTCAAATTTTAAAATATAAATTTTTTTTCATTTTAATGAACAATCGTCAAAAAATAAAAATTTGAAAACATAACCTAGAAAGTATGTTTTTAGCACAGTTAACGTAGGTTGTCCATTTCGATAAGATACTTAGATCTAGACTTTAAAATGATTTTTTTTTCTTTTCCAATTTTTTTAGATGGCTTTATTATCATTAGATGAACCATGATAAAGATGAAAAAAATGATTTTGAGTTTGTAAAGGTTAAGATATTGAAATTCACCAAATAAGCGATCTAGATTCGTTATTGGGAGAGACTCATTTTGACCATATCTAAGGGTTTAAATTGATTTTTTTTTTTTTGGGATTGATTATTTAGATGAAGAGAATGTGTGTAGAATTTTATATCGTACAAATAACACAAACATGGTTTTTTTACCAGTGTTGTTGTATTACACAATGATACAACCGTTGCAGTAGATCATTACTTATATTTAAATATAGTAAAATATATACATTTTAATTTTTGAGTTAGATCTAAATCCTACACTATGTTTTAGGTTTAGGTCCGGTGAATTCAGGTTTGGACCCAGACCTAGACCCGACCTTGCGATAGATCATTACTTATATTTAAATATAGTAAAATATATACATTTTAATTTTTGAGTTAGATCTAAATCCTACACTATGTTTTAGGGTTTAGGTCCGGTGAATTCAGGCTTGGACCCAGACCCAGACCCGACCTGACCAGTGGCTACTCCTTAGGTCATGGGATTTGCTGGAGAGAGAGACTTGCATAGTTTTTTGAGGTCATCTAGGCGAGGGAGAGAATAAATTCCCCAGTAGGGCTTTTACAAGGAGAGGGCATAGGCGTGAAATTTCAAATTGTAGAGAGAGAGAGAGAGAGCGGAAGTCCTAAGCGTCCAAGATTAAGGTTGAATGTTAGAGAGAGAGAGAGAGGGAGAACCGTCCAACATGTCATTGAGGTTGAATGTTATAGAGAAAGAGAGGGCGAGGTGGACGTATTCCACCGAATTGCAAGGAGAGAGAGTAAAAGTTTAGAGAGAGAAAGCAAAAACTTCAAAAACGAAGAAGAGAAAAACACAGAAGAGAGAGCAGAGACTTCAGAGGTGTAGGTTAGAGAGAGAAGCAAAAAAAATTCAAAATCGAGGAGAGAGAAACACCTCCAGGGTAAAAACGTTCCATTTTCAAATTCTTGGGCGGTTCCCCAAAATTTCAAAAAGCAAAAAAAAAAACTATATTTCCTATTAACCTGTTAAATCCAGAAGGGCGTATTCGAAATTCTAAGTCAAACATACGACCAAAATTTCACGTACATTTTCCAGTGGCGACACAATCGAACCATCCTAAAACCGCGTCCAGTCAAGTGGGTCCACGCGATGGACCCAAAAGTGGGCCCGAAAATCGAGGGCGTGAAGGACCCAGGTCGAGCCACGGACGAGCCTACTGGGTCAAGTAGGCTCGATAGTATGAGCCCTGTGGGTCCGAGTCGTGGACCCCGGTGGTGGGCTCGCATCGAGATTCGAAACCGAAAGCGAGTGAAGGGTAGTTGTAAAACGGAACTGAGTGGGTTCCGCAGGTATTGGGATTTAAGTGAGGTTTTAACTAGGGGAAGAGTTTATAACATAGCCGAAGTTTTAAACAATCAAATTAGAGCCCCTCTCAAAAATTTCATTAGAATAGATATTTTTTATGTTTGAATGTACTCAAATTGATCATCTCGATATCAAGATGCATGAACATGAGAAAAAAAAAAGATTTTAAGTTATAAAAATAATGTATTTTATAACACATATTTAGATCATCAAATTTAAAGATTTTAAAGTTTTTATAAATATATCGATCTATTTATTTTTAAAAATTTAAATTTTATAAATAAAAATAAAAATATATTTTAAAAATATTACAAAAATTTCTAGTATTAAAATCACATTTTCCGATACTATTTGAAGTAGGTTCTAATTTTATTGTTTAGAGCGTAAGCTCTATACAAACTGCATCCCTTTAACGAGTAGTCACGTTAAAAAAAAACATCATATCTATTTATCTCTTTCTCTCTCTAGAAAAGCCATCATCTTTCACTGTCTAGAAACGAATCATCTCATTCTCTCTCTAGAAAAGCCATCATCTTTCTCTCTCTAGAAAAGAATCATCTCTCTCTCACCTCGCTCGCTCAGTCTTCTCTTCAACCTTCGTTTGCTCTCTCTCTCTAGCTTCATTCTCTGTTTACTTCTCTCTTTCTCTTACTCTTTCTCTCTCTAGCTTCATTCCCTGTTTACTTCTCTTTTTCTCTTACTCTTTCTCTCTCTAGCTCTGTCTCCGACTCTTTTACCGCTATCGCTTCACTCTCTCTCTGGTACTGAGATTTAACAGCAGTCCGCTTTCTCCTCTCTCTCTCTATAAAAGCCATTTTCTTTCTCTCTCTTCCGCAGTCTCTTCGACCCTTTACTCTCTCTATGACATCATTTTATGTTCACTCTCTCTCTGCATCTCTTACTCTTCTCTCTCTGGCTGACTCTCTCCCTTACAGCCATCTCACTTTCTCTCTTACAGCCATCTCACTTTCTCTCTCATACCGAGAACACCAGCCGTCTCTCCTCTCTCTCTAGCTTTGTGTTCACTCTTGGCAATCAGCTCTCTCAACATTCTCTCTCCACTGAGCTCTCTCTCTTACCGAGATAAACAACCATCATCACTCTCTCTATTTCCTCATTCTCTGTCTACACGCAATAATCTCTCTCTCTCTCTCTCTACTCTTGCAGAGCTTGCCTATATAGTACCGCCTGCACGTTTCTGGGGCTCCAGTTACAGGGATGATCATTTCTGGTTATCTTTGTGGCATTTGAAGCCCCTTTGCTGGAGTAATTGGCAATAGTGCGATTCTAGGGCTCAATGCCTGGTTTTCTTCACCTGTAAGTTTGTGATTGCTCTATCCGTTCATGCTTGGTGTTGTTCTGGATTATGTTTGTTTAATCATCATAGTTTGTAGCTGCAGACTTAGGGATTTATAGCTAAATCCTGTATTTTTGTCTGTCTCGCGCTCATTGATCTTAATAGATTTGGGTATTTAGCCAATTTTCATATTTTTTGCTCAATCAATTTGGTCTGGGGACGAGTTAGGGTTACTATGGTGGTTCTGCAAGTAACTTATGTAAATGGATTTTTCAGGCAATTGTTATTCTTATTTTGATGGTTTATTATATGTTTTTCGGTGTAAAGCAGTGTTTTTTTACAGCGTTGTCCCATTATTAGAGTATTTTTCTGTAGCGTTTAACATAAATTTTATTCAAATTTTTGAGGTTCTTTATCAATGCATTTGATTGGTTAATGATGGGGTATCTTGGTTTTTTTATGAAAGTTAAGATTGCCCAGTTTTATTCTAATTTTTTTGGGCTGATTGATTTCGTTTTGTTGATTGGAAAGGCATGAATAAGGAAGTAGTTAAATTTTCTTGAAAAATTGGGGCATTGGTGGGATTCAGAGTCGCATACTGTATTACGATCATAGAACACTGATTATATTTGATAGAACACTGTTGTTTCTTATCTTATTCTCATAAAAAAAAAATTTAATTGATTTTTTTCATTGAAGAGATTTGAATGATGGTCTCGTTTCACATTGTTCTTCATTTAATGTGGTTTTATAAATGGAGAAATTGTTGGTTTATGCAGTGTTTACTCTTTGTTACATTTTCCTAATATTTATGTATTTTTAGTAACACAATGCATTACAGTTAGTCGCCGCCTATTGAAGTGGAGTACTTAATTTGTAAGGTAATAGTACCTTACATAATATTCCTCTCTTTTCTGTACTTTCTAATATTTGTTAATTTCTATTAGTGTAGCACACTGAATTCAGTGGTTGTTGATTGACGTGCGACTTATTGTGACTTGATGGTGAGAGTAAAGGCTGGCTTTCACGACGCAATGCAAAATGATACAGTCAAATCAGTATCAGCTGATGTGAATTTTCTTTCAAATCGTTTCCCAAACTATAAAATAGGGGCCAATGATAGCATTGTTGAATCAAAAGAAGGTTCAGATGGGCCATCTTTAAAGGAGATAGTAGCTCATGAAACTGCTCAGCTCCTTGAGCAACAAAAGCGACTCTCAGTCCGTGATTTGGCTAGCAAGTTCGAGAAGGGGCTTGCAGCTGCAGCCAAGTTATCTGATGAGGTTTTTCCATTTTATTAAGCTTATACTTGATTGACTTCTGCTCCCTTTCGGAAAATATTTTATTGAACTGAAATCAATTCAGAAGAAAAAAAAATCCGCTGGTTTTTATGTGAGTAAATTAAAATTTTCAATATCTAACTGAAGGAGCAATTAACAATGCTTGTTGGATTTTCAGGCGAAATTTAGAGAGACAGCTTCGCTCGATAAACAGGTTCTCTTGAAGAAACTGCGAGATGTATTGGAATCACTAAGAGGACGTGTGGCAGGTCGAAACAAGGATGATGTGGAAGAGGCCATCTCTATGGTTGGTTTTGTTTGCTATATCTTTCATTTCATTTGTCAGTGTTGTTGCCTTTTGCATTCCTTTATGTCTTTTCTCAGCTCACATGAATGTTACCGATAACTCATTTATTTCCTCTTGCTTTCAAAATGAGGATATGAGTATCTCACGAGGAAGTATATGCACTCTGTGTGTAGGTTAAGCAGAATCCA
The DNA here is from genome assembly GCF_054954075.1 of Amborella trichopoda. Taxonomy (NCBI): domain Eukaryota; kingdom Viridiplantae; phylum Streptophyta; class Magnoliopsida; order Amborellales; family Amborellaceae; genus Amborella; species Amborella trichopoda. Next base: position 4,032,308 of record NC_142336.1, read on the forward strand.
TTATATTATAATTCATGCTTCATGAAGTATTGAAATAGCTTTTTTACAGATGCTGGCTTGTTTTACAGATGCTGGCAGTGTTTTGATGAGTGTTGATGACAAACACAGTTTCCAGTCGTTTATTGGAAAGTGAATTATCGAAATTTCAGATAAAAAACTTATCATAATTAAAAAGTTCAGAATTGTTATATTCATTCTATAGGATAGTTGCAAAGATTCTTGAGAAGAGCTAAGGCATAGACAAAATTTTCTAGAGGTTCAACTGAAGTGCTAGATAAAGATGGCATTCTGAATGAACTTTACTTCTGTTGAACTTTACTTCTGTTGAGTGTGAGGCAGATTTGGTTCTTTGAATGCATTACATTACTTGATCTGTTAAGAGCTTAAGATTAGAAGTGGTGATTCCTTGGTTCTGTGGTTCTCGGGCTTTATTATAGATAATGTGTTAATTGGCTTCCAGTATTGCAGGCTGGAATCTAGTTGTCATTTAGCTTCTTTGCATTCCTCGTATTTCATGGACCTTTAGGAATGCCATTGAAGTATTTTTGGAGTCATATCTGGCACTGAAAATTGTGATATAATTTATAATCTAACTTGAGCTATCTTTTTTGTTTTCTCTGTATTTTCTTCACTAGGTACTTTGTGCTTTATTGCATCTAATCATCACAGCTTATGTCCTTTTTATGTAATTGGATTATATCTTAAGATTGTTTCAATAGAGACACTTCTTTACAGGTGGAAGCCCTTGCTGTCCAGTTGACTCAAAGGGAAGGAGAGTTACTTCATGAAAAATCAGAAGTTAAAAAGTTGGCAAGTTTTCTTAAGCAGGTAACATGTCAAATAGATGCCTGGATGCTGCTGGAAGATATATAAATACTGTATCTACGCGTAATTTGATCTCTGCACTTGTCTAGAACCTTTATTAATTTAATTATAATAAGATTTAATATTACTTTTATTTGTGATTTTTTTTTAAAATTTTTTTTTCCATACTAAGAAGCATTATCTACTTTCTGACAGGCATACTGTGCAGTTGACTGCTGGGTATTTTTTTGTGTGAGGGTCCTCCATGCACTAACATTTGGTTTATTTACTATTACATGTTACTCAAAATTGATTGAGCTGACAGTTATTTCTTTCAAAAAGAGTGAGCTGACACTTGCAAACTTCCCAACGAATGAGTCATGTGGAGCATAGAACAAAAATCATGTGTAGCACCCAGTTATTGGGAATTATTTCATCGAAAGTAATATTTTAAAAGGGTCGCCTGTATTTGTTAGGTAAAACAATAGATCTATCCGTAGAGTTGGTGGTGCCCTTGGGCCTACCAAATTGAAGATCTAAGGGCATTGCATCTCCAAGTACGCCCAGTTTGGCAGTTTCTGAATGTTTTCTTCAATCAAAGTTTAAATGATTCAGGACCTTTCTTAATATTTTCTCACTTTTTTTTTCCTTTTGTTATAAGTAGTCCTTGTGGAAATCCACTGCATAGCATATTGATTTGTCCAGTCAATTATTAAAGCTTAGTTTGCAAAACTTGGCTCCAGGCCCTACAATAACAGTGTATTGGAGTAGTATATGAAGACGATACGGGTACCACTATCAAGAAAGTTAAACAATACTCAGTCCTGACAGTGGGAAGCAAATGAACAATATGGTCAACATGGTACCAAAATAAAAAAAGAAGCCAAAGATGAGGAAAAAGCCGTGAAATGGATATCCTTTGAAGAAATATTTGCAAAGGAATGAGTAGCAGAAATGGCAACAAAACATGAATGGAGGAATTGAGGGCAGAATTGCCTGCGATAAATAAAATGTAAATCAGTATTACGTCATTAAATTCTTTAATTTAGAGTACTGAGTCAGGATTCATGACAGGAATTCTTGTATTCATGCTCACAGCTGGATTATGAACCAATAGATTTTATAATCTCTTGCCTAATGTAAACACTTGTTAATATTTTATTACGATAGGCAGGGTTCCCATCCAAATCTCCATTAGCCTAGCTAAAAAGAAGAGTTACTTCTACATATAATAACGTATTCCTCTTTTAATATTTTCTGTGTTGACTTTTAAGTCTTCCTGAGTTGTTCATTTTGGTTCTCTATTAATGTGAATTCCTTGTAGTTTGAGTGTAATCAAGCTTGGATTTTTGAATGTGTACTTAAAATCATTTAATGCTTCTCCTTATGCATACAGGCTTCTGAGGATGCCAAGCGAATGGTTGAAGAAGCAAGAGCTTTTGCACAAGCTGAAATTGAGAAGGCTAGAGCATCAGTCCAGATAGTTGAGCAGGCCTTTGAAGAACAAGAAAACATTTCCAGATCTTCTGACAAGCAAGTGAGTTATTTTGTTTGAAGTTTGCTTGATTTTTTTGTCCCTGTTTTATTTTCTTCTCTAAGAACGAAGTTTCTGAAAATTTATGTTTTTTTTTTTTGGCTTTCTTTTTAGCATCCATGAATGATTTAGTAATGGCACAATTCAGGTATTTGAACTTATACCCTATTGTCTGTCTTACTCTCCATGTCCAAAAGTTCTGTGCTTCACTCGCAATTTCTGCTTCCTCTCACCCTTCGATGATTTTATGAGTTTGTTATACTTCCATCTTTTCTTGCTTTGCTGCTTCTATCCTCATATGCTCCTGTAATTTCAATCCCCAAAGTGCTAAGAAGGGTTCTGAGTTTCTATTTGAAGTAATACAACTTCTGATTCTTGAATAATGTAACTTTCTTGCATCTGTTTCCATTTTATTTTCATAGCTCCCACAATCTTTCTCTATCTCTTTGCTGCCTCTATCTCTGAGATTGAACTATCCCTCCCCACTGAGAGGCTTTGCTTCATGAAGTTCCGTGTTCATTCCCCACTGAGAGGCTTTGCTTCATGAAGTTCCGTGTTCATTCTCTTATCCTGGTTATCCCTCCTTTTTGATTCCTCCCCGTGAAAGCTGCTATATCAATGTTTACAATGAATCAAATGAATATTTCATAGTATATTTTTTGTATCATGTTAGTTTTTTAAGAATATAATTTTGTCCTCTTTGACTAAGTAGGAACTGTGACAGTTTTTATATGTATCCATTTTAAATGTGTAGACTGTTTTTCTGTCAATTATAATGGATATTTATTCTGTTTATGGTGGTATTGTTGTCAACACTGTTAGGATTTGGATGAGTTAATGAAGGAAGTTCAAGAAGCTAGAAGAATAAAGATGTTGCATCAACCTAGTAAGGTATGCTAGAGACTTTGACATTCTTTGTAATTATTGGAAAGATAGTAACGTTTTTGTTTGAAATTTTTTGTTTGGAAGTAACCATAATAACACCGTTTAGAAACTGCCTCTTTGTATACAAATTTCTTGTTAACCATATTTATGAAGTTGAATGATCCATTATTCTAGTGTCATTTGATGAAGTTAATTGTTATTTCCGAGCCGCTTGATGTTTCTCATTCTAATCTAGAAGCTTATTTTCTAAGCAATAATGAGTAAAGGTGAAAAGGAATGCAAATTCTAGAGGTCTACTCCAAGCATAAACGAGTTACGAGTCAATGACCCAAGAATCTCTAGCTAAACATGAAGCATGCTCTGACCATCTTCAGCTATGTACTTGATTTTTTTGTCAAATTTGCCACGCTGTTGCTTTAGGGCCTGTTTGGAGGACAATTTTATCTGGAATATATTATCTTATTTGAGATTAATAAACTCTAGATAATGTTATTTTGTTAGATATTTGGTACGCATCTTGTATTATGTATAATAGCATTTAAACATTTAACGTTTCAGTGATTCTAGCTATTTTTAGCTATGTTGGTAAAAAAATTTGATGTTCAGCAAATTACCTTGAATAAAGTAAAAACACTTTTAAAAAAGATAAAAATTATATGTCAAACTGCCTATAAGTTTATCTCAGATAACTTCATGGTGGACACAGCCAAACAATAAATAATTTGTTATCGGGATTAACTTTATTGAAACGGTGAATTATCAAGGATAACTAGTACATCTAAACAGGCCCTTAATATACAACAAATGTATTGAATGACGCATTTCGCAACAAAAGTTTTTTCCAAGGATATTCTCTGTTGTCAGTCAGCTATGAAAACAACATTGTGCACTATATATATGTGTTTGATAACATTCGAGTATTTCTCGGTAATCAAGTGGACTGAGTAATAGGATGAATATAGAGGATGTCTCAACTGCTCCAAATTATTTACAAAGTTGATTTGTTGGTGATGTAGTGGGCTGCCATAACTCAAATTGATAATTGGGGAAGTCTGTATGTGCTCTATTTGTTGGCAGGTCTGAAGTTCTATATTGTTTTTCCAAGATATGATCTTTCTATATCTTTGACTTTTCTTTTCGGATTTTAAATGTTTAATACTTGTTGCTTGCAGTTTACTAGTTCGGCATGAAGGAACTTATAATTTAGTCTTACTGGCTACATTTTGTCACTGTTAATTAGTTTGTTTTCCTACCCCTATTTTCATATTGGGCAAACTTCAAATAAATTCTATTTCCATTGCAATCAGGTTATGGATATGGAGCACGAACTTCAAGCCTTAAGGATTCAACTTGCCGAAAAGTCCAAATACTCGCTCCAGCTTCGGAAAGAGGTTGCATTTATATATGAAATTTTGAGATTGCTGATAAAACATTACCTAGTAGTGTTGTTCGCCTATTTTTTGGTTGGTCCATGACTAGCTTGACAATTACCTCACTTTTGACTGTGGGATTTTCCACTTTTCTGCTTTGCATTCGTCTATATAATGAATTTAATATGCTAGTAGATGGCTCATGGCGATCTTTCTTGTTTCATGCCTTAGTTTAACAAATTTTTGTCGCTTTGATTACACAATTGTTTATGTTGTTATGATTGAACAAAAGACTATGTGTCTTCATAACACGCTTGCTCTGCTACTTGTGGTAAATTCTCTTATTGTAGACGTTTGTAATTCATGGAAGATGGCCTTAGTGAATGGATTTCTTAGATTCACCTTATAACATTATTAAGTTATGCACAACTTTATGGCTGCTCATTGATTCAAGAAGTGTAAATAAATGATCTTAATATCAAAGTTGGAGTTCTAATATTAGGTTGAAACTCTTGCCAGGGAAGTCTGTAAGGAGACCTGTTAGGTTGGTTTCTTAAAACTTTTATTCTCATTGACATATTTATTCCTCCTGTGAATTTTGAGAAGAGTAGAATGTCATATATAAAGTATCACATAGAGAGTCATGAACTCTTAAGTAGATAATACTTGTAGTAGCGGGAAGGATGTATTGAGTTTTTTTTTTTTTTTTGTTGAGTTTTTATTCTGAGCTTTTGAGAGTTATTTTCAGTTTCCCACCCATTTTGATGGAGGTTTGGGATGTTAATGTACAAAACTGGGGTGCTAAAATTAATTGTATTTTTACATATTGATTTTGCTAAATTTATTTATTTTAATAAAAGTCATTATCTAGTATGTTTAGAAACTCCTGTCGAATCTTTCAATAAGTATACTTGTGAAGAAATAGGGACCTCTATCTGCATTCTCCATGAGTTTGCATTAAACAAACTACATAAATGACATCTTCTGAAATTATTATTATTTTTTGTTAGAATTCATATTCTATATGCTTGATTCTTTTTCGAGTTTCACTAACCACTTAGTTCATTTAGCATTTTCTTATCTTTATTTTTTTTAGAAATTTCTCGTCTTTCTGAAAACTGAATAAACTTGAGCTTTTTTGCTTTTCCAGTTGGTAATGAGCAAACGGCTCGAGGAAGGTGACTCCAAACTGTGTGAATTGGATGGTGATGAATCTTTAGGTTCCTATTTGCGGATAGTTCCTAATGTGAATACTACTCTAGACATCTCTAGATGTACCATTCAGTGGTTCCGTATATCAGCTGAAAGAAGTAAAAGGGAAAGGATATCAGGTAATTGATTTTGATTTCCAATCAACAATTATCTTCTGTATTTTGGTTTCTACATTAATGGGGTTTATGCATCTAACTAGTGGAATATTTGGGGGGTTCTTCTAGGAGTGGGTTTGATCTGATATGCGTTTCTATTCTTTGACTATAAACATGCTTACTTACAAGTTGAGTTTTTGAGCATTTCTCTTGTGCGCACGCATGAGCAGTTTAATAACAAAGCTTTTCGCCCCTCCTCTACTTCGCCTGTCGACTCCTGAAAGCTTTGTTCTTATGCAGTGCGGCTAGAACCCCTCCCTCTGTTTCTCCTTTTTTTTCTGAGCGATATAACACATCCCTCCCTCTGTTTCTTCTTTCTTGTGCTTCTGGTTCTTATGCTCCTTCGACCTTCATATATCTTCTTTTGTTTCCTCGTATGTCTCTCTGGAGTACCATTTGTGCCTCCTCAAAGTATCTATCCTTGCCTGTCTCTACCATAAAGTTGTCCTGCTCTGAAGCAATTATCATCTCCACTCTGTAAAGAGAGATGTAGGTCCAAAATGACATGGTTGGAAGTTGTGAGAAAAGATGTGGGGACTTATGGCCTCACTGAGGTTATGATCCTTGATAGAGCAGAATGGCAGACCAAGATTCGTATAGCCGACCTCAAATAGTTGGGAAAAGACTCTGATGATGATGACTCTATAAATAGAGAGTGATATTCATATTCTTCAACACAATTTGGTGTTGTCCTCTTGTTCTCTCTTCTCACCTTCTCCTCTAGAGCAACATTGACCCTGATAGAACACCTTTTCAAGGCTAACAAGTTGAATCTGGGATAGATTCATGAGAGTACAACCAGCTATAAATTTCTACTATTTACTGAGCTCTAGGGAGAGTACCAGGACGTTGATGCTGTCAGGAACTGACCAATGCTGGGTTCCTTTTGTTTGGCTGTAATGTGGACAGGACATGGACAAATGGTTCCAAATCCTAAAGCCATTAAGAAGGGATCTTCTGCTGATGTTGAATGTGTCCAAGTAAAAGAACTTGCACATAAGAAAGTCACCTGATGCCAACCTCAATACGCACCAAGTTTATTCATGAATTTAATATGTGGTAGTTAAATTGAAAATTCAAAGTCTGGTTATAGAAACAAAATTCTAAACTGGTGTTAAACTTTTGCAATATTCTAAAGTCGATATGTTTTTTTGTAATTTATTTTCCTTTTTTGCTGGACTATTATGACTTTCTTTTTCATGAATAGACCATTCTATAGCTACATTGGCTATGTTGCCTACACATTTGACATGGACTATTGTGTCTGGTACTTGTTGAAAGCAGCATTTTAAAAATCTAGGCTCGGGTTCTGATTCACAAGGGTCTCAAGCCCGAGTCAGACTCTATCGAGTTGGACTGGCTGACTCGTCTGGGTTTCTATAAAAATGATTATAAGACCCAGGTAAAACTTGCCTTTCTTTTTTGCAATAGTCATTTGGACCTAGCACTTGGCATCCTGCCAGGTCCAAATGACTTGTGCTGAGTGCAAGCCCGAGTTGGCGAACTTTTATGTCTGGTTGAAAGTGTCTAGTACTTCAGCAGACATGTGCATGTGAGTTTTATTTTTAATTTATTAAAAATAAGGGAAATTTATCAAATTAATGATAAAGGATTAGCAATTTAATACCTTGCCTATGTCCTTTGATTTAATTTCAAAATTCCATAAAAACACGCATGGTTTGGAGTTGGAATTGTTGCAAATTGGTAAAATGTCGCATACTTTTTATCTCTTATGGGTATTTTCAAAAATTTCCCAGAAAATAAAAATGGGTTCAAACCCCATCCTTGTGCTCTATATAATTGTTTTATGTCCCCATGTCGTGAAGTGTCGATATGTGTCGACACGTGATGTGGCTTTAAAAATGAGGTGTCTAGGTAGTATGGTATGATGGTACTTGGGAAGTTATAAAGTGATATATTTAGGGTTTAAACTTGGGTGAAAATATTTAGGAGACCTGTGAAGATGGGTGAGTTCTTCAATGGTGGGGCCCATATATCTTGTGTTGATGTTTTTGATTTGCATGGTGCCAAGTTATTACATTGAACTTTGGGAGTAGATGTTTCAAAGATTGTTTTATTTCTGACCTTATGCTTTTTGAATATAGGGTGATTATGCCTACCTTGTCTTGTCTCAATCTTTTTGCTAATTTATATCCTTACATTTGATTCCCAGGTGCCACAAAATCAGTGTACGCTCCAGAACCTTTTGATGTTGGTCGATATTTACAAGCCGAAATCGTTGCAGATGGTGAAAAGTTATTAGTGACAACTACTGGTCCTATAGAACCTGGTTTCCTTCTAACCTATTTTTCTTATTTTTCTTTCTTTTTTTTTTCCTTGTGGATCAATCCATATTTCAAGTGGGAAGATGTGATTATTTTTTAATTTATGGTTTTAGAATGTGCTGTAATTTATTATCAAATGCCGATTTTAACCACAATTACCATGTGGTATTTTGTTTTCTGGACTTCGATTGTTTTAAACCTTGCTGCTAGTGTGACATTCCTGCTCTACAAATATGACTCTGTGACTCTTTTATCTTCCCATTTAAAATCACATGATGCAGTTCTGAGCATTTGAGCTTTGGGGAAGGTAATTCCTAATTACATTTGCATTCTTAGCTCCTAAACTATCCAACATAACTTAAAGGCATTCTTTTTATGTTTTATTTGGATTAACTAAACTTTATTATATTGTTTTCCTGCTCTACAAATATGTTTATGTGACTCTTTTGTCTTTCTAGTTTAATATCACATGATGTAGTTCGGAGTATTCAAGTTTTGGGCGAGGTAATTCCTAATTAAATTTAATAAGATGAGGAAAAGTAGAATTAGGTGGGCCGGCCATGTACAATGTAGGCCTAATACAGCGTCGGTTAGGAGGTTCGATTTGGTTCAAGTAGGAGGCTCTAAAAGGGCAAGGGGAAGGCCCAATGGGACATGGATAGAAGTAGTGCGAAAAAATATAATGACTTGTGGTCTTACTGAGGGTATATCCCTTGATAGAAAAGAATGGAGGAACATGATTCGTGTAGCTGACCCCAATTCATTGGGATAAGACTTGGATGATGATGATGCTGATGATGATGTTATTCCTAATTAAATTTACATTTTTAACTCCTAAACTATCCAACATAACAAGTGTAATTTTTATATATTTTTTGGATTGGACTAAATTGTATTCCATTGGTAAGTATGAAGTAAATGTAAAGCTTTAAAGTATTTCCTATTAAAATGTATCATATTTGTGGGGTTCAGGCTCTTGGCTTGATGGTCAGGGCCTCTGAGCACTGCAGCAAAATGCCCTTGGTCTGACAATTACCTAACCTAGCCCCCACAAGGGAGGGAGGGAGGTATAGAATTCTCAAGAACCAGGATCTTTAAGTTAAATTACAATTGCAAAATGATGTAGCTTAGTAAACTGTATAATAGAGCCTAGTTTGTAAAACCAGCAGGATCTTAAAAATTAAATGACAATTGCAAAATGATCTAAGACACCTTAAACTTTATGATAGAGCCTAGTTTACAAACCCAATATGGTCTTGAAAGTCAAATGAGGCCTAGAAGTCGTTGTTTCTGATTCAGTTGGTTCAGCTGGTTCAGGTCATGGAACGACATTACCCGAGGGGCTCATTTATTTGGGTTTAAGTTTTTGGGTACGCAAACAATGTGATATATCGTGCATAACTGTCTGTACTTGATATGATTATGCTTTTTATTTGTTTTCTTCCTGTTAAATTTCTCCATGCTATATCTTCACGTAAACTTGTTACTAGTATGTGTCAGTGGCCTTTGCTGCATGGTAGAGTACCAAATGTCTTTTTTCTCTAAAGTGACAAACTGTGTCCATGTCAGTTAAGTCATCATTTCTTATTGACTTTTATTGGATTACCTTTTTATTAAGTAAAGAATATATGAAAATAAAATATGCACGTACTGATTTTTACACAATTTCTTTACAGCCCCAGGCTTGGGAAACTATGTGGAGGCACTTGTTAGAAAACCCGACACTGAATTCAATGTACGATCAGTTTCATTGGGCTTCTTTACTGCAAAAAGCTGATATTCATTGAGCGTTGTTAATGCCTTCAAATATTCTATTATTGTTTTGGCAAATTATTTGGAGCACCATGAAAATCACAATTGTAAATAATTTAAGGGAAACTTATCAAAATACCCATGAGAGATAAGGTATTTAACATACTGCCTATTTGTAACCATTCCAAGCTAAGACTCTGTACTTTTGTGGGTATTTTGAAATTAAATCAAAAGATATGGGTAAGGAGTTAAATTACTCATCTCTTATTGACAAATTGCCCTAATTTTAATCATCCTATGGTTTTGATATGGCAGTCTACAGGCAGAATTGGAACAACAAAATTATTAACTTGTATTGGTTGGTTAATATTATTCACCTTTCTTTTAATTGGATAATGTTTTTTTCATTGCCTAGGTCAACATGAGTTTTTTTTTTTTTTTTTTTCAGGACGTGATACTCGTATAAAATTTCTCTTAAATCCAAGCACATGTTTTCACTTAATTTTCCTATGTGGTTCTATGTACTTTTTGCTTTGGTTTGCAGGTCGTTCTTCAGATGAATGGAGTGGATCATCCATCTCACTCTCTTCATGTGTTTCATGTGGGAAAGATGAGGATCAAACTTCGCAAGGGAAGGATAACAAAGGCAAAAGAGCCTTACTCCTCGTCAATGCAGGTTGCTTTCTTTCTTTCTTTTAAATCTTGTATGGGAATCAGATATTGAACTCTGATAATTGCAAAATTTTGTAATTGGGCAAACGGAAATCATACCAGCTGCAATTGCAACACTCAATCACTTGGATTATGTTAGGATTTCTATGTGTTGGAACCCACAACGGCAAAGAGATCTTTGATCTCAATGAATATTTGTGACCAATTTATTTTCATAGATTTATGTGATGTGCGTGTATTGTTGAACTACACAGATTGGTGCTTATGCTCAAAATATATAAGATAGGGTCATAAGGGTAACATTATGTGTATGTAATGAGGGCGGTATCTAAAAGATATACTAGGTCCAATACAGTACAGGAAAACTAGTGAGATCCACAAGGACAGGAGATAACCTGTTGGTATTTTCAACTGTCCATTCTTCCTTTCTGCTCTCCATCACTGTCCATAATTTCCAATGGCCATTTCCCTCTCTGTTCACGCGCCACCCTGCCAGATGTTTGGAGATTAACATGTGAGGTAAATCTCCCTCTGGGCCCTACCCAGTTAATCTGCAACCATCCAACAGAGGGAACTGATCGTGGATTTAGACTAAGATTGCTTTGTACCTTAGTCTAATACAATTTACTTTTAATCTCTTGTATGGAGTTTTTTTTATCACCAAGTATTGCTTTGAGTCATTGAAATTGAATGGCTTTCTTTTTATGGAGTTCTTTTGAATTGGGAGATACGTACATGTATTATCATGTCATATGATGGCTGCAAATGTCTAATAAGTTGTGCTGTGGTTTGTGAAATTGTCTTTTAGTTATGTCTTTTATCTAATGCCACAAATGCATGTAAAATTCACCGAGTTCTGTTATATATTCCTGTTTCTGTTATTATTTGTGAAATTTACGCATGTTGTGCACCAGTATGGATATGCAGCTCATAAATGCCTGTTCTGTGCTCAGTAGCTTAAATATTTGTATACGATCTATTCTCTCTTTCTCTCTCTCTCTCTCTCTCTCTCGCTCTCTCTCTCTCTATCTATTTTATAATGCCTCCATTGATTACATCTCCCTCTATCGCTGGTTTTGATATGCTTGCTGTTGTATTTGTTAGTATTGATTAGGAGTTTAGGACAAGGAAAACACATTCATTTAACCCACCCTTCATTTGGCTTGTGAAAAATTGCAGTTGTGTGGGTTGAGAGGTGGTGGAAATGCTGCTGCTCAAGCGTTGTTTTGGCAACCAAAGAAAGGAGTATCTTTTACATTGGCATTCGAATCAGAGAGAGAACGAAATGCAGCCATCATGCTTGCCAGGAGATTTGCCTTTGATTGTAATGTAATACCTTCATGTCTTTTCAGAAATTCTCTCAAGAAAGTATTCCATGGTCCAATGGACTATGGTCTATGTATATACTTAAGCTACATGAACCATTTCTTTGTGCTGACCGATGGCTAGAGATTAACAGGATCCAAGTGAATCCCTCTTGGTAACCCATCTAGTTAATCCACAACCATTGGTCAGTGGGAGTGGTGGGTGGTTACAGCCTCAGAGGACATGTGCCATAGTCCGTTTGACTATGGCATACTTTCCCTTTTCTCTTTGATTTTTTTATTTTTATTTTATTTTATTTTTCTAATCTTTTTCCTTTTCAAAGTATATGACAGTATATTTTCTCCAATGTTTTAAAACTTGGCTTGGGCCCCGGATTGGTTCCTAGCCCTAGCCGAGTTACTCATGCGAGTATGAATAGACTTGCCCGAGTAGGGCGCATTCCTAAAAAGGCTATAAATTTGAAAACAAATTTTTAGAAATAAAAAATAGTAAAAACCAAAGTAAACCATAAAGAGCACCAGAAGTCTAAAAATAATGAAAAATTATAAAAGATGGAATTTGGAAAGAAAAAAAAAAATTGTAGCTGGAAATAATTCAGGAAAATTCAAGAAAAGGGGAAAAATACCAAATAAAGCAAATGGTAAATAAAAGTTTGTAAATCATCGTTAAAATCATTAAAATTATGCAGTAACATGTCCACACATTGGTTTATTGAGTCGAGTCGGAGTCCAAGTTACTCGGTTGAGTTCTTGAACAGCGATTTTTTCTTTGTAGTCATAATGGATATGGATAAGTTCACATATACCACAACAAAATTGTCATATCCTGAAAAATGACCATCCATTTTGGTTTGGCCAGTAGGCATAATTATAAATCATTGTTTTAAAATTTAGAGGGGAAAAAAAATGTAGAACGTAGCAGACCTGTCAAATACAAATTTTACTCATCTTCTTATATATAAAAACAAGTTTTCTTCAAAATAATCAATGAAACAAAGAAAGAAAGAAATAAATAAATAAATAAAATTGTATTTACATTTTAAGGAAAGACTGCAAACTAAGAAATGGTAGAGATTTTCATTATTAGCCTTCTGTAATCTTCCCTTCCCTCTTTGATGAAAAAACAAAATCAAATTGGGCAATTGAGGAACTGGTAAATTTGACTGATTTAGAGATTAAATACTCTTTTTTTATTTTCTGTTTTGTTTGCAGATCATGCTTGCCGGACCAGATGACCGAGCTCCCCTCGGAACATAACTAACATGCATAATTACCATGTCTTATTGTAATGTTGTAAGTAATATTAATGTCATATTTGTTTCTCTTCTTTTTGCTTGTAGCTTGGTGTTTAACTGTAAGAAAGAGAATGGGAGTTTGTTGTGTAATTAGAGGGCTTGCCTCTTGAAATCAAGGCATCCTTTTTATTTGCCTTTGTATGTGGTATTAGGGGAAGTTGATTAGAGTAGGCATTGGTAAAATGGTTGATTTTTACCATGTTTCTAGTGTTTCAATTGACTGGCCTAAGGTGGCTCTTTGTATTTAAGGATATATGTAAGAAATATTAATGTTATGGTGTTATTGTCTTCTTGTTTGCAGTAGTAATAATGCATTGCATTGTGGAAGAATACGCTCACAATTGTTGGTTTGTCATTGTTTTTCACTCCTTGAAACAGAATTGAGGGTCACAAGTTGGGGGGAGAGAGAGAGAGACAGCACAATTGTTGGTTTGTCATTGTTTTTCACTCTTTAAAATACAGAGAGAGAGAGAGAGAGAGAGCGGTTGTTGGTATGTCATTGCTTTTCACCCCTTAACAGAAATTGTCATAAGCTGATGGAAGAAAAAGAGAGAGAGAGCAAACAAATTGTTGATGTGATGAATTGTCACAGGAGAGAGAGAGAGAGAGAGAGAGAGAGAGAGAGAGAGAGAGAGCAAATGTTGGTGTCATTGTTTTTCACTCCATAAAACAGAATTGAAACAAGTTGAGGGAAGAGGAGAGAGAGAGAGAGAGAGAGAGAGAGCGAGATAGAGAGAGCAATTGTAGGTGTCATTGCTTTTCACACCATAAAACAGATTTGTCACAAGTTGGAGAGAGAGAGAGAGCGAGATAGAGAGAGCAATTGTAGGTGTCATTGCTTTTCACACCATAAAACAGATTTGTCACAAGTTGGAGAGAGAGAGAGAGAGAGAGAGAGAGAGAGAGAGGGTGAGAGTGAGCTCCAATGCTATTATTGGGCGAGTTCTAAGAACTGTGGGGGGGGGGGGGGGGGGGGGGCGGGCGTAGAGAGAGAAAGAGCTGGAAATGTATGCTATTATTGGGCGACTTCAAAGTTGTTTGATTCTTATATCCTTATCATACGAGATGCATGTCGAGGCTGATGCCTAATCTAATTATCCAATTATGGGAAAGTTATCATTTGCAGGATGACTAAGTTCTTTTGGGAATAAGACCCACCAACACTTTTAGAAAACTATTAACGTTGTCTAAGTCAACCAATTTATCAACAAAGTCGTATGATGATTTTGTTAGAGTGGTTTTTCAATGAGTGTTATTAAGGATGCCTATAATACGTTTTGGAATCTTGAACAAGCAATGTAGTTATGGGTCAAGTTTTCAAAATACCCTAAATTTTTTTAGGTTAAATTAGAAATGGGTGGGGGCAGTTTTTATCATTTGATTTGGCCAATTGGGTCACTTGAGTCGAATGTCGTTTTTAAAATACCCTAATTTTTTTTAGCTTAAAGTAGGAATGGGTGGGGGCAGTTTTTGTCGTTTGAGTTCGCTAATTGGGCCACTTGAGTCAAATGTCATAAATATACTTAATTTTGAACTTAAAACCTAAAATGATCTAGTAATTATTGATCAAATTCATTTTTGGTGGCAATGGACCCAGACCCGACCTAAGACCTACCGGGTATACCCGATTGGATCCGGGTATGGGTCCAACATTTGGACCCGGCAGGTCGGGTTCGGGTCCAAAACCTAGACTTAAACACTATTCTGGGTCTGGGTCTGATTAGACTCGACCTCTACTCGTAAACTGTTGGCGATAAAATACTTCAAGCCCTATTCATTTGGGTGTATTAAGGATCGTATACAATAAAAACTCAGAATCATATTTAGCTATTAAATGACAAATAAGACGCTTGAAATCTAATGATAGGTGATTGTAGCCATTTGTCAATAATTTGGGTATATGATGGTAAAGTAAAAGAAAAAAAAGAAGAAGCTCATAATGAGCGTGGCAATGGACCCACCTAGACCCAAGACCCAACGGGATTGACTCAAGACCCAACGGGATTAACATTGGACCCGGCGGGTATCGATATGGGTCCAACTTTTGGACCTGATGGATCGGGTCCAGGTCCAAAACTTGGATCCAAATACATTCGGATCTGGGTTTAGGTCCAGCTGGACCTGACTCATACCCGAAACCCAACAAGCAATAATGTTATATCACTTAGGCTTACCCCTGGGGCTAAATAGCCGGCCCTACTACTTCAAGATTCTAATTCTAAAACAATGACATTTTGGGTTCTTAATAACAAAAATAGTTGAGGTATTACGATAAAACAATCGTTTCCAAGTAACCACTTTATTGATAGCCGGTTGATTTGACCGCGTTTTTGATATGGAAGCTGGGCACCTAAATATACGGTCCAAAAAGTGCAAAGCTTCCATCTTAATTGTGGATGCAAGGTGTTTCATCTAATAAGAATGGAAATTAATGGTTTAAATGTTTTTTTTTTTTAATTATTATTTTTAATTTTTAAAATTTATTTATTTTTTCATATTCATGATCTCCATATTAGAGATTACATGTCTTAAAAAATTAATTCAAAAAATCCATCTCAAAAATAAATTTAGTAATAATAGGCCTACAGTTCTACATATGCAGGCAAGGCCATATGCGGGCTAGGCTGCATAGAAACCGGGCCGATATGATAGTTTGATTTTAGGGAAAATTATGTATATCCGTTGTAGTTTATGTTGTTATTAAAATACCAAATAGTTTTCGTTATTACTGGAATGTCCGTTTTTTACTTCATAGCAAAAAAATTTAAAAAAGACTTTTTTACCCTTTTTTCGGTTTTTGAACAACCAAAAATAGGTAGAAGCTTGGAATTTGCATTTTTATTTTCGGTTGTGAAACAACAAAAAATGTCTTGTCTTTGGTTGTTGAACAACTGAAAATAGGACTGCATATTCCAGAAGCTTGTTGGAATATGCAATCTTATTTTCGGTTGTTCAACATCCGAATATACCTTATTTTCGGTTGTTCAACATCTGAATATGCCCTATTTTCGGTTGTTCAACATCCGAAAATATCATATGAACAACAAAAAATAAGACAAAACCTTGGAATTTGCATTCTTATTTTTGGTTGTTCAATAACTGAAAATAGGACATTTTTTTTATGTTGAACAACCGAAAATAGGACATTTTCGGATGTTGAATAACCGAAAATAGGACAATTTCGGATGTTGAACAACCGAAAATAAAACTGCGTATTCCAGAAGCTTAAACGAGCCCCTTTATTTTCGGTTGTTCAAGAAATAAAATTAGCTTATTTAGGGTTTTGATCAACCGAAAATCTAACCATTTTCGGTTGTTAAAAAATCGAAAAGGGTAAAAAAGGCTGTTTTAAAATTTTTAGTTATGAAGTTAAAAAAATCGACATTATAGTAATAACAAAAACTATTTGGTATTTTGGTTATAACGGATATATATATATATATATATATATATATATATATATATAATTTCCCCTTGATTTTTATACTCAATCCCTTTTATCAAACTTTTTTATTTTATCCAAAGTTGCACCTTGAAGGTATGACGTTTAAATTTTTTATTCATAATCATACTTCAAACCTTGGTCTAAAGTTTAAAGTTTTTTTTACTCATAATCTCAATTTAGAGGTTGAAAGTCTAAAGTTTTTCCGAAAATTAATTCCAGACCTTCAAGTTTTGGTCCGAAGTTGATATTTGGAAAAAAAAAATTTAACAAAATGTCTTGAACATTAACTTCGAATTGTGAAGGTTTGAAGTTGATGTGTGGAACAAAAACCGACAAGACCAACTGCCTACAAAAGGTCGCAAACATCAATTTTAGATTTCGAAGGTTCAAAGTTGATGTTTGTGAACAAAAACTTACATCAGATCTTGAAAGTTCGAAGTTAATTTTTAGAACAATGTATAAGTAAAAAATATTAAACTTGGGACCTTCAAAGTCTGTAGGGGCAATTTGGGAAAAAAATAGGTATGAACGTAAAATAAAACCTTTTAGAATATTTTTTTAATAACAATGATTCCGAAGGATATTAGGAAAAAATCTTCTTTCTTTTATTATAATCTCCCATAAAAATTGATGATTTAAGTTATATCTAGGGTTGCTTTTGCTTAAGGACCTGGTTTCTATATGGGGCAAGCCCGCATATGTAGAAATGAGGGGCCTTTTAATAAATCTATTTTTTAGATGGATTTTAATACTCAATTTTCTAAGACATGTAATCTCTAACATGGAGATCATGAATATGAAAAAATAAATAAATTTAAAAAATTAAAATAATAATTCTAGTAAAAAAATATTTGGACCATTAGTTTTTATTGTTTTTAGATGAAACACCTAGTTGCATCCATCTTTAAGATGGATGCTTTACACTTTTTGAACCGCATATGTAGAAATGCAATCCAGCCCGCATGAAACAATTTTGATGAGCTGCATGTTAGCCTTTGCATTGTGCACATGATGACTAAACCCAAGCCTTTCTCAAACACATGATACCTCACTTCGTAAAAGATTCATTTTCAAGATAATTGTTGCTTGGATACATTTCTTTAGAAACTCTCCTTTTCAAAGTTTAATATTACGTTTATAATGTTTTTGGGGTTTTTTTTTTCCCAAATTGTGGAAATTTTTTTTTTTTGTATACTGAGACCTTCAATGTCCCAAATTGCCTTATTTCAAACCCACCTTCAAAATCTTAAATAAGGCCCGTCTTATTAAAAAAAAAAAGGAAAAAGAAAAAAAAGGATTTATATGGTTCTAAACTTCACATAAGACCGTCAAATTCTGAAATAGGTGAAATTTGAAAAAAATAAATAAAATCCAAAAAATGAGATATACATGTACTATCAAATTTTGAAGGGTGTCTTTTTCATCATCAACATCGGAACCTTATTTCAACTATTTGGGTCGGCTACATGAATCCTTCCGTATTTAGTTCTATCAAAGCCATCCTCCCCATATTTTTTTTCACTACTTCCATCTATGTCATTTGAATGTCTTTTTAAATAACAAGAATTTAAAAAACGGAAAAGTTTATATAGAGGCTCTAAACAATCAAATCAGAACCTATCTCAAAAATTTCACTAGAAGAGATTGTTTTGTTGCCCAAATATCCTTAAACTGATCATCTCGACATCAAGATGCATGGATATGAGAAAAAAAAATGGATTTTAAGTTTTAGAAATAGTGTATTTTATAATATATTTTTGAACCGTCAATTTTCAAGATTTTCATGTTTTCATAGATCGATCTAAAATATTTTGAAGCTTTAAACTTTATAAATAAAGATGAAAATATATTTTAAGGCTATCACAAATATTTTCAATATCGAAACCACATTTCTTGACACGATTAGAAGGTAGGCTCCAATTTGATTGTTTAGAGCCTAAGCTCTATACAAGCCACACCCAAGAATTTTAAAGAGTATATGCTAAAAGTTCTCTATTTTTATTGACTGTTTAATTACTTTTAGGGATAAGTAAGTTATGTATATTTCATCTGGCTCCTGAAGTATATTTTTTTTCTAAGCTCACATGAATATTTTCATTATTTATTATTTCTTTCTCCTTTGTTACCTTACCTTCAACCTGCCATTTTCATGATATGTCCCTGTCTTTTCATCATTCTATTGGAAAGAAAACTAATTGCCATATTTCCAGTGATTTAAAAGACCTATACATTTTTTAAAAAATATAAAAGCCCCGAAAGTTAAAAATTGAAGGTTTGTTAAATCAGGATTCTGAAGTTGATTAAGATTTTGAATTAGAAAATCAAAATTTGAATGAGTTTTTGTTATTAAATGATTTAAATGAATTTGATTTCTAGACAAATTCATATATGAGCTGGAAAGAGGATTCAGTATAACGATGTGGTCCATATTTCAGGCCATGTTATGTTGAGACCCTACCTTTTTTATTTTTACAAATTACTTTTTTTTGGGTGGGTAAGATATAGATTATCAGATTCAAGAAAATTTAGATTGAAATCAAGCTCGTGGGGACTATGCCAATTGCCATAGGACCAACATAACCCAAAGAGTGTTTCAATCATGAATTTTGTTAGGGGTGTGGTTTCTATAAGGTTGCAACCTTATACAATCCAATGAAGGCACATCTCCAAATTTATCATAATATGTACTTTTCGTATAGAAACCTCTTAGGATTATCTGAAATTATAGTTTCATGTCTAATTATAAAATTTTAAACTCCAAAAAGGTTAAAATGAAATAGATATATACATATGAATATCTTGAAAATGGATGTTCTAGATAATGTGTTGCAAGATCATTATTTTTAGGACTCAAAATCTTTTTTTTTTTTTCTCCGTATTCACCCATCTCAATGTCAAGATGATTAATTAGAGGGTTTTTCAACATTAAAACAACCTTCTCCAATAGATTTTTGAGGTACATCTTAAATTCTACATTTTAAGGTTGCAACCTTACATAAAACTTTCTCCCTTTGTTCAATGAAGTCTGCCAATTAAAAGAATGCATAAGGGGAAACTAGTAAATCAGCATAAATAAATTATAGATATGAAACCCAAAAACCATGTCTTTGAGTGGAATAGCAAAACATATGATGAACAAGGAGAGACATGAACTTCTTGACATCACATATCATTACGCAGTTATTAGGTCCATTAAGGCCTACAATGAACCTACTATGCCTGTGATAGTCTTGGAACTTATCCATCACGGCCTTCACGGATCGAATAGCTCATGGAACACCAGACACCCACTTGGGTGCTTCTTGGGGTGTTGGGAGGGAGAGAGTATCGTGGACCTAGTAGATCTGTAAAAAGGGTACTTTGAGTAAAAAATAAGGAATAAAATGAGAAAAATCGGCATAAGTGTAAAATTATAGAAATATGAGTCTTTCTTGAACTATTGAAAAATGATATTTTAGATAATTGCCCTTAAAACTTAATGTGATGTGTATAGTTCTAAAGTCTAACTTTTGAACTGCTCAAAAAAAAAAAAAAAAAATCTCAAATATATATATATATATTTTAGTAAAATCGGAAAAAAAAACCCCAAATTTTCAAAACCTCATCTACACCATTTTTCACTATTTTCGGCTTTTTTTTTTTTTTTTACCAAAATGACCTTCACAGTAATCTTTTTGCCGTAAAGAGAATTACGATACTTTAAGTACCATAATTTATAGAAAGGTCCATACGGTAATTTATATACCGTAATTTTAAGGCATTTTATACGGTAATTTAATTATCGTAATATATTAACATAAAATTACGGTACTCGAAGTACCGTAATGTCTTCCACATATTACGGTACTCCTTCTCTCTCTCTGTCTCATATATCAAAAAAACCCACTTCTCCTGAGCCTTTTCCTTCGAATATTTTCTCTCTCTAGACTCCCATAATCAAACTTGCAACCTCTTCTCCTTCCTCCATGTGTTTTCTACACTTCTCTGCAAAAACCCAAATCTTTCCTTCTATTTTCACACTTTTTGTAGCCTTTCTCTCCTTTGTAAATGAACCCATTATCGCTCCAAAACCTAATTCTCTCTCTCTAACCCTTCATAAAGAATCTCAATTCTTGGTGCCTGATCAACATTAACAGACCTTGGTTCATGGCAAGTTCTATAACTTTTTTCGACCACCCAATTGACTGAACATGAAAAGTCCTTCCTCATTTTTTTCGACGAAATTTGGTAATTTTTCATGAAAATGTTCAAGCATGCACAACTCTTTAATGAAAAACAGTGAACCGAGAAAAAAAGAGAAAAACCCCACTTTTATTATAGAAAATAAATGTGTTTAAAACTTGTATAAATCATAAAAAAAGAAAAAAAATGAAAAAAAAAAAAAACCCAATTCAATAGCCACAACTGAAGACATCTATTGAAAGTTCCCAACTTTACCAATCCCTTTGCTCGAGTTCTCTCTCGAACTCAGCTTTTCCTTTAGTTCACAGAGTGTGGGAGGAGAGGGGTAGCCCTGATAAACTTTTCACCTAATTTACATAATGCAGGAGGACCTGATAAACTTTTCACCTGATTTACATAATGCAGGAGGAGAGAGGTAACCTTGATATTAGTTTCGGTTTGAAGCTTTTCAACTAATTGCTAGGGTAGCCTTAATATTTTGGCATTTGGAATTGACTGGGAAAGTATTACAATAATATGCGTACCGTAAAGACTTCCCCTTATATTACGGTAATTAAATTACTGAATAATAATTCAAACTATTACCGTATTTAAATTATCGTAAAAGTAATGATCTTACAGGACCCTCCCCCACCCATGTGTGTAGGACCCCAAATGATCACCATTAAATTTAGCACGGATATCTAAAAAAATTATCACAAACTTGATTTTTTTAAAGAAATCGAATAAAAAAGGGCTATGAGTGTAATGACATAAGTTTGTTGGAAGCTTTTTAAATAATGAGAATTCATCAATATTAAAGAACTTGGGAACTTTAAGGTCTTGAGTTTCTCTTATGGATTCCACGAGAGGAATTCAGGACCTTGAAGGTCTTAAGTCAAGAGCAATTTTGGTAGTTTTAAAACATTAAAAAAATGGGTATGACTGTAATGACATAAAACTTTCTAAGTAATGAATTCTAGGATGTATGTGTAAAATTCTCTTGATATCATTTTGCATATTGTAAAAACAGTTGGAACTTTCATTTTCTTCCCCCATTTCACCCAACAAACTCCAACATTTTTTTATCGCATTTTTTACCCCTAAACAAACTTTTATAGCAAATAAACCCCCCCCCCCCCCCCCTCTGGTCATTGGTTTGACACTTGTAAATGTGGTCCGACAAATTGTTGTTGCGGTTATAATGATGTGTCGGTCCGGTATTGGTAAATGCGGTCTAACAGTTAATGTGGTATGGGTTCCAGTCCGGTAGTAATATGCGCCGAATTGTCTTTGGTGATTGAGCGTATACGAGAATGTGGCTCCTTCATGTACGAGCAAGGGTATTCTCGTCATCCAAATTATGACTTTTTTATTTGGGGGAGGTATTTGCTATAAAAGTTAGTTTTTAAATAAAAGTTGCAATAAAAAAGTTGGTCAGGGGGGGCGGTTGTAAAAAAAGTTGAGTCAAGGGGTTATTTTTTTTTGTAATTTTATCTTTTTAAAATAATCCAAAGCTGCACGTCTAACTTTGGACTTTCAATGATCGAATAATTTTCAATCTAAGGTTGCAATGTAAGTTCATTATTAACTTCTGCCCTTCAAGGTCAGAACTTAAAGGTTCGAGGTAAGTATATAACAAATGTTTACCGAATTTTGATCCTTTCATCCAAGAGTTAAATTTTAGACATTCAAAACAATCTGGTCAAAAATAAATTTTTTGGAAAGGGAGGATATGAATGTCAAACATAAATTATAGGGAGGGGCCATATTAGCATAAATTTATCTATTTTCTATTGATATTTATTGTCTAATAAAGGCATGTATCATTCTCTTGCAAGAGTCCACGATACACTTACTCACTTAGGCAAATGATTTACTAGAGAGGCATTCTTTAGAACAGAAGTTTGAGGCCCACTTTTGATACATATTTACTCCAACAAAAGATCTACTAAAGAGGACTTTTTCAGTCTAGCAGTTTGAGACCTACCTTTGAATCGCTAGATGAGTATTTAAAGATTTCCTTTATTTTTTTGAAAATTAGAAAAATGATATAGACATTTTTCAATTTTATAAAAAGGTCCCTTTTTTTTCTCTCTATTCCCTAAATTGCCCCTAGTTCGACCGTAATTACGATTATTTCGCCATTTTTTTGGTTTACTACTTAAGGAGTAGTTGGACCCTTGAAGGGTTGAACTGCATTTTAAGTGCATATCCCTCTAAATTCATTTTCGTTTACCTTTTTTTTTCTTTTCTTTTTTTTTTCTTTTTTTTTTAAGAAATTTGAGTGCATGTTGCTCCAAATTCATGTTATTTTAAAGGGAAAAGTTTACATAGAGCCGAGGCTCTAAACAATCAAATTAGAGCCTACCTCAAAACTTTCACTAAAAGAGGTTGTTTTGATGCCCATATATCCTCAAATTGATCATCTCGACATCAAGATGCATGAATATGAGAAAAAAAAAAAAATGGATTTCAAGTTTTGGAAATAGTGTATTTTGTAATGCATTTTTGGACCGCCAATTTTCAAGAGTTTCAAGTTTTCATAGATCTCTCAATCTACACTAATTTTGAAGCTTTAAACTTGATAAATAAAGATGAAAATATATTTTTAGACCATCACAAAGATTTTCAATATTGAAACCACATTTCTCAACACTATTTTAAGGTAGGCTCTAATTTGATTGTTTAGAGCCTAAGCTCTATACAAACCGTACCCTATTTTAAATATCCCTTCTAAAAGTTTATTTTTATGCTAATACCTATTTTTTATTGTTTTTTTTTGTTTTTGATCAAATTGCCCCTACTTCGGACCTTAAGACCAAAGTTTAACTTGGTTCAAAAAAAAAAAAAAAAAAAAAAAAAACTTTTATTATGAAGACGACACAACCACTCTTGTCCATTTGATTTCAAACCGGGTGGTTCTTCAGAGTTCAAAAAAAAAAAAAAAAATCAAACTTTTAAGCCATCCAATTTGACATTTAATGACTAGAAGTAATTGTGATAAATAATCACATAATATACACAATCTCTTGTTTTTAAAGGTAAATTGTGGATCTTCAAAGTCTAAAGTTTGTTTTTTAAGGTAAACTTCTGATGACCTTCAAGGTTCGAAGTTTATCTTTGGGATAATGTTTGTAGGGACAAAAGTCACAAAACTAAACTTCGGACCTTCAATTTTCGAAGTAGGTGAATTGAGTCAAATTTCTCTCTTTCTTTTTGGGTTTTTTTTTGAGAAAAAGCATAAAAGTAAAAATAGAAGTAGTTTGACACCTAAAGGGTAAAACTACTTTCATTTATTTTTACTTTTAGATGTAGTTCGAATTTGATCCTTTCAAGGTTCAAGCTAACTGGCCTGGTTCAAAGCAGCTTCTGGTTTGACCAAAAGTAAAATCAGAAGCTAGTTAGACCCTTCAAGGTTCAAACGAAGCTTAATTTGACGACTTGTGGTCGAACTAGAAGTTGGCTCAATGCTTTTGGTTTGACCGAGGCTAGTTCAACCCTCGAAGGGTTGTCAAACTAGTTTGCAGGGTCGACAAACTACCTTAGTTCAACCCTTCGCTAGCAACAAGTTGGGAGAGGCTAGACATAATTGAAACAAAAAAATAAAAGTTAAAGAAGTAAAGGGCTTGGCCGGCCCTACATAGTCCTGCATTCGAGCCACATTATTGTGGCCAAGGCGTTATTTTTTGAGGGACAGGCCAATTGGGCCGGGTAGGGCCACCCCGCCCCATTGGCATCCTTATCGAGGGTTGAATCTGGCCCTTAAAAGACCCAAGCTCCTTCTAAAGCAATGAAAACATATAGCTCCACCCTTAAGAGAAAAAAAAAAAAAGGAAAAAAAAAGAAGCAGATGTAGTTTGAGCCTTCAACTTAGTCTACCGTTGAATTGTGAAATCTAGTATTTAAAAACTCAATTCTCTCTCTTTATTTTTCTTTTCTTTTTTAATCTTGAAATTTATATTGAAGAAATCAGTTGCACTCAAAAAAATACAAAGGTTTATATTCTTTTCTCTTTCTCAAATTTATTTTTGTCATTTTTTCAGGTGAATAATTTATTTTTGTTTTAGATATCATCTTTCTAATTGCTATATTACCTAGAGAGAGAGTGTGAGAGAGTTGGTATGTTACCTAGAGAGAGAAAGAGGGGATATCACAATATTTCTAAATTTCTAATTGCCATATTACTTAGAGAGAGAGAGAGAGACCGAGAGTGAGAGTGAGAGAGAGAGTTTTGAAAGAAGTTACAGAGAGCGAGGACTTAAAAAACTCATTCATAGAGAGAGAGAGAATCTGGCAAATTACCGTTTGCAAACCCATCTCCAACGGCTATATTCCACTTAGAAGGGAAAAGGAAGCCCAAAACTATTGTCCACCGCTGGATATAGTTTGTGCTTCTCCTCCCATCCCAACCGTTGGATGAAAGATGACCGTTGCGAGCGTCCCTCTTTCCTTATTTCAAAAACCCATGGTGCCTCTTCACCCTTATATCTCTCTATCGGACCGGACCAGACCAAACCCATTTCGAAACCAGAGTTTGCGAGCTTAGACAGAGAAAGAAGAGAGAGAAGAGGCAGAAGAACAGAGGGAGTTGACGAAGATTGAGAGAGAAGGGTTAGATATAGAGAGAGAGAGAGAGAGAGGCCTGGTTTTTTCTTGCCCTCTTCTCAGTTTGTTCCTCTCACTGTGGCGAACCCTAATTTTGAACCCCAGTCTCGAAGCCGATTACATTGTTTCTTTTCTACTGTTATTTCGAGTCTTGGAGCTGTTGTTTTTCGGCAAAACCAGGAAGAGGAGATGGCAGCAACCAGGAATGCAGTACCCCAAACCAGAGGTAATAAACAATTTAGGGTTTATTTTATTTCATAGCGAATGGTTCTCTGAAAATTTGGCTGCGTGCTTATTTAGGATCTGGTTTGGGTTTTTCATTGGAAATGAATGTATGACATGTTCTTTTCATTTTTTTTTCTTCCCCATAGCTTTTGGGTCAGATGATCATTTAGGGATTCTTTGTGACTGAATCTGTGATTTTTTCACAGAATTGATCCAGAATCCGTTTCTTGATTCATAATTTCCTGTTTCTGTTAAATATCTGCGAATTTTAGGGCTATTTTCTTCTCCTGAAACTAGTTTTGAGAGATTTTACAGGAGCATTTCCAGAATCAGTTTTAGGTTTCTCATGGGCTCAGCTCTTTTATTTTGTGGTCTCAGGGTTTCTTCCATAGCCATTCTATGTCTTGGCCGTATTTTTACAGAATCTATGTTTGGGTTATGTAGCAAGTCAATGTTTGCGTGTTATTGTTCTTTTCATGTCTATAGCCCTCAAAACAAAGGCATCGACACGGTTTACCCTTTATTCTGGCTCTGCAATTTGTTCTAACCTAAAATGGGTTTAACGGCTTTCAGGTTTTTGAGCTCTTAATCAATCAAACTATTGATTAACTTGGATTCAAGTTTTCTTTCTCTGGTAGTGTTCTCTAGAAACACTTCCAGATTCAGATTCAGTGGTTTTTTGTTGTCCATCTATCAAATTGCCTGATTCAGGGTTTTCAAGGCTTCAATGGTTTCTTTTAACCTCTCAGTCTATCAAAACGAGTCTATTAAAACTAACTCTCACTTTTTAGTGTACTTTGCTGGCTCTTTAAAATGCTTCCAATACTTCCTCAGTTTTTGGGTTTTCATTGTTTCTGTGATGATGGCTTCTCTCTCTCTCTCTCTCTCTCTCTCTCTCTCTCAGGTGGAGCTATTGTTCCTGGTAAGCAGAAGGCAGTAGCCACTGATGGCAACAACCGGAAAGCATTGGGAGATATAGGAAATCTCGTGAACACAAGATGCGAACAAGGGTTAGTACTCAAGATTGAAGGCCTAATCTCTGCTTTCTCTGTTTTTCCTTTTTAAAAAATTCCAATTCTTGTTTTTTACTTGAACTCTTTTATAACAGGAAACCTCTCCCTCAAATCTCCCGGCCAGTTACAAGGTCAGTTAGGAACATATTTGTTTCTTGTAGAATCACTCACCCCTCTCTCTTCCTCTCTTTCAAAATTGTATCCTCTCTCTCTCTCTCTCTCTCACTCACTCACTCTCTCTCTCTCAAATTGTGTTTCTGTTTTGGTTTTCAGGAGTTTTGGAGCACAACTTCTGGCCAATGCACAGGCTGCTGCAGTCAATAAGGTAAATGATCTAAACCCCCCTCCATTTCTTGATCATTTTCATCTTGATTCTTATCATGCGAATCATTATCTTCCTTGCTTTGGCATAAGAATGTTTTTTGCTTCCATATACAATTTCCAAACTGTGATAGAATCAGGCATAAAAGAAGAATGAGATTTTTTCTTCTGATGTATACGGTATCACCTCTAATCAGTGATAGGCGTAGGTGAAGTTCCGTATTACTTTGTGATAAAATTAGGCATAAGAATGGTTTTCTCTTGATGAATTGGGTCCAATCTATGATTTATTAGGTGGTACAGAAACCAGTTGTGCCACCTCCGGCTAAACCCAAAGTCACTGTTAAGCCAAAGCCCGAAAACATAATTGAGATTAGCTCCGACACAGAGCAGAAAAAAACACAAGAGAAGACTGCCAACAGAAGGGCATCAAGGAAGAAAGTTCACACTCTCACTCAAGTCCTCACTGCTCGAAGCAAGGTATTCATCTCACTGTCAGTCTCTCTCTTTACCTATCAGTCTTGTGTTTTGAATTTGAATCTAGCATGTATGTGCCACTCAATTTTCATAGCATATCAGTCTGTGTGGTTTGGCTACATATCTGGTTCAAATAAAGATATGTGGGCAAAAAAATCTTTGTTGCTTATGAAGACCAAGTTTTGTTCTCACTTCTGAAAGATGCTTGAATCGTAATGTTATTTTTCTGCTGGTTAATTCAGTTTGGTGTGAAGCTTTATGTTTGTTAATGTGATATTAGGTTGATCTTGTTCTTCTATTTCATTATGTGCATGGCGATTGTCAGGCTGCTTGTGGCTTGAAGGACGAGCTGGAGGAAAAGGTCGATGACATTGATGCCGCCGATGTCCATGATCAATTAGCGGTGGTTGATTACATTGAAGATATCTATGCATTTTACAAGAAAGCAGAGGTATGATAAACTCTCTCTCTCTCTCTCTCTCTAATGTATTTGCTCTAAAATGCCCTCGTTCCTAGTACAAAAATGAAGAACTCTCTACCCCTCTCTCTCTCTCTCTCTCTCTCTCTCATCGTCTTTCAATTTTTGTGCAGAGTCTGAGTCAGATTCGTGACTATATGGGTTCGCAAGTTGAGATTAATGATAAGATGAGGGCAATTCTCACTGATTGGTTGATTGAAGTGCATTTGAAATTTGAGCTAATGCCTGAGACACTGTACCTTACGATGCACATTGTTGATCGCTATCTATCCATGAAGATAGTCAAGAGAAGAGATTTACAGTTGGTTGGTGTCACGGCCATGCTCGTGGCCTGCAAATACGAAGAAATATGGGCTCCAGAGGTGAAACTATCTACATGAAGCAAGTTGAGAGGAGGGATTTACAGTTGGTTTTCAAGATTTCTGTTTAGAATCTCTTACCAATTTTCCAATATGTTTCACAGTTTTTTTTTTTACTGATCTTTAAGATTTTTCTTGTATGTGGCCATTTTATTGAATGTTGCTTGTTTAAATGTTCCTCTAGTTACTACCCTCTCTCTCTCTCTCTCTCTCTCTCTCTCTCTCTCTCTCTCTCTCTCTCTCTCTCTCTCTCTCTCTCTCTCTCTGACTACATACATCTTCTGATTTTCGTTAAATGTTTGCAGATAAATGACTTTGTATGCATATCAGACAAAGCATACAGCAGAGAACAGATCCTGGCTATGGAGAAAGACATACTGAATGACCTTGAATGGAACTTAACAGTCCCTACACCATATGTTTTCCTCGCTCGCTTCCTGAAGGCTGCTGGATCTGACAAACAGGTGTGAAAGCCAACCCCTCCCCCCCCTGGTCTCTCTATTGTGTGGTGTGGTTCGAAATTTGTATTTCCATATTCTCTCTCACACAATCAGTTGCTGGTTTTCATTTGGGCAGTGCCAAAGTCCTCTTAGTTTCTCTCACCGTGTTGAGCCCCCTCCCCTATTCTTTTATCCATTTCCCTCTTACTGTCTGTTTCTACTGGTTTTCTTGTGGGATGGTGTCATTTTTGTTTGTCAGTTCGCTTTCTCGTTATCTCTTACCGCTGGTTTTTGTATGGGGTGTTATCAAATCTGGGACTCAAATTTCTCTCTCTGTGTTGAGTTCTTTTCTCTTTGGCATGCAGATGGAGGACCTAGTTTTCTTCTTTGCCGAGCTGAGCTTGATGCATTATGTCATGACGAAATACAGCCCTTCCAAGATGGCTGCCTCTGCTGTTTATGCTGCTCGCTGCACTCTTAACAGGACTCCCTTCTGGACCCAGACGCTCATCCTGCATACAGGCCTTTCAGAAGCTCAAGTGAAGTAAGCTCTCTCTCTCTCTCTCTCTCTAAGATAATATTTTGGCAAGGCCTTGTAGAAGAAGTTAAGGTCCCCCTCTGTTTTCTGTTTCTCTGCAAAGAAACTCTGTCAAATTCATTTAACCTGAAGTGGTGGACCCACTGGTTTCGAAAATATCGGAGAACCCCCCCCCTCCTAGTTAGTAAAAGTTTTTAACCTCCCCAAACATTCAAGAGTAAGCAGTTCCCTCCCTGATTTCACTGTTTCTAAAATTTTCCTGATTTTTGCTTGCCTGGAGAAGTCACTACAGGTTCTGAAATTTTTTAAAAAATCACTGGTTTTGAAGAAACCCAGTTTGCAGAGAGAGAAGGGAGAGAGAGAAGAAAAAAGGGTGGTTATTTTTACATAAGCTGATTATGGTAATTAATTTGTTCATATGATTCAGGGATTGTGCAAGTCTCATGGCTGAATTCCATTCTGTGGCCATCGAGAGTAAGCTGAAGGTGATATACAGGAAATATTCAAATCCTCAGCTCAGCTCTGTCGCGCTTCTTCCGTCTGCTGCCCAACTCTTATTATCAAAATCGCCAACATCATAACCATCTTTTAAATCAATCTAATATCTATGGTATATGTAAAGCGCAAGTTCCCCTCAGAACCGACGCGCCAAGTGATGTTTTTTGAGTTTTGGCAGTTTGTTATGTTTTTTATTTGGGAAATATTCAAATCCTTGGCTCTCTCAGCTGTGTCACACTTTTCCGGTTTGTCATGAAAACCAGCAACCTTGATCGATTGTTTCTTTATTATGTATTACACTGACTAAGAAAATTTGCTCTTACAATATTTGTAATTTTTGTGGAATTGTAATTTTTGTGGAATATACAACTTTGATTTTCTACTGAAATCTTGAGCATTGAAACTCTTCAAAGAACCTATCCACAAGAATTTTTTGTAAAGCAGTTTTTTGTGTTTTTTATTTGGGAAATATTCAATCCTTGGCTCTCTCTCAGCTATGTCACACTTTTCCTGCTTGTCATGAAAACCAGCAACCTTGATCGATTGTTTCTTGATGTATTACACTGAGACTAAGAAAATTTGCTCTTACAACAATTGTAATTTTTGTGGAATAATAAAACTTTGATTTTCTACTGAAATCTTGAGCATTAAAACTCTTCAAAGATTATTATACACAAGAATTGTAAAGCATTGAGAATTAAAGTATAACCATTGCATGGTTTGCTGTGCATCCAGTATCTTCGAATGTGATGCACACCACCTGTAAACCCCCACCATTCACCCTGATGATTGACAATGGAGATAGCTGATTGTGGGTTGTTTTGATCTAGAGAGAGAGAGAGAGAGAGAGAGAGAGAGAATTACACTAATAACCCATCCCCCTGTTTTCTATTTATTTATTTTTTAAAATTATACCCCTACTTTCAAGTCGAGATACTGATCAATTTTTGGACCCTGAAGGTCCGATGTTGTTGGAGACCTCGATGAGAGACGTCTTTTTCAATAACATAAAGTCATAAACATTAACATAAAAATTTTGCTTTTTATTTATTTATTTTTTCCCATACTTGTCCCTATTGAACCTTATCCCCTACTTGGGACCTTAAAAACCTGAAGGTTTGGATGGTTTTGCGACCTTCAAGGTCCGATGTTGTAAAAAACCTTGACGAGTGGTTCTGATGTTGAAGGTAAGAAATCGACAAATTTGGACGTTGAGGGTCTAAAGTAGAGGTTATAACGGCTTTCAAGTTGAGGTTTTGGACAGTTTTTGGGGACTTTGAAAATCTGAAATAGAGTCTTGAAGGTCCCAAAATTCTAAAACCACCTTGAAGGTGTGAAGTAGAGTTTGTAACGGCTTTCAAGTTGTTGGGGACTTTGAAAATCTGAAATAGAGTATTGAAGGTCCTAAAATTCTAAAACCTCAGCTTAAAACACTACTTTGAATTTTCAAGGTCCGAAGTGGGGAAGGTATTGAACAGGTACATTTGGGAAAAAAAGAAGGTATGAACATAATCTCAAATTTTTTATTTATTTATGTCAATGAGAATAACATCCCTCATATAGGCTAGGTTGAGAAAAATCGAGGAAGCTCGGCTTTGGGTGAGACAGGAGTGAGAAAGACGAAGGCATTGGTTTGAACTAGGTTGAGAAAAATCGAGGAAGCTCGGCTTTGGGTGAGACAGGAGTGAGAAAGACTAAGGCATTGGTTTGAACCTAAGACTCGACCATAACTTGACCACTGTGCCAGATAGGATTCCAACTCAAGCTTGTCAGAATGACTAAAAAAACACCTTGCTGGTCTTTGATGAGTCAAAACTTGCATGATCTGAGTCCAATATGGGCATGCTTGATTGGACAGTGGTTGTGCGTCTTTTAACTAAACTCGTAGTTCAAAACGATTTTCTAAAACTTCTTAACACACTTCAAGCCATCCAATTTGACTTTTAAATGGCCAGGAGTAACTGTGACCTCATTGTAAGTCACCCCTCCTTCTAATGGGTGACTTCTAATGGCTAGGACTAGGGTCACATAGTATATAATGCATTTGTGGTAATGGGCTGGCCTAGCCCTTATCCCCATAGGATCGACCTAAGCCTGGCTCTAACAATGTTAGGATGGGGCTAAGCTAACAACAAATGAAGTAAAAAGAAAAAAAAAAGAAGAGTCCTGAGCACCAGCACTAGCACTAGTCCAGCCCTTTGGCCACAATTCGTGGCCCAGACCTTACTTTTTTAGGGCTGGGCATGGGCTGCCCTATCCCATTGCCAACCCTAGCCCCACCTAGTTAAGAATCCTTGTTGACAAGGATGATCAACAAGGATTCTTAACTAACATTGATCAATTTATGTAAACCAAAGATGCTAATCAATTCACTAACCATGGATTTTACTGGATCTCTTGTTGTTTAAGCGAACAGTTAAAGAAATAAATTATTTACCCAAAGAAAATAGTTAAAGAAATTTGTATCTTACTTTTACGGTGTTTTAATTTTTAAATAACTTTTGTGCCCAAGTTGGATCGAATAGAGTTTGTGAATAAACACCGAAAATTAGATTGAAAAATGAGTCAGACCACCGCCTTACTTGTTAGGGGTTGGAGCTTACCCATACCCGACCTGCTACCCGATGCCCCTGTCTTCTTAAAAATATACATTGGATCTAGATCCAGATCCATATCTGAATATGAAACTATATGTAGGATCTAGATCTAAATCCAGATCAGTTCCAATTTATATATATATATATATATATATATATATATATATATATATATAGGGGGTGTGGTTTGTATAGAGCCTAGGCTATAAACAATCAAATTAGAGCCTATATCAAATAGAGTCGATAAATGTGGTTTTAATATTGGAAATCTCTGTGATAGCCTTAAAATATATTTTCATATTTATTTATAAATTTTAAAGCTTCATAAATAGTGTAGATTGATAAATCTATGAAAACTTGAAAATCTTGAACAATGACGGTCCAAAAATGTGTTACAAAATACATTATTTTCAAAACTTTAAATTCATTTTTTTCTTATGTCCATGCTTCTTGATGTCGAGATGATCAATTTGAAGATATTTGAGCATCAAAAGGACCTCTTTTGGTGAAATTTTGAGGTAGGCTCAAACTTGAGTATTTAGAGCCTCGGCTCTATATAAACTTTTCTCATATATATATATATATATATATATATATATATATATATATATATATATATATATATATATATATATATATATATATATATATGTGGTTTGTATAGTGTCGAGGCTCTAAACAATTAAAGTAAAACACACTTTCTGTTAATATTCTGAATCTTCCAGAGAAATCTCTGTATATAGATCATAACTCAAGAATATACAAAGTCCCGTATAAATATACAGCTAATCAGTTATCGATAATGACTAACTAATATAGTCTTATCAAGAGAAATATCTACATCAAATACAAGATAAATTAAAATTAAACTTAAAAACTATCCTCAATTGTCTCTACACTCCCCCTCAAACTGAGGTTGGGTGAATATCATCAGTTTGTCAATGAGATAGTCATGACGAGCACAAATCATTGCCTTGGTAAATGAGATAGTCATGACGAGCACGAATTATTTCCTTGGTAAAGGTATCTGCAAGTTGTTGTTGAGAGCTAATATGTGGGAGCGTAACTTCTCCAGCCATAAATTTTTCACAAATGAAATGACAATCAACTTTTATATGCTTTGTGCGGTCATGAAACACTGGATTTGATACAATACGTATGACGCTCATATTATCAACATATAATGGTGTAGGAGTTCGATGAAGAATATTAAGGTCCTGTAAAAACTTCTCAACCAAGTAATCTCACTGCAAGCTGAGGACATTGCTCAATATTCGGCTTCTATAGAAAGTTTAGATATAATTTGTGTAGAGATCATCAATACCAGTAATATTCAGTTTCTCCCCATTAGTGGTGAGAATCTGACTATTACCTTAGTATGGTTTAGTAGATGTTGGACTTGCGTGCACTCCAATCATATGATTAGAGACACCCGAGTTAATAAACCAAAGGGGATTGACATTAGGGGATAGATGAGAGTTCATACCAGACAAGCACATAGTAGAGAAAGCAGAAGAGATAGTCATAAATATATAATTTTGTACCAACTGTCGAATATCATTTGATGTCTGAGACATTGTTGTATTTAAGTCATGAATAGCGTTCGATGGAGTCCCTTGGAAGCATCATTAGCAGCTTGGTATGCCCACTATACCTTGTAAAAAGGTTTTTGTGTATTGAATGGCCGATTGCCTCATCGAGAATGATCTTGACATTCTGTGATAATATGCCTAGCACGTTTACAATAAGTACAAAATCTTTTATTCTTACAATGGGATGTTGTATGAATGGGATGTTGTATGACCATATTCTTTACACTCATAACATTGCAACAAATATAGGTCTTTTTGTGATGGTGTTCCTCCAACCCGTTGAGCTAAAAGTACAAACTCTATATTCTTCTTTCCCTCAATGGAATTGTGGCTTATGTCACAAATCTTGTCTCCTCACAAAGTAATTCACCGAGAATGACATCCATATTGGCTAATGTTTTGTGATTCAAAATATTGGTTCGAACGATTTCATAGTTTGGGCATAACTTCATCAAAAGCTGCATCCCCTTCTTATCACCATTGATCTCCGTTAAGCTCTTAATGCAACAAGCACTAGTGATAGCCTTCAAGTTTACATATTCATATTTTATCCACAAGTTCATGAAATCAGCATAATATTTTTAAAGGGTTTTTTCCCTTTAGCTATGAGAAAACATATCATACTCGATTTAGAAGCGTCTTACAAGATTTGATTGCTGATAAACTTTTTCCAAATAGTCAACATTTCTTTTATGGTATGGAAGCCTCTCATTGGCCTTCCAATATCAAGATTTACAGAGCCAAAGATTCATGAGATAATTTTTGCATTCTTGATCTTCCATTATTAGATATCTTTAGTAATGAGTGTAGCCGGTTTAGGTTCAGTGCCATCAACATGCCTCCACAAACCTTTTCTTTCAACAAAAAATTGAAAATGGAACCGCTAATCGAGATAGTTTTTCCCATCAAGTTTTATAGCCAATACATCTCATTTTTCAAAAACCATGTGCAATTTGTATCAAAACTTACAAACATGATCAAGAATTTGGATATTGGATATGGTCTCTATGGACCACCGCTTTCCCTAGCGTTCTCTGTTTTTCAGTAGCAGCCTAATTTCAATCCGTCTATGATCTTTTCTAGGTTTTTGTTGCCTTTCTCGACACTCTTGTCCTTCTTGTTATGCAGCCGCTCTTCCTCAAAATATACTCCTCTCTGTGCATCGGGAATTTTGCTCCTCTCTCTTTCTCCTATTGTGATTCTTCTTCTCTCTTAAGTCTTAACCGATCTGAACGAAAGTACATATATTCTCTCTAACATACAATTTTTGAATGGAAAAAAAACCGAAAGAAATACATCCTACAAATGAGAAAAGAGCGAGTTTTACAGAGTGTTCTAGAGAGAGAAGTTTATCCGCGTAAAAAAAATCGCAGGTTTCTCCAGCAAAAAGAAAAGAGCAAAATACCTGGTTTGGAGACAGGTGTCTCTCTGATATTCGATTCATCATTTGGGACCCTCAAAGGGAATTGTGCCGGGCCCTCTAAGGGAATTGTGCTATGATATCATGTTAAAATTCTGAATCTTTTATATATATATATATATATATATATGATATCTCAATAATATGCAAAGTCTCGTATAAATATACGTTTAATCAGTTAGTGATAGTGACCAACTCATTTAGTCTTATCAAGATATCTACATCAAATATAAGATAAATTAAAATTATCATCAACTATCTCTACACTTTCAAATAGTATTGAGAAATATGGTTTCAATAATAGAAATTTTTGTGGTAGCCTTAAAAATATTTTCATCTTTAATTATAAAATTTAAAGCTTAAAAAATATTATAGATCGAGCAGATCTATGAAAACTTGAAAATCTTGAAAATTGACGGTCAACAAATACTTTCCAAGATGCACTATTTACAAAATTTGAAATCCAATTTGTTTCCATATCCACACATCTTAATGTTGAGAGCTTCAAATTGAGGATATTTAGGCATCAAAACCACATATTCTAGTGAAATTTTTGAGGTGGACTTTTATTTTATTGTTTAGAGCCTCAGCTCTATATAAACCAGATTGGATCTTGATCGAATCCACCTCTACCCGGATCTGACCCGAATTACTATTCGAGATTTTGGATTCAAAACTTGGATTCATACTTAGATATGGATAATATTCTTATTTCGGGCTTTAGATCCATACTGGATAAATTCTTAGCCCTACACCCACCACAAACACCTGGGTTGGGTGACCTAGACTCGATCATGATAGTTTAGGCTAAACTGGATACGACTCCCTCAAGTTTAGAAATGTTGAATTTGGAGCCGACCCACACCCGCACCTGACCATCAATGATAGGTAAATCTATTGCTTCAAGAAAGCAATCTGTCCCAGGCATTTTGGTCTTTAATCCAAAAACATGCATTAAGGGGCACCCAAAAAGGATTTTGGTAATCTAGAATGGACGCAGTTAGCATGTGGCATGTACAAACTGCAGGCTTGGCAATAAATATATATTTTAAATATAATTGGTCCTATTTTTTAAAAAATATGTAATCTTTAACATGTAGATTCTGAATATGAAAAAGTAAATAAATTTTGAAAACTAAAATAATAATTATATTAAAAAAATATTTGAACTATTAGTTACAATTGTTTTTAAATTTAAGATAGATGCTTTATACCTCTAGACCGCATATTGTATAAATGGGTCCAGCACACATGAAACAATTGTTCATCTAGAATATTGGGGCGTTTTGTATGGTGTGCTGAGCGAAGTGATATTCTTAAAAATATGCTGGATTGAAATAATATGGAGGAAGTGCTATACATTCTATAAAGAGAAAATTATAAAAGCCCCCTCAAGTATACTGTCTATGAAACTTACCCCCAGCTAACTTTTCTTTTCATTTTTTTTCCCACAACCACCTTTCTTTGCAAATACCCCAAAAACTACCCCCTCTCTCTCCTTGTGGCTTTTCTTGCAAATACCCCAAAAACTACCCTCTCTCTCTCCTTGTGGCTTTTACCCATGACTCTCCCCCTGTACTTTTTACCCATGCGTTCTAGCAATGGGGAGACTCGCTTTCTGGCAATGAAGACACATGCTCTAGCAATGCAGAGGGTCGTGGGCAATGAAGACACGTGCTCCAGCAATACAGAGGGTCGTTCCGGCAATGAAGACACGCGCTCCATCAATGCAGAGGATCGCTCCGACAATAAAGATACGCTCTCTAGCAATGCAAGGACAGACTCCGACAGTACACCTTCTAGAGCCACAGCGCTCCGACGATTGAATAGGTCGCTCCGGCAATGAATACAAAGGCTCTGCCAATACAAAGACGTGCTGCGGCAATACACCTTCTAGAGCCACATCATTCCGACGGTTGAATTGGTCGCTCGGGCAATACACTATTTGGGACCGCCAATTAACTTTTGTTTGTACAAGAAAGATATTTTTGTGGTTGAATTGGTCGCTCGGGCAATATACTATTTGGGACCGCCAATTAACTTTTGTTTGTACAATAAAGATATTTTTGTAAAAAAATGACAACTTTTTACTTTGGGGGGTCTTTACGAGGAAAGGGGGTTGTGGGAAAAAAAAGTAAGAAAAAAGATTAGCTTGGAGATAAGTTACCTATATAGTAAGTTACCTAGGTAGTAATTTTTTCTTTTTTAAATTCATGATAGTTCCCGCGATTTTCATTTAGAACTATAAAAGTGCTCCCGCCATTTTCTAACATTTCCTCTAAAGTGTAGGATTTGTAGAGCGAGCGAAGCTTTCGTTAATGGAGGGCTCTGGTTTCCATCAACCCCAATTTTCAGAGGTCAGGTTCCCTTAAAACCCTAACTCTTCAATGGTGCTTCTGGTTTCCAATCCCCTGAGGTCTGTTCCCGTCTCTTTTCTTGGATCCCAAGAACCCTAGTTTACATTTCTCATTGCGATTCTCTCCATTTCGTGAGAGAAATAAAGAGCGGGTGATAGGACCTGTGAGCTCCATTTTTTTGCCTAAAGCTCTCTGAATATAGGTTTTGTATCCCCATTTTGCGAGCAATAAACATGTTTATTTTGATTATCACAGTAGAGAATGGAATACATGACTATTGGAGAGAGAGAGATCAATGGACTCTGCAATCTCAATTGCAGTGTATTCCCATTTCTCAATGTTATACAATCATGTCGTTTATGTTAATGCAATGGAAAAGTATAGAAAGAGTCCATTTACTTTTGGTACATAGAGGTCACGATTGCTCTTGTCCTCCATATTTCAAACCGGGTGGCCTAATAGTGTCATTGGCTAGACTCAAAGTTCAAAAGAAAATTTCTCTAACTTTGTGAAACATCTAAAGCTATCCAATATGACATCTAGTGGCTAGGAGTAATTTTGAGGCCTCCTTGTACTAAAGATAAATGGTTTCATAGAATACAATCCCATAATATAATATATAAAAGTCTCTGTAGATTATTGGAATTTGACTTCTCAGCAGAAGTACAAAGCTTCTCATGCCACAAGTGCTTAAATTCATATGTTGATGCATGTGGAGGTGTTTGCAAATGAAAGTTTTGGTATGGTCAAATTATTTGAAGTGTGATTTGATCGAAGCGGTTAATATCATTCTTCTATATCTTTTCTTCCTGATAAGAAATTAGGGCCCATAGGAATTGATTTGTTTACTGTTCTTCTTATAATTTTAGTAAACTATGGCAGGATGTTGCTTGGCTTCCACCATGGCTAAACCCACATAAGTTATCATTGCACTTTGAGCAGGTTAATGACACCCAAACCTTCTCTCAAGTGGCTCACAGGGTATGACATATTTGTGCATTGAGTTATATGATTTTCAATCAATATGGTTGGAGTTTATTTATTTACTTATTTATTTATTTTTTATAAATTTATCATAACATGATCAAAAGCATTTATACAAGCTCTGCTCATTAGCAGTTTTCTGGTTTGCTGAATGAATATCGCTGATTATTTTGGGAGTGTAGAATTAAGTTGGAACTACCTCCCATTATCCAAAAGTGTTGGGAGGAACTCCAATTTACTGTAGTTGGTGTCTTACTTATCTTATTTTACAGTACTTTCTTCTGGATATAATTATTTTTATTGTTCTTGTATTTTAGGATCTGAAACATATCCAACGAAGTGATGGACAAAATACCTGCTCATTCTTGAGGGGAGAAGTTGGGTTTAATGGTTGTCTATTTTTGTCAGGAGAAACCAATTTATCATCGGAAAGGAGCCCGTCAATGCAGAATGTAAGTTCTTGCTGGATTTTGTGCTCTCCAAGTTCGTGCATTCTCCCACAGAATTTGTTCTTACTTTTCTCTGGATTCATATATTTACAAGTGATGGTTTTGATGCCTGCTTCATTATATGTTTGTTTTTGTTTGTTTTTACTTTTCAAGGTATGCTAATGAGCACACCTTGACTGAAATAGATATTCAATCTATTGGCTTGAATTAACCTTGTAGTTACAATAATTTGCTTGCAATTCCTCGGGATTTTCATTAATGATCTGTCAAAAGGGAATATTCTAGTGTGGATCAAAAGTAGATCTATGAAGATGATATTTGAAATGTAAGTGAATTGTCTTGCAGTCGGGTAGCTATATCTGTTATTGTCTCCCTAGGGCATATTGGTATCTCTATATATAACATTGAAAACATTGAAAATATTAATTGCTTGTCTCTACGTATATTGGTAAAGGGCAAATTATTCTTCACTTACCAAAGTGAGATTGCTTGTCTCTACGTATATTGGTAAAGGGCAAATTATTCTTCACTTACCAAAGTGAGAAACTTTACACGCAGCTATAACCCGTATTTGTGTTCTATTGCATATGTATGTGTACTATGTTCATATGAAATCCCTTTATAACCACTAACCAATTATAATGAACAGCAATGCAGAAATATCTGGTTACACATCAGACACTCAGACCAGCAATTTTGATTAGGATACCTGCATTTTGGGCCTAGTTATCCTAGTATTTCATTTTTGCTCTTAAAAGTAACTATGTGTAAAGTTTGTATTATTTAGAGAGTGTTTATCTTTTTATCAACAGATGGCACCTTTTCATCTACATCTTTCCTCAGATTATTATGCAGAGCGCTCCTCGAGTCAAGTCCCCCAACTAAATATATCTTTAGAAAACCGGTACATGTCAAATCAGTTTCTAATTTTGCTCTTCCACTCCACATGCATCTCCATGTGCTTTGTCAGCATATAGTTTACATTTACTGCTTATTCACCCTGCTTGTTGCGTAATCTGATTTTTCAGGACCCTTGAGGACAGGAGCAGTTTAGATACTTTGAAGGGCTCCCACTTCTTGTCCCTGCAACCTATTCCTCAAATTCCATTCAATCCAAATAATAAAGGTTCCTCACGAAATTTTGAGGAATCCATGCCACAAACTGTAAAACCAAAGAAAGCCAAGCAATCCTCATTAGCTCATTTGGACAAAAGTTCTAAAGATACCCATCCAGTGTCGCTAGATTCCAGGTACCTCAAAAGTGCTGATATGGATGATGCGGTTGAACTTAGCATTGCAGCATCTGAGGCTCTGGCTATATCTGACCTTGTTAAGAGCAGTTTTGGTTCTGAATCTTACTCATCTTCAGTTATATTGAAAATTGCCCTTAAAGTAAAAATGGCAAGAAAACAGTGTTGTGTGGACGAATTTGATATTTCTTCTGCTTCGATTGAGGAATTCAATGGGAATAATGATCTCTCTGACTTGGATGACAATTCCATGGCAGATGCTTTTGATGATGTTGGCCTCTGCCCGGTCCAAATTGTGAATTCTGGTGTTATTCCATGCAGTAATGCAGGAATTCTTGATAATAATACTTCACCCTTACATCCAGAAAGAAATGTTGGCCAATGCAATGAGTTTTTTTATTCTTCTAAGCAGTCTCTTGTCAAAGAATGCAGTTCAAAACTGCAGAACACCTGTAGTCCATGCAAAAATGATACTCATGTTTCCAATACATGCTTATCCAAAAGCCTTGGCAGATCCGATGGAGAAAATGAGAGACCTTCCATTGATATCAAATCCAAGGGAGAACATGTGTTTTCCACCATTCCTTCACAAGGGAGTGTGATTGGTCCTCATGTTGATCGTATACGATCAAATGACTCTCTCTCACAGTCTTTACCTGAAGAGCATACGGGACTTTGTCCCAATGATTCTTGTGGTTCCAGAGGAATCATTTGTGGTGCTAATGAACTCCAATCAATAGCAATGGATGACTCGGTCATGGCTACTACAATTAGAATAACTTCCAAGGTGAGGATGTGCAAGCATTGACTTCCTATAAAAATGCAGAGATTATTTTTACATTATCTTATATAACTTTTTGACATCATTTGCATATTGAATTATTTTTGTCATATTGTTGTATCCTTCAGCATTATTTGCGCATCTTTTTAATTGGAACTACAACCCACTAGTCTTTCATCATCCCTGCGAAGAACAAGTGTCATGAAATTGAAAACCCTGTGTTGCAATTTATCACTGTTAAACATTAGTTATAAGTTGGAAGACAGGCAGATGGAGCATTTCAATTTCCTAGCATGTATTCTTTGGAGGAATGCAGAAGAAATGGTGGGATATCTTCTTCTACCCTCTGCCTTCACTGGGAAGATATAGGTAAAGGTACTGGCTTTGTTTGCAATGTCCCAGGCTTCTGCCATCACCCTGAGAAATCATGTTGAATAAATGGTTGGTGGAATTTCGGAACTTTCAACCTCTGAGATTAGATTGAGTTATGATTTGAGTTGTCGATTCCACACATGCTCTCTTCTTTTTCTTTTGTTATATTTCATCAAACATAAGGAAAACTTCACAAATTTTGGATAATTAAAACCTCAGGAATAATTTAGAAGTGTACCCTATGCCTTGAGTATTAGAAAACTATGGATGGGAAATATACGTGACCGCTTTTTCCATTGGTCTAGTCGCTCGACATAACCTTGAAGTTTGTGCTTTTCCCTCTGAATGAAAATTCTCAAGTTGTCAATGTCATGTGGCTGGATAAGTATCGCAGGGTTTCTTGTAGTTAGATCTGAATCCTATTCTAATCCATCTTGAGTATCTTATATTATAATGGCTTTGTTTCGATATCATTTTCATGACAGGGTGCTATCATTGGCATATTTTGTGTTGCAGGAAAGCAATCTCAAAGAAGAAGGGTTAAATCTTTTCAGCATTGGACCATGCAAGAAATTGTCTTCCTTTTGGACCCAGGATTCAATAGATGGAGGTAAGACTATGCATGCATTCTTTAACCATTGCCTAAGTAACAAAAGGCTTAATTTGCACTTATACACTTTAGTCTACAGTGGAAGGAGGGAAAGTAGAACATGCTCTGATCATAGAACCATTCAAAAGCCGTTGGCTTGGGGGATGGACAGGGAAGGTATGGAACTCTATATCATTTGTTACTTTCACATTGCCCCCTTTTGCGTGGTTTTCCTTTTGGGGACTTGAGAAAGGGGAAAGCACACTATAATTTGGGGGACTATGGGAAAACCATAGTGTATTGGCTCATGCCATTTATTGTAACGAAATAAGATGATGGGTACGGACTAGAGAAAGTGGGATGCACCATCGGTGTCATATCCAGTTTTCATGTGTCTTGCTCTCTATCACCATCGATTTCAAAGGAAAAATATTACCCAATTGGTTGTCTTTTTCCATAGTCTGTTAGATTGTAGTATACTTTAAGATAGGTTTGGAATTGTGGTTTTAATGAGGGTTGGCCAAAGGCTGAAACCAACTTCTGGATTTGGAGCGAATTCTATATTATATTTTGTTAAACACTGGATCATAGTTCATCTTTCTGAATCATGTGATGCTTGCCTTTGTTTTTCCTTAAAGGAAGCCGGAATGAATGCAGATAGCACCTGCAAGAGAAACAATGGCATGCCAAATCTGTTTGTTGGAGAGACTA
Organism: Amborella trichopoda; assembly: GCF_054954075.1. NCBI lineage: Eukaryota > Viridiplantae > Streptophyta > Magnoliopsida > Amborellales > Amborellaceae > Amborella > Amborella trichopoda. Next base: position 4,075,262 of record NC_142336.1, read on the forward strand.
GCTTCTTTTCGGAGTCGGTTGAAGTTGTAGATGAGTGCTCCTCTGTGCACAAACAGGAGACCAGGCTTGATATTGGTACCTCAGGCTTGCAGCATGGAGATTTATGTAGCAATATTGACAATGAGATCACATTCTCTCAAACAACCCTAGTGAGATTGTCTAACAGTTACCAGATTGACCCACTTTGCTCTTTTGTAGCATGCAGCATTGATGTAGAGAATGCCCATTTAGGTTTGTCTCCCAATCAGCAAAATAATAGAGAGGAATATGGGAAAGATTCCAATTTGAATAATGAGGAACTTGTGGAGATTGAGAGCCTGGATCCAAGTACGATGTTGCCAAGTTCTGAAGTGGCAACGAGCCCCATGGCTTCTACCCATCCTGTCCAGCATGTACAACTGGAGCCTGAAGATTCTGGGCACATGAAGCGCACAGAAATGTTCTCTTTGAAGAATTATAGCACGAGAGCTCCTAATGGAACAGTTTGTTGGGAGGCACAAGGAGTTGATGTTTCTGTGGGTAGTAGGTCTTCTCTAATTAACACAACAGAAAACAATATCTTTTCGTCTTATTCAAATTGTGATCATTCTAGGTCTTCAAAGCATCATAATAGTTTGTATTCCATAGGCATTCTTAATTCAAAGCTCTCTTCCATGTGCATGGACGTGGGCAATTGCAGAACTTCAAACTTTCAATTTGGTAAACAAACTGAACGAAATCAACTAAACTCTACCACTAATAACGAGTTCCTGGAGTCAGAAGCTGATACCCTAAATTGTGATAGAACTGCAAATGATGGAATCAAAGTTCAGTCTGACCCCCTTGAGGGAGATCAATCACCTTCAATTTTGAATTTTGGGAAACGAAGAAGGGTGTATAGAACTATTGAAAGTAAGGAATCTGAAGAAGATAGCCAGCAAAAGGCTTCAATATCATATACGAGGAAATTCATATCTTCAAATGACAAGGAGGTGAATAATGGGGGCTGTGAAGAATATGCTTCATGTGTAGCATTTCATTCCCATCAAGATGAAGGCAAGAATTTGAAGAGAAAGAGAGTTCGTTTCTCTGAGGCAGACATCAGACTTCACCAATATTCTACTTGCCAAAAGTCAACCTCCCAAGTTCTAAAATGTAAATTGGTATTTCAATTTTAGCTGAACCTTTGTAGTAGATAATTGTGTTTCCATGCCAATATGCCTTCAATATGCCTCAGTTTAAAAAGACAATGATGAAAGGATAATATTGTTGAAAATTGTGCAGGTTTGAGTAGGACAACCAGTTCGAACCCTACTGCTGAACTACCCAAAAAGCAGAATAGGAAATCCAGTAGAAGGGGAAAGGCATCGGCATCTATCATCTCATCCAAGCAAGGATCTGAAAATGGAAAATGCTATCCTACCGCAAATTGCAGGTCTCAAAAGGGACTGATATTTCAAGGCCTTGAGTTCATGTTGACAGGATTTTCAAGTAAGAAGAGGAGAGAATTTGAAATGCTAATCAGGAAAAATGGAGGAGTTGTCCTCTGTCATATTCCAGCACCTTCTATAAATATACGCGGCAAGAGGGTGACATGGTACAAGAACCAAAAACTACCTATTATCCTTTCCCCAGAAAAGGTTTGATTCCTTTAGGTACTTTGTATTCATTCCATGTCTTCTTTCCTGCTGAATGCTATATAAACTGGGAAATCAGGGGACTGTTATATCTTGTTCTTTGATCATCTTTAACAAACTTCTCTTCTTTTAATGGGACTGAGTAATGACATGGCGGTTTGTATAGAGCCGAGGCTCTAAACAATAAAATTAGAGCCCACCTTCAAATAGTGTCAAGAAATAAGGTTTCCATACTGAAAATTTTTGAGATAGCCTTAAAATATATTTTTGTCTTCAATTATAAAATTTAAAGCTTCAAAAATAGTGTATATTGAGCAGATCTATAAAAACTTGAATATCTTGAAAATTGATGATCCAAAAATACATTACAAGATGCACTATTTCCAAGACTTGAAATCCATTTTTTTCTCATGTCCATGCATCTTGATGTCGAGATGATCAATTTGATGACATGGTAATATCTTCTTCATAAGTGAGTATATCATGCATTGAAGTAAATTGCTTTACTAGAAATTGTATTCTGTTAGAGTTTCCTGTCCAAAAGGACAGAAGAAAGTAGGCACAGAAGTTCTGATTGGTCAGTGAATTTCTTTCCTTTTCTTTTGCGCAGGTGCAAACAAGTAAATTCTTGTATGGTTGTGCTATAAATACTGCCCTGCTGAAACCATCCTGGCTCACTGATTCCATTGCGGCTGGTTTTGTATTACCGCCTGAAAGGTAGGTCCTGGAACCATAGTTCTATTTATAAGTTCCTCACGCAGATGGAAGGGACAAAAAATGAAAAGACCTTTGAATCACAAGAGTTTCCATAATAATTAATTTTATATTTTTAATCTTTTTCATAGTTATTAGTTGCTTATAAATCATACATTACCACCACTCATCTTTGTAGCCTTTATGTTATAAAGAAAAGTCGGAATTTTCTGTATGAAAAATAAAAAACTACCGCACTTATTCTCAGTTGCACATCTCATGCGTTCTTATCATGGTTCACTGGCCTGTATGTCATTGGCAGATATAAAGTTATCTCAAATCATTCTTCTGAAAAAAAGCAGATGGAACGTGGTCAGTCAAATCCCCGTTCTAATCACGTGTACATTTTTGAAAGGTTAGGGATCATGCTCTATGGGAAGCTTTCTTTCTGTACCAAAATGGCAACAGTTATAAAGGTAATATGCTTTTATAAATTTGTTGTTTTGTGTCTTTCCTGTTGACTGTAGAATGTATTGTCTCCTATTCTATCTGCACTAACATAGCAACATCGTAAAGGTTACAGTTAACAGAGTAATTTATGTTATAGGTAGCCCATTTTGTGGACTAAGATTTAGAAATCTGAAACTTTTTGTGGGTGTGACCCTCAAAGGGGCATCCACCATGCAGTTCTCATCACAGATAGCGGAGAATTGTTGTACCCAGTGAATGGTTGGTGGGGCCCACTATGATTAGTCTCTGATGTCCACCATCAGTAATTGAGTGCTGTTTACCCTTTTGAGTACCCTATACCATCATTGGAGTATGGCATATGTTGTGGAATAAAAATTTGACCCAATTCAACAAAGGCCCCAGGTTGGTTTGACCCATTACCCCACCCTGCTGACTAGACTGGATCATGAAAAGAGAAAACCTTACCCTATATATGTTGGGATATGGATATCTTGGATACATATACATCATTATGGATGTATATGTATATATCTCTTGATAAGGTTGGGTATCTAGAAGATAGAGACCGAGTTACTTGGCCATCAAGTTATCATGCCATATTTATCTCATGTAATTGTGTGATTGTCTTCTATATATAGAGGTACTTCTTGATGTAAACATTCATCCAAAATAGTGAAGATGTAGCCGGTTGGGGCTTTGGATCCGTGGATGTAAGGCTTAGGCCTGAACCACGTAAATATTGTGTTCACTTTTCTTCTCTCCATTATCCATTCTATGCTCCCATGAATTCTAACATGGTATCAGAGCTAGTGTTCTCTCTTCTCTCCATTATCCATTCTATGCTCCCATCAATTCTAACATGTATCAGATCCATAGTGTTCTCTCTTCTTCGCTCCATTATCCATTCTATTCTCCCATGAATTCTAACAATATAGCCTTGAGGAAACCAGTAGTTCAATAAACCGTTGTCTTGATCCAGTATTACCTGATTTTGTTCCAGTTTGGGTTGACCCGACTGGGTCTTGAATGACCCAATCGGGTCTGCGAACTATGCATGGTTGCATACTTGCATTCATTTGTAACACTGAAACTATCTGTAATTGCATTTCATTCTTATCTCACTGTTTTAGCTACTATCTTCTCACTTGTTTCCTATCTCCAGCATGGAGGTGGTCAGGTTTTCAAAACCATGAAATGGCTAGTCGAAAGCTTAAGGAACAGGAATAACACCATGGGCATTATCATCATTGAAGATGCAGGAAGAGCAACACGGCACCTTAGGCATTGTGCATCTGAACACAAGCTGCCAGTGATGGTAACTTAATAGTACACGTAGAAAAATGTGCCAAAAGCTGTTTGATAAAAAGCTGTAGTGGTGTTAAGAGATAATCTTGAACAGAATAATTGCGTAGATAATCTTGAAAAGGAGAATTGAATATATGAAAAAAAGAAAAGAAAACTTGAATGTGGAAGATAAAGAAATTGTAGCCATTGGGGTCTTTTTCCTTTCATTTTGTCAAGGGTTTCTCATCATTTAAAGGAGAAGCACAGGTGCAGGTTTTGTTTTAAAATGTTATTCCTCTGGAATTCAAAATATCAGTTATCTTTATATATATATATATATTTAGGGAAAAGTTGATATAGAGCTTGAGGCTCTAAACAATCAAATTTGAGCCTACCTCAAAAATTTCACTAAAAGTGGTTGTCTTGATGCCCAAATATCTTAAAATTGATCATCTCGACATCGAGAAGCATGGACGTGAGAAGAAAATGGATTTCAAGTTTTGGAAATAGCGTATTTTGTAATGTATTTTTGGACCGTCAATTTTTAAGATTTTAAAGTTTTCATAGATCTGTCTATCTACACTATTTTTGGAGCATTAAACTTTATAAACAAATATGAAAATATATTTTAAGGCTATCACAAAGATTTCCAATATTGAAACCGCATTTCTCGACTCTATTTGAAGGTAGGCTCTAATTTGATTGTTTAGAGCCTAGGCTCTATACAAACCACACCCATATATTAATGTTTAGTTTTACATATTCCAAAGGTATTTAGAGAAAACCAATTAATATGCTATAATTTCGGTCCAAAATCCCTAGTAGCATTTTCTCCATGACCAAAAATCATTTTGAAATCTTTTACCATGCTTGAAGTATCAAACTGAATTAACTTAACAAACCATGCCTGTCAAATTTGCAGCCTTCAAGCTGGATTATAAACAGCCTACTCTTGGGAAGGCTACTCCCAACCCAAGAGAATGACCCTTGTGATATTCCTCGTACAGCAAAAGCAACCACCATTTCAGAAGCTATAGAGGAAAGTGAAGAAATATGACGGACCAGATATCAGTTATAACTATATAAATTTCCATTCAAAACCCCAATTATACGTGCCTTGTTTGCTTGAAATTCGGGTGTTGAAGTCTCCAGACAAGACTGAACCCAATCTGCTTGGAACTTCAATGTTCCATAAAACCATGGGTGATTGAGACCAGATTCTCTACCATTCGGCAGTCATGTATGTATATGTATATCAGCAAGCATGCATGATTAAGTGCTTTTGATGGTCCCTACCGGCTTCCATGATTTTCTCAGTAAGATGCCTTACCAAAGCAGAGTTATGCATTTGTGCATGCATCCATCTCGTTATGCTATTTGATGGTACCATGGAACGTCCATGATTTCTTGGTACCCCTTTCTTGGCGTTGTTGTGCCCATTCTCATTGCTTTATTTTTTTAGTCATTTATTGATTTTACATTCATTTTTGGTTCTCTGTTCCATAAACCTGGTGTTTTCTGTATAATTTTTCTTTCTATGGGTCATCTCCACTCATTTCTTCATACCTATGTATTATAACACTTCTGAAACCATTCAGAAAGAAAGCCATATTCCTGGGTCCCATTTATCTAGCTTTACCTTTTTTACTTCTCTTACAATTCTAACTAATATTTGTGAGAGGGCTTCTTTTTAATTTTTTTTCCCTGATATATATTTCATGGATTTTCTAATAAGCATATGATTTCAATGGTTGCTTATTTATGCTAACAACTACATGTGCATGTAGCATATACCTGATATGCATGTCTTTGTATCTATTGCTGTTGTTGCATCTAACCCTTAGCATACATGTACTTATGCCAAAACTAGGTCTACATAAATATATGTGTTGCATATTATAATTTGATGGAGCATGATGAACCTATTTTTTTGAATAAAGCATGATGAACCTATTGCATTTTGAATATTTTTAATCACATACCTATGTTAAATAGACGTGACTTGTGTAATTTTGTTTACATAGGAATATGTTTTTTTCTCTTGTATTCATTGTATAACAAATGTAGGATCGCATTCAAGAATTATTTTTGATGAAGTGACATTATATTAATACGCTTATAATAATGGAAAAAGTTTATATAAGGTTGCAACCTTAAAATGTAGAAATACAGATGCACCTCAAAAAGCAACTCCATTGTCTGTTGTCAGGAGTTGACAGTGGATAGCCTGTGAAGTACCAGGACCATACTACATTGGACTGATATACTTTTCTGTTTCATTAATTACGGATTACAAAGAGTTCTTCCTCATTGTTCTTCAAGATGCATACTTTTCTTTAACGTCCTTTTAATACAATCCACTTTTTCATTTCTTTACAGCTTGAATCACGACACACACATGATCAACAAAATGTGTTGGAAAAATAAATCAACTAACAGCTCCTAGCCTCATGATCAAGAGATCTCCATTTCCTAACTTATCCCGGAGCAGCCAAATCACAGTGATGTCCTTTGCGTGGATAGAAAAACAGTACACTATATTTTTCCTCTTATTCTTTTGATAATGCATATTTCATTTCCTTGCACTTTAAAGAAATAAGATCCCGGTTGGTATCATCTTTATAGTTTAGAAAAAGCGGCTATGCCATACTTTGTATGTCTACGAGCACAAAACTGAACTTCCATTTTAGAAATGGTTTCCCCTGCTCATGTAAACCAGCAAGTAATCAACTTCGCTTCTCCATTTCCTTACATATTCCAAAACAATGACGTGCATTCCATGTGATGGACTCATCAATACATAATCCAAAGCAACTAATTTTGGATCCCCTTCTTCTTTGTCATTTCCTTAACACGATACAACTTAGATACTTCAATTCTGATGATTCATATGGTTGACAAGAGTGAACAAAATTGATCTTCCAATTTAGAAAGGGGAAATTACACTATATCCCAAATAGATTATGGAAAAACATAGTCCATTGGGTCATCAGTGCGTGATAAAACGAAGGACAATTTGGAAGGAGAGCTCGAGACACCAGAACAGCACATGACCCTAGTGGTGAGTCCTACTTTCTATCGATCACCGTCAATCCTTTTCACGGTGATGATGCCAATTGACTATACATTTTCATGGTGCACCATATTATAGAGTTCTTTCCCTCAAAACTTTTATAACATCCCAAGAGATGTACATCCAGGGCAAGGACATGACAAAAGAAAAGCCCAACATATGATACTTCATTAATAGCATTGTATATGCTCTCTAAGCTCCCGACAGGACTTCAATAAGCTTTTTGCAACAAATATCGCATATTATACTGTGGGGTGCTACTCTGTACTGTCGGTGAAGCTCAGAAAGTCTATAGACTCTGTAGTATATAAATTAAAGTTAGCAATGCACTTGGGTTAAGACAGGTCTAGATATAAAATAAGAAATGCTCTTGACATACTAAACTTATTGCATGACGCTTAGTAGAAAACGTTCTATAGAGGTGGGAGCACATAAGAAATAGAGAAGAAATAGGAACTTTCCAACTAGAAACAAGAACAAAAGGGCATATGCATGAATAAATTGCTATAGATTTTAGTATGACATTTAGTAGGGGTGTAATTGAGAAATAAGTTTTCCTACATAAAACTTATCATACATCAGATCTGTTTTAGCATCAATATCTTCCACTTTTTTGCATCAAAGCAAGGCGCTCTAACTTTGCATTATGTACGAAAGTAATGTTGGAAATGTGGCCTATCAGGCCCTTTTCTCTCGGAAATGTTTATTTTTTATTTTTTCAATAATGGTACAAAAGCCATATTGAAGTATATGGGAAATCCCATGTGGTTAACATGAGGCAATGCCATATACTTGGATCTATTTTTTAGCTTTAATAGGATGCCTCACTGGAGGGAAATCCCAGTGTCACTGGAGGGAAAACCCATTGGTGTGTTTGGAATTGGATTCCTTGTAAGAATTTGTTTTTATATTAAAGATATACAAAGTTATTCAATTATAAATATCTTTTATCAAATTGTGGGAATGCTTGGATGATATCCGATTATGTGAGTCATTAGTGGACTAATGACAGATTTAATCCTAATTAGATGCACTTAAGGGAATTAAGGTAGGAGTCACACTTGGATCTCAACTCTTATAGACCATGAATGTGAGAGTACAAAATAAATGTGTTCTCTATAAAAAGAGGAGGTTAACTCCTCTAGAAAAGATAGAGAAAAGGATAAAAAATAACGATGGAAGGTGAAGGAGATTAACCAAGAGGACTTTCAAGGTAGCCTGTCATCTGATGACTTGGTCTATAGGTTTTGGTATGGAACTTTAAGTCTTTCGTGTTATTTAAAGATAGATCCGAGTAAGTTGTTTATTTATTTTATTTATTTATTTATTATTATTTTTTATTGGGACTAGTAAGGGTATCAGAGTGAGGTTAGAAAAGTTCTTGAAAGAAAGAGATAGAGGCAACTGAGTTTGGTTCTTGAAAGGCATTTTGCCCCACAGAGATGTGCATGATAATATTAACACAGCAGCCACAGGTTGCTATTTTGTGAAACATTCAATTTTTTTTGTCGCCAACCAGAAGCCTTTTTGACTTTTGATCCCAAACGATATCTTCTTTTTATTGTAGAATAAGGGACTTAGCGTTGTCTTCCCTTCTCCCATTTACCTCAACTATGGATGGAGTTCTAGATTTTTCTGCAAGGTCAAGGTCTTACATTTGATTGAGGACTGAGGCTTTGAGAGAGATAGAAAGAATGTTCCTGGGGTTGGTGAGATTGATGCCAACCCTTAATGGAGTTTTGCAGAAGTTGAAGTTTCCTTTGAGCCCTCTATGAGCTTGAGCCTGACCATTGGTGCAGTGACAATTGCCCCTTGCAGCCACTGTTAACCCTGAAATAGAACCTAAAAGCCCCTTTTATGACATTCACTATGTCCTGAACAGTACCTGGTTTCACTACTAGACCTAGTTATCTCTCTCTAAAATCCCCAAAATCTTTACTAGCGCTTAGGGTTTCATTGAAACTCAATGAGCCACCAAGTTCGAGGCTTGTTAGAGAGTTGCAGTGTTGGCTTGAAAGGTCACACGGTTGGGTGTTGTTGCAGCGGACTTCATTCTCCATAAAAAGAAGTAGCATGAGGACGCTAGACAGAAACTGAACTTAAAATGGCTATTTTGCCTCCCAATGTAACATGATTTTTTTTGGAGTTTTGTCTAGAGGATGGGAGATGTCCGTAGTATTTCCTTAAAGTAAATAAAAGGAACTCCCTTGAGTTTCCTTTAAGGACCACGGCTAATATTAGGTAGTGTTTCAAAATAATTGGTAATCTCCAATTAGAAAATTCTTTTTTGTTAGTAAGTTCTTTATTGCCTTAAATTAGAATTCTTGTTCACATTCTATCTTATCTAAATAGCAAGAAATCAATGCACTTTGAATTTGAAAAGTATTTAGAAGGTTTCAATTTCAAAGTTTTTATGATAAGTTCTTTGTTGCCTGAAGTTAGAAATTTGTTCACATTCTATGTTATTTAAATAGCATGAAATCAATTCACTTTGAATATGAAAAGTATTTGGAAGGTTTAATTACAAAGATTTTATGGTAAATTTTTTATTGCCTTAAATTAGAAATTTGTTCACATTCTATTTTATCTTAATAGAATGAAACCAATGCAAATCAGTGTGTGGTCTTATTTCAAAACGAAAGTCTCTCTTTTTCAAAATTTGAGTTTCTTTCTCTACCTAAAGATAAGTAAGTCTCTCTTCAATGAACACGAAGGACGCATTCATTAGCTTGTCATTTACACCATGGGCTATGAACCACATGAAAACCATCATCCCCATGTCCATGACCATAGACATCATCTGAAAAATTGTGTTGATGTTATTTTATATTTTAGCTAAACCTCTTAATGCACAAAATGCAGGCTGCGTAATTTTAGGCAAAGCTCAATATTCTTTCATCTAATCATTTGTATGAAAGCATATAGAGCGGTAAAGAGAGATACACTCTCACATTTGCCATGTACGAAAGAGAAATTTGGTGTTCACTATTTACTTTTTTATTTCTAATATAGCCCTCTAGCAATTATACATATTATGACAAGCCAATTATTTATGTAAAGCAATACTTGATTTGAAATATTTCTTGATGATCAATGCTCATGAATATTCCAAATTCAACAATATATGTATATTTGTGATAATATTCTTTTTCCTCCCTTAATTTTTTTTTTACAAGATTATACATTATAACATCCTTGGAAAGTGTAAGCCTATTGGCCATGTTGTGTAAGAATATTTTTGTTTGAATTAATAATGTTGTTCGTTATTTTTAACCTAGTTGTGACTTATTTTTATTTATTTTGCTTACTATTCTTCCTTATATTTAGAAAATTAAATTTGTACCCATGAGGATGTGATGATGTGATGTTAAGCTATTATTTTTCATTGAGATGTAGTAATCATTGGCACCTTATAGTGCTCTGTATATATCCATATAACATTAAAAATATTTAATGATGTATCATGTTAGATTACATTATCATATTATTGATAGCTATTCATTGGATAGTGGTAGTAAAACATCTTTTACCAAATTAGAATTGAATTGGTTGTCTCAATGGTGATCAATGCACATTAAGAAAGTTATTGAATTGTTCATTCAATGAGCATTCTCAATGCCTTGAAGAGGACTCGATCCTCCACCACCTAAAGCTTTGTCAAATTATTATTGTTCTTATTATTTTGACCCAAGATCGGAATATGTGCTTTGGACTTAAAGACCAGTGGTAGATGACATGTTTGAGAAACATGCGGAAGCAATGAGTCTTTTTTCTTCTCTTCGCTAAAAGATAGATGTAAATAAAATCCAACATGTTAGTGAATATTTGGTAAGGTATATGAGAAATCCCATGTAAGTAGCATGAGACAATGCCATATGCAAAACCATTGAGGCCAAGAAATCCAAATGTGGTGTATGACCACATTAACAGGGTATATGAGAAATCTCATGCAGGTAAGCATGCAACAATGTCATATATAAAACCATTGAGGTTAAAAAATCAAAGTGTGGTGTTTGACCACATTGGCAGGGTATATGTGAAATCCCATGCAAGTAGCATGAGGCAATACCATATACAAGGTTGTTGAGGACAGGAAATCCAAGTGTGGTGTATGACCCTTTTAGCAGGGCATATGTGAAATCCCATGCAAGTAGCATGATGCAATGTTAAATATAAGGTTGTTGAGGCCAAGAAATCCAAGTGTGGTGTGTGAATACTTTGACATGGTATATGTGAAATCCCATGCAAGTAAGCATGAGACAACGCTATATACACATTTGCTGAAGCCATGAAATCAAGTGTGATGTATGACCACTTTGGCAGGTATACGTGAAATCTAATGCAAGTGGCGTGAGGCAATGCCATATACAAAGTTGTTAAGGCCAAAAAATGTAAGTGTGGTGTATGACCACATTGGCAATGTATATATGAAATCCCATGTGAAAAGCATGAGGCAATGTAATGTACAAGATGTCAAAGGGCCTTCAGGCCAAGTGGGAGTTGTTGGAAATGTGGCCTATCAGGTCCTTTTCTCCGGAAATTTATTTTTTTAAATAATGGTACAAAATCCATATTGAAATTTATATGAAATTCCATGTGGTTAACATGAGACAATGCCATATAAAATTGAGCTTTAATAGAATGTTGCACTGGAGGGAAAACCAAGTGGTTTGGATTCTTTGTAAGAATTTGTTTTTATATTATAGATATACAAAATTTATTTAATTTATAAATATCTTTTATCAAATTGTGAGAATGTTTGGATGACATCCTATTATGTGAGTCATTAGTGGACTAATGATATGTTTAGCTCATTACATAGGATTAACAGTTTGGTGACAACTTGTTAATCCTAATTATTTGGACTTAAGCGAATTAAGGCAGGAGTTACACTTGCATCTCAACTCCTATAGACCATGAATTTGAGAGTTACAAAATAAATATGTTCTCTACAAATGAAGGGTAACCCCTCTGGAAAAGGCAAGAGTTGCATTTGGTATGGGACCTTAAGTCCCTTGTGTGATTTAATGATAGATTCGGGTAAGTTGGTTGTCGCTTTTATTTAATTATTTATTAATTTTATTTATTGGGACTAATAAGTAATTCACAACAAATCGAGCCTACTTCAAAATATGGTTATAAAAAGAAGTGTGCTAAACAAAAATACATGGTGCTAACAGTTTCCTTGAATTACCCAATTTTTTACGAAATTATTTTCCACTAGTAAAAATTTTTAGATCACAAAAGGCAAACACAAAATAAAAAGTTTATCTTGTGTGGATTTTTAAAACAGTGAAGGAAACAGTAACAACCGAAATAAACAGGGAAAGGTTTCTATGCTTTCCCTACAGCATAGAAGTTCTATTAGCCTCCTACCATCCAGTCGTCCAATTTTGATCAAGAGAGCCACTCACTGTTTGATCTTTAGATCTGACATCTCAAAGTATTTTATTTTTAGTTTTTATTATACAAATTGTATGAATATGAAATTTGGTACGTGCCATCTTCTCATTGGGAAAATATTAAAAATAATTATTTGAAAAAATATAATTACCAAATACCCCTTGAAACTTTTAAGGATATTTTTTGTCATTTTATTTTATAGAAAATATTTTTTTAATATTTTTTTCGCTAGTGCGAGCTTAATAGAGAAATGGATGTCCAAAATTTGAAGTGAAAATAGTTTATAGAAAAAAAATTAAAAATAAAATAATATAGAGATGTGACATTGTGATTGGGGCAATTTTAGCCCTCCATTCAGAATGGACTGTTGGATAAGGAGGAGGATAGAACTTCTATGCTGTAGGGGAAGCATAGAAAGCTTGCCCGTAACAAAATGTTGAATAAACAGTAACAATAGAAATTCATCAGGGTCATCACCATAAATGAGTAGTTCTTTACTTGTGTTATCTCTCGACGAGCACAAGTTTTATTCTTGTGAGAGGACAAATTTGTCTTCAATAATTGGAACATCAACTAACCTTGAATTTTCAGTGTATCAACACGATATCAGAGTGCCATCAATCCCAATGGTTGCTAACATCCCATTAATCGCCATGTCAAAGTCTTTTACTTTCCTTTTATGCAACTAGTAAATTGCATTCAATGGGTGCTTCCAATGTGTAGTTATATACCCCAAAAGTCGATGGGTATCTTACCATGTGCATGACAACTCTCATTGTTTTGCAGTTGGACTGGCCAGATCACAGGTGAGGGTTAAGAGATTGGGTATTTGCAAGTGTATACCCATAAGTATATAGGACCAGAATTTTGCAGTTGGACTGGCCAGATCACAGGTGAGGGCTAAGAGATTGGGTATTTGCAAGTGTATACCCATAAAAGTATACTATCAAAATTCTTAATGAGGTTTGATAAGATGGTATCATCATGTTCATGGTCTACAAACCAACATTTGACTTACACTCTGAATGGTAATTCATATATTATCATGCGGATATCAAATCCTCGTAAGTCATTCAGAGCAACATGTTGTCAGTGCCTTTGAATGGGAGCTACATTGACATGATGTTTTGTTGTCCTCATTCATTGCTGAAACGGTTAAAGGCTGGCATAGAGTCATGCCAATGAGTACTATAAGTTTTCGTGATCCATCATCCATAAGAAGTTTAACAGGGAGATCTGAAAGGGGAAGCAAAAGGTTTGCATGCTGCTTAGATGATGGTTGCCTTATAATTTACGACATCTGAAACCCAAATCTCAATAGTGTCACACTGGTCAAATTGGGATCTCCAATTTTTCTTACAGATGGGGTGGTGACTTATGTTTAGAAAGTGTTGCTATTGGGTCGACAAATGCACTCTTGAATTACATTATTGACATGGTAGGGATATGGAAGTTGTAGTGTGCATGGGATGAGAAAATGAGAGATCTTCACCCCATACACACTGCGACTTCCATGTCTCTTCCACATTGATAATGCAATTCGAGAGTGTTGTGTATCCCATATCTTGATTTGGGCATCTGTCAATCCAGTAGCAAACACTTTTTAGGCAAAAGTCACCATCGAGTTGCAAGAAAAAATTGAATATTTCAGTTTGTCCAGTATGACACTATTGAGATGTGGGCTTCGAAGATCGTAGTTCATAAGGCAAAATTGAAAATTCCTGTTTGCCCACTATGACGCTATTGAGATGGGCTTCGGAGTTTGTAGGTTGTAAGGCGACCATTTTCTAAGCTGCATGCAAACATTTTGCTTCTCTTTTCAAATTTGCATGTTAAACTTCTTATAGGTGATGGATCACGAAAACTTGTAGTACTCATTGGCATATGCTTGTATGCCCGGCTTTAACCGTTTCATCAATGGATGAGGACAACAAAACCCGGCTTTAATGGTTTCATCAATGGATGAGGACAACAAAACATCATGTGAATGTGGCTCCTATTCAAAGACGGTCATGACATGGTGCTCTGAATGACTTACATGCTCTATATCACCTTAGAAGATTCGATGTCCACCATGAAAATATGTGGATTACCATTCAAAGCGCGAGTCAAATGTTGGTTTGTATACCATGACGATGACTATACCTTGAGAACTTTGGTCCTGTATTTTTATGGGTATACACTTGCAAATACCCTATCTCTTGGTCCTCACCTGTGACCAGGCCAAACAATAAGAGTTATCATGCACATGATAAGACACGCATCCACCTTCGAGGATACCATTCCTATCTTCGTTCTCTTTTTCAAAACTCAGCAGCTCATCCTCTTTATTATCCATTAATAAATCCTCAAGTTTGTCTGCATATTCCAACAACTCTTCACCATCAGCGCCATTTATTAAAAAACAATCAAAATTTAATTAGAAGAAAGTACAATCATGAAAGCCAAAACAATACAAACTAACATATGCGTGCGCATGTATGGAATCCTACAAGGTTGGGATTATATATATATATATATATATATATATATATATATATATATATATATATATATATATGAGTAATGATCCTATGAGACCCTCCCACATCCATGTGTGTAGGACCCTAAAGGATCACCATTAAATTTGGTACAGATTTCTAGAAAAGTCAAGTCCCACACTCATGTGATAACTTTTGAAGATTGATGTGTTGTATTCTGAGAAAATAGATCTGTCAAGTTAGAGTCAAAAAGACAATTTCGATACATGGGATTCGATATATCTGAGGCTCGATATATATATATATTCGTATAAGGGTATTTATGTAATTTATACCATCTATCTGGGACTTGATATATATTGTTGTGATGGAGGTGTTTTTTTTGGGGTTGAGGGAAAAACACAAATTGCTTTGTAATAAGAGAGAGCAGAGAGGCGTGAGGAAGATAGCTATTTTAACCTTATTCTCCATTACCAATAAAGAAACTCTCATATCTCGTGGACGTAGGCACGTTGCCGAACCACGTATATCTTTGTGTTGTGGTTGGTTGTCTCTTTTTTTTTGTTTGTTTATTCTTTCTTATCTCGTGGATTGTTTTTCGTTTCTACAAATTGGTATAAAAGCCTACAAGGTTATTTCGTATTTTTTAGTTTGCTACCACGGTGACAAGAAAAGGGCTCAAGCGTCAAATATGACATTGAGAGGTTCAATGGAAAGAACAATTTTACTCTTTGGCGACGAAGGATGAATGATCTTTTGATACAGTAAGGTCTGGCTAAGGTTTTGCTAGGGGAATTGAAGAAACCAGCAAAGATAGACGATGAAGAGTGGCAAGAGATGGAGGAAAAAACAGTAAGTACGATTCGTTTGAATTTGTCAGTTGACGCATTGCGTTATGTGGCAGATCTCGAAATTGCTCCGGAGGTTTGGACAAAACTCAGGAGTATCTACATGATGAAATTTTTGACGAACAAGTTGTTTTTAAAAAAACAGTTGTATTCTCTTCAGATGGAAGAAGGCACGGATCTGCTTGAACGTCTCAACGAGTTCAACTCGATTATAAGTCAATTAGCAAGCCTTGAGGTCGAAATCAAGGATGAGGACTAGGCGCTACTTCTGTTGGCTTCATTTGCAGGATCATACAATCACCTGGTTACAACTCTACTGTACGGGAATGAGACTCTTGAGACGGACGAAGTCACTACTACTCTTATGTCAAACGAGACAAGGAAGAAGACTAGCAGTATTAAATCTCAAGGAGAATGTTTCTTTGAAAAACACAAAGAGAGTCATGAAAGGGGCAAATCAAATCAAAAGAGGTATGAAAGCAGAACTCGGTCAAAATCAAAAGGGAAGGGCAAGTTTATTTGTTATTACTGCAAAAAGGAAGTCATATGAAGAATGACTACTCAAAAAAAAAAAGAGGATATAAAGAGGATAGAAACAAGAAAAACATTTGATGAAGCTAACGTGGCCGATAGCTCTGACGGAGATGATGAAGATCTTCTCTCTATATCTTCAGGTAAGAATCAATTTACTGATTCTTGGATTTTAGATTCTGGTTGTTCTTTCATATATGTCCAAATATAAATTGGTTTGAAACCTACAAATCATATAGTGGTGGGTCTATTCTAATGGGGAATGATACAGTATACAAAACCATTGGAATAAGAACTATCAAAATCAAGATGTTTGATGAGATAGTACGAATTTTATCAGATGTGAGGCATGTCCCACAATTAAAGAAAAACTTAATATCCTTGGGGGCCCTTGACTCGAATGATTGCAAGTGTACAACAACAGGTGGAGTTATCAAGGTTAGTAAGGGATCTATGGTTGTCATGAAATGTCAAATGGTTGGGAACCTATACAAGTTGATAAGGACAGGGAATACAGTTACATGTAGAGCTTCTGTAATTACAGATGTAAAGTCCAACACAGATGATACAAAATTATGGCATATGCGTTTAGGGCATATGAGTGAACGAGGTATGATGAAACTTCATAAAAAGATATTGCTGAGGGGTGTCCAAGCCTTAAATTGGATTTTTGTAAGTACTGTGTTTTAGGTAAACAGTGCAAGATTAGATTCAGAATTGCAGTTCATACAAGCAAAGATATGCTAGACTATGTACACATTGATGTATGAGGGCCTTCACGAATAAAAATCACTCATTAACTCATTGACGATTACTCAAGAAAGGTCTGGGTCTACTTCATGAAATATAAAAGTAAAGCATTTACGAAGTTTAAACAATGGAAAACAAAGGCAGAAAGGAACACATGAAAGAAACTAAAATGCTTGAGATCAGATAATGGAGGGAAGTACAAGTCTAGAGAATTTCAAGAATTTTGTAAAGAAGAGGGGATTGTACGTCACTTTACCGCACCAGAAACTCCTCAACAAAATGGTGTGGCTGAGAGGATGAACATGATTATTCTGGAAAGAGCTCGAAGTATGAGATTGAATGCAGATTTAAAGAAAAGTTTCTTGGCAGAAGCAGTTAACATGACCTGTTTCATCGTTAACAGGTCACCATCTACAACGATTGATTACAAAATTCCAGAGGAGATGTAGACAAGAAAGCCGATAGATTACTCTATGTTGAGGATTTGCAGATGTCTAGCCTATGTCCATGTGCAAAGTGGGCAACGTTCCAAATTAGACTCTAAGTCTAAGAAATGCATCTTTCTCGGTTTTGAGAAGGGAGTGAAGGGATTCAAGCTTTGAGATCCTACTTCACATACGATTGTATTTAGCAGCGATGTTGTGTTTGATGAATCCCACATGGTGAAGTCAATCAACATGCAAGATGACTAAGTGCAAGTAGATGAAAGTGATGGAGAAAGATCGACACTCCAGGTGGAGCTAAAAGAGTCTGAAACACCAAAAGAGGAAGAATCATCTAGCAACATACCAGAACAGCAGCAATCACATGGTGAACCCTACAGTGTGGCAAAAGGCATAAAGCATCGTGTTCACAAAGCCCCTGTGAGTTGAGGACATGGTAGCCTTTGCTCTAACTATTGGTACTGGGGAAATTGACTCCTTCAAAGATGCTTTAAGTGATGCACAGAGTGATAAATGGATGATAGCCATGATGGAGGAGATGGAGTCTCTGAAAAAGAACAAGACTTGGGAGCTTGTCAAGAGGCCCAAGGGAAAGAAAATGATTGGGTGCAAGTTGATCTTTCAGAAAAAAGAAGTAACAACAGAAAAGGAATGTGATAGATTCAAGGCTAGGCTAGTAGCAAACAGTTACACTCAGAAGGAGGGAGTAAACTACAATGAAATATTCTCTTCAGTTGTCGAGCACACTTTAATAAGGCTATTACTTGCTTTAGTAGCCATGTTTGATTTGGAGTTAGAACAACTTGATGTGAAAACATCTTTTCTTCATGGTGATTTGGAGGAACAAATTTTTATGGGGCAACTTGAAGGCTTCAAGGTGCATGGAAAGGAAGATCAAGTTTGTTTGCTCAAGAGATCGCTTTATGGTCTTAAGCAATCTCTTAGGCAGTGGTACAAGCGCTTCGACTCGTTCATGGTACGGATTGGCTATTCAAGAAGTGAGTATAATTGTTGTGTTTATTTTAAAGTTCTTGATGATAATTCCCTTATTCTCTTGATGCTTTGTGTTGATGACATGCTTATCGCTGCCAAGAATGCATATGACATAACCTCTCTCAAGTCTATGTTAAATTCTGAGTTTGATATGAAGGATCTAGGGGCTGCTAATAATATCATTGGTATGGAGATTCATAGAGATAAAAGTACTGGTAAACTTTGGGTAACTTATAAAAGGTATGTTGAAAAGGTGTTGGAGCTTTTCAACATGAAAAAGGCCAAGTCTTAACACTCTATTGACGAGTCATTTCAAGTTATCTGAACGACAACGTCCTACTACGGATGAGGAGATAGAACAGATGTCTCTGGTGCTCTATGCTAGTGCAGTCAGAAGCCTCATGTATCTATGGTTTGTAGCAGGCCGGATTTATCTCATGATGTCAGTGTTGTTAGTCGATACATGAATAATCCTGACAGGGAGCATTGGAATGCAATCAAGTGGATTTTCAGATATTTGAGCGGGACGTCAGATCTCAGAATTATGTTCAGTAAGAAGAGAAGCTCTACAGAACTGGTGGGATATGTCGATTCTGACTATGCTGGTGATTTAGACAAGCGCAGGTCTACTGTAGGGTATGTCTTCATACTAGCATGTGGACTTATTTCATGAAAGGCAATGCTTCAACCCACGATTGCCTTGTTTACGACAGAGGCAGAGTACGTGGTAGCAGTTGAGGCTGCAAAGGAAGCAATCTGGTCGACTGGTTTGGCTCGTGAGTTGGGGGTGGAGCAAGAATGTATTATGCTGCGTTGTGATAGTCAAAGTGTCATAAATCTTGCAAAGAATCAAGTGTTTCATACAAGGACAAAACACATTAATGTGAGATATCACAAGATCAGAGAACTTGTGTCAGAATGAATCATTCACCTGAAGAAAATTCATACGAATGACAACCCTGTATATATACTTATAAAGCCGGTCACCACAGAGAAGTTCAAGCTTTGCTTGGACTTGCTTAATGTCACTCATTGTTGAGAGTGTGGGAAACACCCCATGACAGGTGGGGGTGCAGTCACGTACCTTTGTGGAGGTACGAAGATGGAGACATCTTCAAGTTATCTTCAGGGTGGCTCGACATAATTCAAGCCAAAGTGTAGATTGTTGAGGATTGATGTCTTGTATTCTAAAGAAATAGATCTGTCAAGGTAGAGTCAAAAGGACAACTCCTGTACATGGGATTCGATATATCTGGGACTCGATATATATATCCGTACAAGGGTATTTCGATAATTCATACCATCTATTTAGCACTTAATATATATTGTTGCGATGGGGTTTTTTTTTTCGGGTTAAGGGAAAAACGCAGATTGCTTTGTAGTCAGAGAGAACAGAGAGGCGTGAGGAAGATAGCTGTTGTAACCCTATTCTCCATTCCCAGTAAAGAAGCTCTCATCTCCCGTGGACGTAGGCATGTTGCCGAATCACGTATATCTTTACGTTGTGGTTGGTTGTCTCTTTCTTTTGTATTTGTGTTTTTTTTTTTTGTCTCGTGGATTGCTTTTTCGGTTCTACAATAAATTTTCAAGAGATTTGTGCTAAATTTAATGGTGATCATTTGAGGTCCTACACACATGTAGGATCATTACTTTTATATATATATATATATATATATATATATATATATATATATATATATATATATATATATATATATGAGAGGAGCGCGGATGAATAAATAATAATAATATTTTTCTTACATACATATTCTATAACGTACATGTATAAACTCATATAGACCATAGTGATCATTAATAAGAAAACAACGAAACTATGAAAGTTATAACCTGAGAGCAAGGTGAATTAAACTTTATCATAATTAATGACAGTAAAAATGGCAACAATTCATATAGCATCCTTGTATTTGTGTTTAATGGAAGTTCTATTTACTTGCTACAGGAATTGACAAGTTGGTGGAAAGACCAAATAACCAAAGTCCAAATTGTGATAACTATAAGAACACCATATTTGCTCCCCTAAAGCATGGTGCCAGAACATACAAGTTCCTTTGAGGATAGAACAACTTGAAACTACCAGCTCCTTTTATCAATGGATTTTGCAGTGAGGGCTAAAGTTACAGAAAATAAGACATGCAGGTTAGTGAACCACAAACCCTTTTCAAGAATACATTGCTAACTCTCGGGCACGATCCTGCATTTGTTATATAAAGAAATAAAAGAAAACAAAAGTATGGTACCGAGGAAGATGGCCGGCTTCAAAATTGCCCTCCACACACAACTTCTGGAGCTTGGTAGCCAGGTTTTCAAGGATCGATTAGCTAGGTTTCTTGGGTCCTTTCTTCAATTATAGGGAGCAAAGTTGAAAGAAAATAAAAAAGTCATGTGCAGCTGGACCTGTGTGTGAAATTTACAACAAATTCGACCTCCATGTGATAAACTATTTGGTACATATATAATTTTTCCAAACTACTTTTGAAGGGCAAAAAAAAAAAAACTTATAATTGCAATTTTTAGTCAACTAAAATAATTATTTTTGAAAATAAAAAAAAAAAAAACTTATAATTGCAAATTTTAGTCGACTAAAATAATTATTTTTGAAAATAAAAAGAAAAATTATAGATACCCCCAATTTGAACTTTCTACACATCCTATCCACCGGTATTTTTTGTATTGTACTTTAAAGTTCAAGGCTATTTTTTCTTTTATATACCCCCAAGTCAAATAATCAAACCATTTTTTGATCAAAATGCCAATTTTTCTCTCTTCCCATTTTAACTTATTGTTTTATATTCTCTCTCATACTCTCTCTGTACTTACTCATAAGCTAAAACAAACTTTATCTCTCTTTCTCTATTTTTATACTTACCCAAAAGCCAAAACAAACTCTCTCATTGGTAGTCTCTCTCTACTTACCCAACCAGAACATGTCTCTCATCCGTATTCTCCCTCTCTAGTTTCTCCAAAACTACCTATCTCTCTATTTCCCTCTCTCTTGTGGAATTTTATATCCTCTCTAGTCCGATTTTTTTTTGTGGTCTAGCATATTTTGTAACGGACCGCATTTTTTAGCCATAAAACTTTGAAAAGTTACCGGTCCGGCACACTTTATGCTGGTCTGACTTCTTCTTCTTCTTTTTTTTTTTTTTTTTTTTTTTTTTGCGGTCTCGCACATTTTGTGCCAGACCGGTAGTTTTTCAGAAGTTTTATGGCTAAAAAATTTCAATCCGGTACATTTTGTGTTGGACCTTATTTTCGAGCCTTGTATCATTTGGTGTAGAGAGAGAATGGGAGTGATGGTAGATAGAGAGAGAGAAACAATGGACATAGAGTGAAAGAAAGAGAATGTGAGTGGCCGGGGTAAAGAGAGAGAATGAGAGAAACGACGAAGAGAGTATATTTTGAGAGAGAGAGAGAGAGAGAACAAAGGGTATTTTGATCTTAAAACTCATTGGCTATTTGACTGGGGGTAGATATAAGAAAAAATAGCGTTGGCGTTTAGGGTATAATACAAAAAATAATGGGGTAGGATGTGTGGAAAGTTGAAATTGGGGAATAAAAGGGAGGGTTTATATACCATATAAACTAAACTAAAGAAAGTATCCCCCTTTGCCTTGTGTTAGAGACCTTAATAAAGAAAATCAAAATATAATAGGAAATTCTAGAAAAGTTTAACAAAACTTGAAATGCCAAACTTGTATTTCCAATGAACAAGTGGTGTTAAATGTATATTTAGTAAACAAGTAGTGTTTAAATCAATTTAGTGGGACTTCATTTCACATGCCCTTGTCATTGTCAATTGAGGGAAGGGTATTTTCTAAAGAGCGAAGGCCTAAAAAATGGATAGGAAGCAACAAGATCAAGAGAAAGAAAGGAGAAGGTGCGGCAAAGAAAAGACAATGAACAAGTGGTGTTAAATATATATTTAGTAAACGAGTAGTTTTTAAATCAATTTAGAGTGACTTCATTTCGCATGCCCTTGTCATTGTCAATTGAGGGTAGGGTTGTTTAAATACTAATTTTCCCCATTTTTTATGGTTTTCTTATTGGAAATAGGATTATGTTAGGGTTATTATTGTATTCAACAAACACCACTTGTTCATGGTCTTTTATTTGCCTCACCTTCTCCTTCTTTCTCTTGATGTTGCTGTTTCCTACCCACCTTTGAGTTTTTTTCCTCTTTATCACTTTTTATATCCAAAGTCTACTATCAAGAAAAGAGCATGGCTTGGCTTAATTGGTGAGCGCTTGATCTAACAGCAACACTAAGTCTACGTCCTAGACTTATATTTTCAGGTGTTTTATGAATCTACCAAATATGTGCCATTTTAATTTTTTATAATCTTGGAGCGAAAGTTTTTTTTCATGGCATATTGGGGATCTCTATTGCTAAAACATTATTTTCCTGCAGAGTTTTGAGGAGCAAAGTTTCCATTTATTTCAAGGTTCGCACACCTTTGTAAAATAAACAAGAATGCTTGTGTTTATTTTCAATGATAATGATGCACTCATTGTCTGCAAAGAGACCGTTTATCTTTGGACGCGGCTAGCAAGCAAGCCAAGAATTTTTTGGAATAGAATTTGAACCTAATGTTTAGGGAGTATGTTATCTTTAACCTGAAAATTATTAATCTGTAAAAAATAAATAAAATTTAAAAACTAGAAATATACTTTTTGGATAAAACATTTGAACAGTTGATTTTCCTTTTTTTAGATGACTATTACTTGAGGAAATATTGTTTGGTTGACGATGTAGATCACTTGCCTACATAGTAACAGATGCGGGCTTAGCCGTACAAAACAATTTCTTTTAACTTTATATCTGGACGTCATAACTATTGCCACTCATAAATATCAAATTAGATGGCTTGGGATGAGTTAGGAAATTTGATAATTATTATTATGAAACTTTGTGTCTTCTTGTATAAAAGGCAATTGGCTTCCTTGTGAACGTTTTCATAAATGCGAGATGAATAATCTTTTAGTTTATTTGCATTATTACAGAGGAGGTCCACACGTTTTCCTATTGCTTTATACGCAATCAACCTTTTTATTTGGCATCTAAGTCCATATTATCATGACACCAATGAATTGGACCTAAATAAAGCCCTCTCAATTGAGCTCTTTCATGCTCATTTATCCATATTTTATTGTATTATATTCATTAACACCCACCAATGTATAAGACTAATCACGATTAGAGCTCAACTAGCTTACGGTACGTAACAAATAAAGTAAACACAAAGTTTATGGGTGGAAAACATCAGAATGGAGGTCTTTTACGATTTCGACCCATGTTTTGAATGAGCATAGGATGTTTAATAATGGAAATTGAATAATATTTTCACCGATGCACCCTACCACCCATCCCTCAAATGACAATTACAATGGCGTGTGGAATGATGTTAAAAAAAATGATTTAAGACCACTACTTCTTCCTCCTCTTTTCTTTGCTGCACCTCCTCCCTTCTTTTCTATGCTGGTTCCAAACCACTACCTCTGATTCTTCATCTTTATCGCTCTTTATATGCACAGACTAATCTATTGCATCATTAAATACCATTGTGATATCTTTTTTTTAGCAAGTTCTTGAACCAAAACTCTTACTTCCCTTTGTTTTCTTGATCTTCTTGACTAAATCAAGGAGTGTTCCTTCTATTAACCTTGCTTTTTTTTATATTCTTTTCGGCTGCAACAGAGAGCTTTCCTTTTGTTCACCTTGGTTTTCATGATCTTCTTCTCCACCAAAACACAAAGCTTTGCTTTGTTCACCTTGGTTTTGTTAATCTTCTTCGCCAGAAGGACACTTTCCTTCTACTTGGTTTTCTCGACCAATTGGGCTTTTTACAAGGTGCTTTTGTTTAGTGCCCCAGGGCTTGTGGCTAACTGAACTATTTCATTGTGTTTGCCTCTCTTTTGCTACCATCAACCATGGAAATTGCTACCTGCGTGCTACAAATTGTGAATATGTTTTTGGAACCCATCACTCGACAGCTCGGATATCTCTTCAAATGCGGGGAGAAGGTTGAGGAACTGAGAAATGAGAACGAACGACTTAAGGTCCAAATTCCTGATTTGGAGGCGAATATTGAAGCAGTAGAAAGAAGTGGGAAGGCAGCCACGGGTGAAGCACAACAGTGGTTCAATAGGGCACTAGAGAATTGGAACGTGAAGCAGATGAAGTAGTTGAAAGATACAATGAGAACAAGTGTTGCTTTGGAGGACTCTGCCCAAATTGCCCCTCCAACTACAAGTCAGGTAGACAAGCAACAAAGAAACTATCCCAAATCCCTACTCACATCAATCTAGCAAATACTGTGAATTGGAGCATGGATCGACCACTGCAAGTGGGGAGGGAGATGCCTACAGCTTCGATCACCGGTCAGTCAACATTTGATAAAAATGTAAATATGATCCTTGAGTGTTTGAGTAACGATGCAATGGGTGTGATTGGCATTCACGGTAAGGGAGGCGTTGGAAAGACAGCTGTCATGCTTAAAATCAACAATGGTCTATCACAAAATGGAGAATTTGAGAGAGTGATATGGATCACTGTGTCAAAAGATGTAAATATAACTAGAATTCAAAAAGAAATAATGGAAAAATTGGGCATGAATGTTGAAGATGAAAATACGATTGCAGCGACATTGTTTTCTGCTTTGAAGAAGCAAAGATTCATGCTTATATTAGATGACTTGTGGGAAAAGCTGGATTTGAATGCTATAGGAGTCCCTCGCCCAGACCCACCAAGATCAAAAGATTGCCAGAGATGGGAGAACTAGCCAACTTAAAGCTTCTAAACCTACAAGGAACTGAAGATCTTAAATCCATAAAACATGGGGTTATATCAAGGCTATCATGTCTGGAGGAGCTGGACACCATGAGTAGCGGATACGTCGATTGGAAAATGATGGAAAGAGAAGGAATTAGCACGGAAGAAGCATGTTGGGAGGAATTTGAAGAGTTGGAGCGCTTAAGTTCATTATGGATAAGAACCAATGGGAATTTCATAAATAAGGAAAACCAATGGGATCGAAAGATATTTGATAAGATACAAAAATTAGAGGTAGTAGGGTGCCAAGTTTTGAATAGTCTTGAGGAACTACCGCCCATGAAAAGGTTGGATCATCTGTCTATTATAAATTGTTCTCAATTGGATTTTGTTGGCCTTGATGTTGTTCCCAGCTTGAAGAGCTTGGAATTTTTGTGCCTCTTGGATTTGCGAGTTGTGAGCAGAATTTGGAAGGGAGATGGAGACCATCATCTTCGCAATCTCAGATATTTGACTATTTTAGGATTGTGATGTATTGAAGAATGTGTTATTGGCAAATGTGGTACAATGTCTCCCATGCTTAGAAGAAATGCGGATAATGAGCTGTATTAGAAGAGATAATTAGTGGTGGGAAGGTAGGCCAAAACATCACCCTCCCCAAATTAAAAGAATTGCAATTACATGATTTGGTGAAATTGAGGAGTATATGTGAGATTGCGATCACATGGCCTTCATTGGTGAGCATATTTGTAAGCAGTTGTCCCAAGTTGAAAAGGCTCCCTCTGGGTCTCCGAGAAGCAGAAAAGCTAAGACTAATTCATGGAGACCAAGAATGGTGCGAGGGATTGGAATGGGAAGATGAGCGTACCAACTCTACTCTCCTCCCTCTCTTTGTAGAATTACAGTAGCAGCTCAGCTCAGCTCATGAGGGAGGATTCACCAGTAGTGAGGTAGGTAAGCCTCCAAGCCTATAACTGGAAATCCTTCTCTCTCTCTCTCTTCTTGACTACCTTGATGCCTATTGTCTTTCTATCTCTCTCTCTCTCACACACATAAAAATAAGTGGTGAAAGCCAGTGTTTGAAACATCGTTTAGGTGGGGCAGATCGTCGATCTTGTATTGAATCGTCGGATCACCAATCCGGATTGGTTTGGACTCAGCATGTCAGTTCGGGATGCTTGGACCTGATCCGGGTCGCGTCTGGGACTAGATCCAACATGGACCCTATCAGGTTGGGTCAGACCAGGTTGAGTCAACCTGGTATGAAATATATAAAGCATATATATTTTGACTAGATTTTTTAATTTATTTTATTATCATTTTAACTAGAATAAAACATATATATTACCTTGTATATAACTTAATGTTTTTGAATTTATCCATGTAAGCCTAGCTAGGTAGGTTCTAGATCCAAGTCGGGGTCCAATCGACACGAACCCTACCCCACTCATTGCCACCCATAATATTCATATCCTATAAATTGTAAATATAAGCAATAGCTCAAGAACCCACCCAGCGAGGTTTGAAGTTTTTCCAAGTGATCATCTCGACCTTATTATATAGAACTATGAATTAATAAAAGGTTTTAAATCATAGTATTCTATAACAAATTATCTATTTACATGCTATTGCAGGGGTCGCTAGTGTATGAGCTGCATCTTTCGGCCGGCAGGGTATGGAGGTTCTTATTGCTTTGATTGTTTAAGGTTGAAACCTTATATATACGTCACCCACCATTAAGACGTAAAAGGTATGGGAGTAAATTTCTATATATTTAGAATGCTCATACCATTCTCTTGTAGGAGAATGAAAAATTCATTTACTCCCTTGGAAAAATGACCCATTTGGAGAATTTGTTTATATAAAATTTTGGGATCCGATTTTTTGTATGTAAAGTTTTGGGATTCAATTTAGAATTATGAGAAGAATTTTTCTTTCCTTCCCTAAAAAAAACTATTTTTGAATACATAAGCACCTTAAGAAATGGGTTTTAAATACATAATTACCTATATCTAACTGTTCAAAATTAGACATGATCTCAGGACATAATTCAAGCAAACTAAGCTTAGATAATTCATTTATTTTTGGGTTGACTGCTAGATTGAGTAGATCGCATCTGGGAAAATACTTGAAATTAGGATTTTGCCCTGAGGAGCAGATTTACTTTTGAATCATTGATCTCGAGCATATAATCTTTCCATTAAACTTTTAATTATAATTTATA
This sequence comes from Amborella trichopoda, assembly GCF_054954075.1. NCBI lineage: Eukaryota > Viridiplantae > Streptophyta > Magnoliopsida > Amborellales > Amborellaceae > Amborella > Amborella trichopoda. The sequence goes on from NC_142336.1 coordinate 4,102,861, forward strand.
CCAACTAGCAAAGGAGGATTCCTGGAGATGCAAGTTTGGCATTTCAAGTTTTGTTAAGGCATTTCTAGAATTTCCTGGCATATTTGGAATTTCTTTATTAGAAGATATGCTGATTTAGATTTTCTTTATTAAGGTCTCTCTCTATATATATATGCAAATGTTTCTATAAGGTTGAGGATGGAAAACAATGGTGTACTTCAAAAATTCACTGAAAGAAGTTTTTTCGATGCTACAAAAACCTCAAATCTGATCATCTCAATCGAGAAATACATGACCGGAAAAAAAAAGATAGACTTCCAAGTCTTGGAAATAGTACATTTTGTATTAGATTATCTAGACTGTCAATTTCCATGATTTTTAAGTGTTTGTTTGATCTTCATTGTTTTTGAAGCTTTAAATTTTATAATTAGAGAAAAAATTTAGGTCATGATAAAGATTTGTAGTACTGAAATGTTCGACATTGTTTTGGGCCTCACCCTTATATATATATATATATATATATATATCCGCATCCTAAGACACTGATTTTAGAAATTCTTGGTTAAGCTTTGCTTTTAGAAATAAAAAAATGAAAAAGTTTGTATAGAGCTGAGACTCTAAACAATCAAATTAGAGCCTACCTCAAAAATTACACTAGAAGAGGTTGTTTTGACTTCCAAATAAATGGATTTCAAGTATTGGAAATAGTGCATCTTGTAACTCATTTTTGGGCCGTCAAATTTGAAGACTTTTAAGTTTTCATAGATCCACATTATTTTTTTTAAGCTTAAAATTTTATATTTAAATATAAAAATATAATTTAAGACTATCACAAAGATTTCCAGTATTGAAATTACATTTCTAGAAACTATTTAAAGGCAGGCTTTACTTCGATTGTTTAGAGCCTAGGCTCTATGTCGCACCCAATTCAGCTTCAGGTCTCCCATGGTGCAGTGCATCATTTGAGGTGGGCTCTAAAGTTTCTACTTTTCTAAAGTCATGGGCCCAAGTCAATCTCAATGTGGCCCATGGTACAATGCATTATTTGAGGTGGGTTGTAAAGTTTGTACGCGTCATTTTAGAAATTCTTGGTTAAGCTTTACTTTTAGAAATAAAAACATGAAAAAGGTTATATAGAGCCAAGACTCTAAACAATTAAATTAGAGCCTACTTCAAAAATTAAGCTTAAAGATGTTGTTTTGACGCTCAAATATTTTCAAATAAAGATTCATGGGCATGAGAAAAAAATATATTTCAAATTATGAAAATGGTGCATCTTGTAACGTATTTTTAGGGTGTCAATTTTGAAGATTTTTAAGTTTTTATAGATCACCTTGATCTACACTATTTTTTTAAGCTTAAAATTTTATAATAAAATATGAAAATATTAAAATTATATTTCTTGACACTATTTAAAGGTGATTGTTTAGAGCATATGCTCTATATAAGTCGCACCCAATTCTGCTTGAGGTCTCCCATGGTGCAGTGCACCATTTGAGGTTGGGGTCTAAAGTTTCTACTTTTTTGAAGTCATGGACCCAAGTCAATGTCATGTCCCGCATGGTACAATGCATTATTTGAGATGGTTTGCAAAGTTTGTACATTTTAAATGAAAGCCTGTAAAAACCACTCAGGAGGCAGACCAAGCTGCACATGAAGACACTGAATTTAACCCTGGGTGTTCAAAGGTCAGGTTAACCAAGCCGATATTTTCACACTAGATTTCTTTTCTTTTTTTTATTTATTTATGTGTGCGATTTGTATACAAGGCATCAACCTTGTAAAACGTAGTTCAACATTATGTTGTAGGAAACATTTATGATAGCTTGAAAGTATAATTTTACCTTTTATTGTAAAATTTTGAGTTTCAAAAGTAGTGGCCATACCAAGCACATCTACAAATACCTAAAAATCTTGAAAGTAGACCGTGTAGATAATGTAAGATGTACTAATGTTCAAACGTGAAATCCCATTTTTTGTCACTTTATATGTCCCAAATTTTGGATGATGAAATTGATGGATCTTCAATATAAAAAAAGTTTTTTTTTATGGACTTTAGAGTAAATCTTTCTTTAACAATATATTTATGGTATATATTGAAAAAACTTAAAATTAAAATTTTAAAAATTTTTAAAAGAAAAGCTTTTACGTATATTTTTTTTCTTCGACCAATTCGGCCCAAAGCTGACCGAAACGACAATATTAAGCTTCAGTCTTGACCAATTCGGCCCAAAGCTGACCGAAACAACAATACTAAGCTTCAGTCTTGGCCTAAAATACGAAGGTTTCAGCCTCTTCGGCCAAAGAGAAATGAACCTGACAACACTTGGATTACCTTGTGATGATTTTCAAAAGAAAAGAAAGTACTAAAACTGATGTTGCGCTTGTAAAACCGTTGATCTAATCTTTTCTTCTTCTTTTTTATAAGTAAAACTGTTGATCTAATCGAACAACAAATGGAGCATTTTGATAAGCCAAAAATTATATTTTTTCTTAGTCTAAAAACGAAAGTGATGTTTGAGATCATTAAATACGATTTGAGAACTTCAAGATCAATTGTTTTAAAATCTTAAGAATAAAAAGATGCCCCAGATTCAACGTGACCCTACACTACACTCGTTGGGCTTGAGCCCAACGAGCGGTTCAAAGTAGGTTCCAACAATACCAACTAGGGGTGGTGCAGGGGTTTGGTCGACCCGTGGACCCAAAGATTGACTCAACCAGGTCTGGGTGTGAACCCACAAAATGGATCCCACCAATCAAGTCCGACTCCACTTAACCTAGACGAGACCCGGGGTCTTGTTCCAAGTCCAACTTCCCTTATTGGGTCTGTTCGATGGCATCCAGACCCACCTATCACCCCGTAGTTTATATATATATATATATATAAATTAACAAGGCTTAGAAATGATAGGTGTACACTCGTTGGGACTCGAAGCCCATAGTTCTATATATAAGATACATTATAACATTATTTTTTAATATATTTTGTGTTAATTTTTTAATATATTTTGTCATAAATGTAATTTTGATATAAAAAATTCTCATGATGGTTTTGAGAATCCATTTTCATCTTTAAGTATTAAATTTTAAACTTTAAAAAAGGTTCAAATCAAGAAGATCTATAAATAAATGAAAATCTTGAAAATGGACGGTCCAAATAATGTATTGCAATATACACTATTTCGCAGATTCGATTTTTTTTTTTTCTTTTCATATTCATACATTTTGATGTCAAGATGATCAATTAACGGGTTTCCAACATCCAAACAACCTTATATGATGGTTTTTTAAGGTGCACTTTTAATTCTACATTTTAAAGTTACAACCTTATATAAACTTTTTTCTAAATTAAATAGTATATCTTTTTATATTTTTTATCTCAAGATACTTTCTTTAGTTTATATGGTATATAAACCTTCCCGCCCCTTCTCTCTCTCTCTTTCTCTCTCTATAGCTTTGCACTTTTAGTGTTAGGTTAGTGGGAGACGTGTTCTTTTTGGGTGGGGAAGTTCTAGTGTTTGTCCAAGTCTGGTGTGGAATTTCCACTTTCCCGAGTGTATAATATTTCAATTAAATTTTTAATTCTAATTTTCATACCAACTACCAAAAGAGGATTCTTGGAGATACAAGTTTGGCATTTGTTAAAGTTTTTCTATAATTTCTTATTATATTTAGATTTTCTTTATTAAAGTCTCTGGCAAAGGGGGATACTTTCTTTAGTTTATAAGGTATATAAACCCCAACCCTTCTGTTAGCACATTCCTAGGAATAAGTAATTCCACTACAGCCAAATCAACACTCCATTCCTTTTTTCACTGGTCTGAGATCCCCAATAGTGGAAGGAGATGGCAAAGTAATGTCATTACTTAAGCCACTAGGAATGGCCAACCTCCAAGGGAGCTCGCTTTTTGAGGTTTATAGCCTTTAAAAACCAAGATAGCATGAAAATAAAATAAACTACAATGAATTCTACACTTCAGTAGGAGGGTATGAGTTTGACTAAACTAGGGTTGGACAGCCTATTGCCCGGGTCATGTCCAAAATGATGCGGTACAAAGTCTAAGAACATTTTAATTAATTAATTAAAAAAAAACAATACAACTAGATGCTTACACAATCTCAGTACTTTAATACAATAATACAAGCACTTTTAGACTTTAGATACCACTGAGAATCGACTCTAAAACGGTCATAAACAAGTTACATGCCACTTACACCAACTCAAAATGACAACATTTAATTACATACAATGAACATACACGATCTCATAAACAAATTACATGAATACAACTGCCCCAAACAGAGATGTTAGAGTGCTAAAATACTCGAGAAGCCATTGGTTCGAACCCCTTGTACCTGAGCCACAATCGGACTTTCTAAGTACTTAATTTTGTATCAAATATGAGTGAACGAGTGGTTCAAGTATTGCAAGGATGTCTAACCTTTTTGGAAAGCTTATACACTTTATAAATAATTCATATGGTACATATTGAATAATAAAAACAATACACAACAGTTTGCAAAAAGAATGAGAGAAATCGGATAAAAAATGTGCAAAATAGAGCAAAACGATGAAATATAGTCTACCGGTCCACCAAAACGGGATTGAATGTAAAAGTATGAACTGTAAATGATTCCAAAGGTGATGATAGAACTCTGGAATATGAATATCAAGTATAACAAATGCTCCATAAAATTTGTGTGGGGGAAGTCAAGATAAACTATGCATATTCAATAGATCAAGGTATGAAACTCATATAATAAAGTGTGGGACCACTTTTCAAGGGTAGCATGAAGATCATGTGAAGCAAAGGTTAAATGTATCTTAAGGCTAATGTAACCATAGATTTACAGCAAGCTATTAAGTGGAAAAAGATGAAAAATGATGGAGAAAAACTCAATGAAAGATTACCTTGATGATAGCTCAAGGTAGACTTGATCTCATATGTCAAGGTGTAATGATTGGTGCATGGACGCTATGGAGGCCTCGATCTCTTTCTCTTAGTTCTTTTGCTTATGAAAATATGTTTCTCAAAGTTAGGGTTAGGTTGGACCTTATGATGGTATCTATATGAAGTGTGTAAGTAGGATTAGATCTCAACCCTTGATGCACATCATTAATGACACATGAGAAGCTAAAATATCGTAGTCCCTTATCCCCATCCACCGTTAGGATGAAATGATGAGATTTTTTATATCATTATCCCTCATTAAAACCTAAATCAAAGCCATATTACTCTTTTGTCCTTAACCTCAGATTAATTCCAAACTCATCTAATGCGCTTACATAAAAGCCCTCAATTTTTATTAAATCCAAGAGTATAAGTATTGTTCAAGAGCAAGGGTATTAATCAAATGGGAAACGTGAAATTGGTTTGTAACACCACCAATGGAATTAGCTCAACCTTCACTCTTCATATGGGCTTCACACCCTTCACATAGGTCACACCAATGGGGAACTTCCGCATGATATGTTCACATGGCATATATCCCATGTGAATAATTGTTTTAAAAACGATTTTTTATTTCAAAATTGCTTTGGATTCGCACAAGCTAAACAAATCACATGTGTGACAATTAACTATGTGATTCAAATCTAACTTTAAGTCATAATCATAAATATAGGGAGAGAGAGAGAGGAGGGGAGGGGGATTATCTACCATATAAACTAAATAAAGTATCCCCCTTGGCAATGTGTTAAAGACCTTAATAAAAAAAATCTAAAAATATAATAGGAAATTCTAAAAAAGCTCTAAAAAATCTTGAAATGTCAAACTTGTATCCCCAATAAACAAGCAGTGTTAAATATATATTTAGTAAACGAGTAGTGTTTAAATCAAATTAGTATGACTTCATTTCGCATACCCTTGTCATTGTCAATTGATGGAAGGGTATTTTCAAATGATAAAGATAAAGAGCAAAAACATAAAAAATGGGTAGGAAGCAGCAAGATCAAGCAAAAGAAAGGAGAAGGTGCCGCAAAGAACATACAATGAACAAGTGGTGTTAAATATATATTTAGTGAACAAGTAGTGTTTAAATCAATTTAGTGTGAGTTCATTTCACATGCTTTTGTCATTGTCAATGGAGGGGAAAGTTATTCAAATACTAAATTTCCCCATTTTTATGCTTTGCTCATTGAAAATAGGGTTATGTTAGGATTATTATTGTGTTCCACAAAATTTGAACACTTATATACTCTTGTTTTATATATGAAATTTTTTTTTAGTAAAGGTATTTTTGGTCATTATGAAGATATGACGTCATCTACATGAGGTGTAACATCACCCACATAGAGCATTAAATGTAGTGTGCTCTATGTAAGTAATGTCACACCTTATATGGATTACATCACACCTCCTCTTAATAACCAAAAACACTTTATTAAAAAAATAATCCATATACAAATTAAAAGTATAAAAATGTCCAAAATTTATTGAATACAATGATAAATTACATCATAGTTTGAACATCTTAACATAACTCATTTGAATAACTCTTTCTTTTAAGTGCCAATGACAAAGGCATGTGAAATGAAGTTCCACTAAATTGATTTAAATTTTAACACCACTTGTTCATTGTCTTTTCTTTGCCGCACCTTCTCCCTTCTTTCTCTTGATGTTGCTGCTTACGACCCACTTTTGACTTTTTTTCCTCTTTATCACTTTTTATATGCAAAGCCTACTCCTCTCGAGGAAAGAGCCTGGACTTAATTACTTCCTACTTACTCCCCACTTAGCAAGAGACAATTGCCCACTGATCAAGAGACAACTAGTATTAAGGCTTTGAAAAGTCATATTACCAACACAAAACCCCTATCCTTGGGTATGTAGCACTTGTGTTGAGAGCTTACAGCACGTCAGGTAGATGCCTATGTATGTTATTTGCAAGCCAACAGAGTTATGTGGCCTCCTGTGTACAAAGGAAGGGCCTGAGAGAAGACCAAATCCTCAACAAAAGTTCTATATGAGACGTTCATATTAAATATCCATCTTGAAAAACAACTTCATATAGAGGGACAAGTGCAAATATACATATAAAACCCTCTCGCACTATGTGCCCCCAGACTTGCTCCTACTGTTTATTGACTATCCTTCTACTGTTTATTGTCTATTTTTAAAAGGTAAATCATGAGCCCCAACACTTGTTCTTGACCTATTAGATTTCTATCCACTAATTGGTATTTTTATGTTTTAGATTTTTTTTAAAACTCTAGAAATATTGTTTTCAACTCAAATTGATTTTTATGATAATTTTCAAAATTATAAAAATGTTTCTCTCCTTAAAAAACTCTAAAAGGGTATTTATGAAATTTTAAAATTACTACGGGCATTTAAGAAAATTCATTTTTAAGTGGGACTCACAAAGGGGGATAAATGGCCAGCATCCCACACGTGTGGGGCCCATAAGGGTGTGACCTGAAGCCCACATGGGTCACACACACCCACATTAAGATGGTTTTCTTTTATTTTGAAAAAATTACATACACCCCTAAACTTTAATTTTGCATGCCTCATACCCCCATTTACTTTTTGTATTATAATTAAACCCCAACTCTTATATCCACCCCCAAATTAAACAGTTAATGAATTTTAAAACCAAAACACCCTTTATTTCCCTTTCGAAAAAATTGATCCCGTGCTACCCATTTTGTCACAAAATGCACTCCCTCTGTCTACTTCTTTCCACTATCTCTCCCATTCTCTCTCTTTAACCACCCATTCACAATCGCTCTATCCATTCTCTCACTGTATCCACCATCACTCCCGTTCTCTCTCTAATGATACAAGGCTACCGAAATTTTTTCACCGTAAAACTTTTGGAAAGTTAACAGCCCGAAACAAAATGTGCTAGACCGAAAAAATTCTGTCCGACACCATTTATCGAACCGGTAACTTTCCATAAGTTTTATGGCTAAAAAATACGGTCCGACACAAAATGTGTTAGACAGCAAAAAAAGATTTCGGTCCGACACTGTGCACCGGTCCAAAGTTTTTTGGCTAAAATATACGATCCGTCACAAAAATGTGCTAGACCGCAAAATACAATAGCATCTTTTTAGGGGCCCTCTCTCTCGCTCTGCGCCTGAAAATGTATAATAGCAACTTTTTGGGGCTCTCTCTCTCGAGTGGCAAATAAGCTGGGATTCAAACCTTGGGTGCTACATCCCCACCCCTTGGGCCCCAACCAGTAAGCCAAAAAGCTGAAGCCCTAGAACAAATAACAGCCACTTGTAAAGTGATACAAACTGAGATCAATAAAGAAGCAAAAGCAAGCAACAAATAAGAGGTTTTTTAATAAATTAGGCTTGACATGAAGATCACTATTTGAGAAATTGCGATGTGCAAGGTCGTGGTGATGCATCAGTCTCCGAGAGCCTTCTGCTTCTTTGCAGTGTTCATATACGGCCTGATGACCCATTCATTTTGGGCTTCACTCTGATCAACAGTACCCAGTTTGATCTGTAAAAATAACACATACTCTTAGGCCATAGATGCACAGGAAATCCTTGAATAATCTTCTTTATATTATGTAAATTATATTCCGTAATGATGTGATGAGATTTACCAAACCATCTCACATGTTTTCTAAACAGCCTGTATCGAGGGGTTTAGACAAGTTTCATAACGTAACCAGACTGGTATGGCCATTTCGGTTAAAAACAGTATCAGCCATTATAAATGAAAGTGAAGAAAAAGAATTTTACCAAAAAAGCATAAAAAGGAAATAAAAACAGAACAAAAAAAAAAATGTTACGGTTTGTATAAAGCCTAGGCTCTAAACAATCAAATTAGAGCCTACCTTCAAATTGTGTCAAGAAATGTGGTTTCACTACTGGAATCTTTGTGATAGCCTTAAAATATATTTTCATATTTATTTATAAAGTTTAAAGCTTCAAAAATAGTGTAGATTGACAGATCTATGAAAACTTGAAAATCTTGAAAATTGGCAGTCCAAAAACGCGTTACAAAATGCACTATTTCCAAAACTTGAAATCCAGTTTTTTCTCATGTCTATGCATCTTGATGTCGAGATGATCAATTTGAAGATATTTGAGCATCAAAACAACATCTTCTAATATAATTTTTGAGGTAGGCTCAAATTTGATCATTTAGAGCCTTGGCTCTTTCTAAACTTTTCCCAAACAAAGAAAGGGGGGCTGGGGGAGGGAGGATAGAAAGGGAAACTAAAGATTGATTCAAAAAGAAAATGAGCCAAAAAACAGAGAAGAGAAAAGGGCAACATTTCAAAAATATTTTCCCTCCTAAAGGCTGTTATTTCCGTAATAACAAATGACGAAACCTGTTATAAAGGGTGCTAAGCCAATATATAGTTGCCGTTAGAGAAGATAACAACCGTCATTTATGTATGGTCCATGCTACCCCTTATACCATTATGTAAGGTCACGGGCAGCGTCAATTTCCTTTATGACTATCACTATCTCTGTTATAACAGTCGTATTTAAACCTCTGCCTGTATAACAAGTTTACTTGGGGTTTGCCACAATATCTGGCAACGGTCAGGTGTCGATAATGGCTTGTTCAGGTGTGTGATACCTCCAATCAAAGTCTGCCAAAAATTAGGAATCGGGCTTTGGGCTTCAGTGGTTAGCAGCAAACATTTAGCAGCACTATATCTCAAGTTCGATTCCTACCAGTGACCCCCCAAAAAGACAAAGTCTGTCAAATGTTTTGACCGACATTGAGCAAAGAAACTCCCCAACTGTCCCTTGTTGCATCGGTCGATGGGAAAAGTGCTAAAACACTGTAGCAAACCCAAGTGATAACTTTCTTGGTTAAATATGTGCCTGTTACTTACAGAAGTGAACCCAACCCCACCAAACAGGATGATAATTCAGGGGGCAGTACAACTTATATCTATCAACACCTCACCTGATACAGCCGCAGCTCAAAGCGAGGACCAACTTCCTTTAGTTCAATTGATTTAGGACCCCCATCTTTTTGGTAGACATGATGCCTGCAAATTCAATGTTGACAGAGAGCACTTCAACAACTGATGTACAACAGTTATTACAGAAACTTAAATCAAGGATAGAACCACATCCGATTCCAACTCACAGAGCATATTAAAAAGCTCACATTTTTCTAATTGAAGCATCTTAGAGAGAGAACAATAGGGAAACAGGAATAAATGTGATTAAGAAAGATTAGAGCCGAACGAGACAGAGTGCAAAGATGGAAAAAAACTCATAATCATCAAGGACGACACCCTTCTACATAACCATAGTTACCGGGAGCCCCCAACTAGGGTGGCACTCCCGCTCCGGAACCCAACTGCGGCGCTCCGTAGCCGCGATCTCGACCGGAACTTGTTTCCTATTTTTGAGAGCTCGCTCCCGATACTGCACGGAACGCGTTCCTTAAATTTTAGGATCTCGTTTCTGAATAAATTAGATCCCCGCTCCCAGAGTTTTAAGAGCACGATTGCTATATTTCCGGAACTCCATACCTATTTACCCGAAAAATTCTAAAAGAAACTTCTCAAATAAAATTAATTTTTAAAATAAAATAATTATATTTTAAGCTAAATTTTCATAAAAGTGGAGTTATGCGATGGGAGCGTGGACTAATCATGCACAGAACACGATCCTTTCTTGAATGGAGCCTCGATCCTTTCCAAATAGGAACACGGTCATTCTTAGATGGGACGCGATCTTGATGTCGATGGGAGCATGATCCTAATGAATATGGGAACACAATCCCATTTGACATGGAAAGCATTCCCGTTAAATAGAGATCTCGATACCGATGTATTGGGAATGCGCTCCCTGTTCATACGGGATCTCGATCCACTACTTTTAACCTCACCGGAATCGCTCCCCGAGCTCCAAAGCTTGGGCCGACATCCCTCCGACGCTCCCGCTTCTACTCCTGGTAACTATGTACATAACCTGCAGAGTAATAAACCCTTAGCCGCATCCGCCATGGGAACACTCACTACTTTGCCTACATTGCCCTCCTTTTACATTCAACCCAAGCGACCATGTGCAATAATGCCCAATTCAATATCTGCCTGCACATGAGAATAGTGTTCCCCTCACCAACAAGACCATCATAACAATCCTAGACAAGCCACACAGTCAAACTGATCACTACTCCAAATATCTTTCACTCATAGCATGTTTCGAAAAGAATAAAAATGTTGCACTCAATTCCCTATGACCCATGTGCCATCCCAACTTTGCAATATATTCATGAACATCACTTCCCAAGATGTGAACATTACTTTTATGAACTTATGGTATAACAACACTCATGCTTGTTAATTATAAAAGAAGATATTTTCCAGTACTTTATGCAAATGCATGTCATGTTTTCCTTCATTCAATTATTAATAATAAAAAATTTCATGCTAAGCTAAGCAATTACAGACAAAGTATCACTCCATGTTTTTATTAAAAAATTGTTCTCACTAAAAAAAGAACACAAATCTCTTTCTTCCAAAGAGCTGGCAGCGTATATACCTAAGTAAATCACAACCATAGGAAGTCATACTAAAGTAGCTTTGCTCCCAACCCGACGAATCAATCGTGACCATAGGAAGTCCTACTAAAATAGCAACATCAAGTCTCCACTTTTTGATATAATCATAGGGCTTATGAGGGCACTCCTGATCAATAAGTGACTGACATTTCTCACATGGTGTAGGAGGGAATAGAGATCATCCTATCGACATTTACTAAAAGGAATAGCAGTCTCACTAAGCGCATGTAGTATAAATCACATGCCAAGATTCACATTAGGTTTACTCGATGCAGGTCGTAGTTCAGTTGTAGTAATGTCTCATCGCATCTAAGGCTACCCAGGGTCACACCCATGTACCTAATCTGAGCTACAGGAAAACATATATTATATGTAGAAAACGGCCACCCAAATGCAAAGTTATGCCCTTTGAAAGCTTTGGCCTGATCTTGCATCTCTTAAGACGTACACTGTTGTAGCGAAACTGCGACCGCAGACTGATAGAACAAAGCTGCAGGCAGCAAGGTAAGGCTTTTTTTACTTTTCATCGACAGCAGCACAAGTGTTGCTGCATATTCTTGGTACGATCGCATTCATGCAGCCTCGAGGCTGCACCAATGCGGCGGCATCATAAACCGAGGCCACACTGGAAATTCTTGTCAGGTCGTAGATATAAACATACCGTGGAAAAGCCATGGACATACCTCGAATTGTGCGGCTTCAGGACATGTTCCTACCATGTACAGGAATCACAGATGCAATCACACGTGCACATGCACATAACGTGTGCCTCATGTGTGAACCGCACACGTATGGGTTCAAATCGGTCTGGCATGCATGTTTCGTGAAGCAATGTTGGACACTAGTTGCCACACGTGGGCTACCACGAGTGCCCCGCACATGCTACTGTTGTCCCTATATATCCGTCCGGGGGTGGGCACCCTGCCAGTCCACCACGCAGGACAAGCACAGGTGCAAGCATTGAGCGCACCAAGTGCGTGCCTCCACCGTGCCTATGTAGACATGCCGTGTTACATCGCACAGGACCACAACAGGTGTGCGACCACAACAGGTCCACATAAGCAGGGTCCTACATGCACTCATCTAGCGCTCATGCACGCCGTGCACATACCGAACGCATCCATGGGTGCCTCGTGCACCTCCAACTCATATCCCATGCCCGAAGAGGCATGCCTGCGCCAAAAAATCAAGATATTGAAAACTAAACTAAAACCTCTCTAAAAAATAGGGGTTTTGTGTTTTTGCAGACCAAGCACATAGGCCTTCAGATCTTAAAGGCAACCCTACATCAAATGGTATGGTAATGTTGGCTTCAACGAGCAAACCTGATGCGAAAACACAAAGTTAAGAGGATTGAATTGAGATTAAGTATCATTTTTCGAATCTGAATTCCCTCTTTACACTTGGTTTTGATCTTTCCCCTTCCTTTAACTCGTCTCCAGTTTAAGAGTTCAATACTACCAACATCATGCCCACTTTTAGATACTAGAACTAAAAGCACAATTTACAAAACGCAAATCCTTGAGTGTGTAATTGAGATAGCCCTATAGTTCTCACCATGGGATAGCATGTCCCACTTTTTTTTACTATATGAGATCCGCACTTTTGACACCTGAGATTATGTAACGAGTAGATACTTCTGCGGAAGCATAATCTATTTTCTGGTATAGGGAGCTCTTATTTTATAGAGAGAGCGAAAATTTATGCATAGGGAATATAGAAATCTGGGGTCATAGAAATCTAGGGTCTATGGAGAAATCTGCACTTCAAATATATCTTTTTAAAGATATTTTTTAATATTCTCTTATCCACAATACCTATTAGAATTCCCTTCTCATATATATGCCACAATAAAATAATGAAATCCCATGTAGGTCTTCCATTCACAAGAGGCCACCCTAGAAAAAATCAATACTTTCCACTCGTCCAGCAGTTGGCAGAAACAGGTCGATGTGTAAGAAACTCTCATACAAGCTACATTGGGGAATGAACCATGAGACCTTAAAGAATAATTGCATCGCTATAGAGATGATCATTTGTTCCATCAGACTAACATGGAACACCTCTTCTCTCTATTAAAAATGCTCCAAATTGGCCTAGACTCTCTTGGCCACACTAAAATGAGTAATCCACTAATCCCTAATAAGTTTACTATGTGTTCAGGAGACTACTCAACTCCTTCGTGCACTCACACTTATTTAATATAATAAAGCATCATTATCATGCAAGCCAAAAAATTCACTTGCAAAAATATTATATTAATAGTACTTTCAAAACATTTGGCCTAAGGACATCCTAGATAAAAACATTTCCATCGTCGCATAGTAGATAAGCATCATGGAGTACACTGATATCATTGAATATCAATCAAGGTCCGATGCCAATGGTCATGCCCTGGCCTTACTATTATTCCATTTTGACCCAACCAGATGTTGATTTTTTGAGGGTCCTCCCCTAGTGGGTGGAAGGACCTACAAAAGATTTGGTACGTGATTGTAGCATAAAAATGAGAAAGGAATCATTACATGATTAGGATGAGTATTGTGGATAAAAGAATATTTGAAAATATATTTAAAGACATATATCTAAATTTTAGGATTGAGATTGAGATCAACATATAGATTAAAAATGGATCTTTACTAGATAGGGAATCTTACAAGGGGCCCATCTATATAAGGGAATTTAGAGAAAGGGGATGCAAGGACCTACATAGGATTTGGTGTTTAATTGTAGCATAAAAATGAGAAAGGAATCATTACATGATTAGGATGAGTATTGTGTATAAAAGCATATTTGAAAATATATTTAAAGATATATCTAAATTTTAGGATTGAGATCAACATATCGATTAAAAATGGATCTTTACTAGATAGGGAATCATGGCCCATCTATATAAGGGGATTTGGAGAAAGGAGTACCATTTTTCCCATTATTCCTTTAGAGAATCACGTGTCACACTTCTCTCCATAGGCCCCGACCCCTCGTTTCTATATTCCCTCCTCTTTATAAGTTTTCTCTCTCAAGAAACATAAGAGATCCCTACATCCCATAATGAGAAGTCCCAGGTCATCACAATCAAAGGCTCGCATATTTGAGTTATGCAAATCATTCTTTTAATTCTAATATTTAAACGTCGACTTGACGTTGCCAGAACCAAATACTCAACTCGAAGGAACCACATGCAAAATGAAGGCAAAAAGATCAATATCAGCTACAAGAGGGTATACGGATAACGGATTCCAAAAATAAAGGTTCACAATCTCTATTCGATCATCTTATCTTTGTGTTCCGTATCATTGGTATTCACCCATCAAATCTAACATTGGTATCAGAGCCCATTTAATGGAGGTTCCCCTCTCGTATTTGTTAGCCCATGTGGTTGGCCAGCGAAAACAAAAAAGACCTAGTTTTTTTTGTGCTATTCAGGACTCGTACTTTTCTTTTTGATGTTTTTTGGCGCATACAAGCCTCTTTGGGAGTGGGACATAAGCTGGGGGTTCGCAAGGCAAGCATGGGCACTCTAGTTACATGCGAGGCACGTGTGAGTTTGCTAGATGCGTGCTTGGTGTACCTTGTGCACCATGGACACGTTGTGGTCCAACGCTGCGGACAGCCGCACGTCCACTTAGGCACCACGGACACATACATTCTCAAGCGGCACATGCAAGGCACATGCCGAAGTGCACGTGTGGGCACATGCCGAAGGCACATGCCGAAGGCACATGCCGAAGGCACATGCAAGGCACATGCGGTGCTGCACGTGCTCCATGACACATACCAAACCAATTTGTGGCATGCACGTGTGTGGCGCACATGTGAGCACACATGCATTGGCACATGTGCACATGCGCTCATATGAGATTCTGGTGTGTGGGAGGATCATGGCCCAAAGCCGCACAATTCGAGGTATGGCTGCAGTTGTGCGACAATCTATGTGCATCCTTGGTCCCACTCATAAGAGTTTCATTGGTGTCCTCGGCTTGAAAGTCATCTTGAGGTTGCAGGTATTGAACTCTTGACCCATAGAAAGCGCGCACAAGGAAGGGAGTCGATCAACACCAATCGCAAGAGGGAAGTCAGATTCGAGAAAAGGTACATAATCTTCATTTGATACTCTTATTTTTGTGTTTATGATGCCTTGGGATTCGCCCATTGAATCCAACAATTCAGGGGGGCACTTATATCATTTCCAATTGGTGTTGAAAATTTATTTATCAATAATAATAACAACAATCGAACAACTTTAAAATAAACATCTATTAAAAGAGATCAGCAAAGTTTCTTACTACCCCAAGTGCAAAATAAACACAATATTCTTAGTTGTTGAAGTAAAATGCATAAAAATGTTTCATAACTGAGCAATATTTAATTTTAGCCTTCGAATCATCCTTTATAGGTATCTACAAAGTTGTTGCATTTGCAACCTTCCTTCCAACAGGCATGGCCTTAGTAGATAATTCATCATATACTCTCAAAAGAAATACAGGGCTCACATTTGAGGGTTACATTTCTATGTTTAGTAATTTGTTATTTTAGCCTTGGCATTCATCATTTATATGCATATACAAGTTTGTTGCTTCTTTACCCTTTCCTCCAACAAAGACTTAATCACTGATTCATCAAAAGGACAAGTACACAGCTCGCATCAGAGGGTCACATTACAAGCACCGCAATCCATAGACCAATAAATAATCCGATAATGATTATAATATTCCCATAAAGCAGTATTAGTTCTGCAGGACCTTTAAGTTATATTAGCTACCAGCTGAAGTATTAGGTCATGGTACACACTACAGATTTCTAAAAATGTTTAGGGAAGAGAATGTGGGATTTGGTCAAATAGCTCCTGGTCACATGAGGGCCGTTTAACGATTGAACAGTAAATCATAAATATTTACATCTGGTGAACAAATAAAATTCATTCTCATCTAAAACCTGGCTAACAACTAAATTAAAGAAAGAAAGTCTACAAGGCTCAAGAGGGTGTATGGGATCCACAAATTTAAGCAAGAACAAATGATTTAAAGCAAAAATCAACATGGCAGTTTCAATATCACAAACAGGCAATAGATGCATGAGGTTTAAATGAATATTCTCTCAAAGCTAAAACAACTCAGCTACAATGGAAGTATATGATTTGTTGACTGCAAAAAGATAAAAGAGAACATGTATTAAGATAGCTATCAAGCCATGACAAGCATTGAGCAAATGTGAGAATAATGATGTACTTGTATATGCATAGACATTTGGATCAAGGAGCCAATGCTCCAATTCAACTCTAGATGTTCCACAAAAACAAATTATGGTTCAACTATACCATCACCTGAATGAGATGTAATCAGATTGATTGGCAAAGGTAATAATGCGCTTCGAATCTGGTTTAGGAACTGGAAAGAGGTGCTTTAGTATGTTGGCTGTTCTTTCACCAAGCTGTCACCATTCCAAGAGTAGACGTTTAGAAGAGGATTAGTTTTACAACGCAACATCATTCCCCACTAAGTCCATATCTTATCATCAATCATTCTTCTAGAAATGTCAAAATCTTTCAGCTAATTTTAAAAAAATGCAGTTCAAGCAATTTTTTTATATATAAACCAGTATGAATTGAGCAGATTGAACAATCATACCCACCCATACAGAATAAAAACAGCCAAGTTAAACCCTACAGTAACAGTTACAGAAGGCATCCGACGAAGAAGAACAAAGGTTTTTTTCCAATTTTTTGGGTTTTCTTTTAAATGTTAGGAAGGAACAAAGAATTCCAATAACTTTTTTCTCCATCAATATTGAAGTAACTTTTAAATATCCAGAAAAACATGTTTTAAAAAAAATTATTGCTTTTCTTACAGAGTGAAATATAATGGGTAATTGAGAAAGTTTCCAAATATCCATGACAAAGAACTATGATGCATGTTTAGCAAGGATGCTGCCCAGGAATTACTATACACAAGTACTTGAAAATTTTTATAAGAATTATACAAAAGAAACCATGCACATCAATACCTTACTGGAGAAGTTATGAAGAATTAGATGAGGATATGCTTCAGACATTGTTCCAATAACCTTCTTGTCTTTAATATCATGTCTTGTCACCTGTCACATATAGAGGTTAACCGACCCAGAGGAATCCCTCATAAATCAATCCCATACTTAAAAAAAACTAGAACGATCCTCATGACCTACCACATTGAGTAAGCCGAAGTATGCAGTTGGACCAAATGGTAGATGACAAACAATCAATCCATCTGGCTCCCCACGATGCTCGTGAACCATGACAATATCTGTAAAATCATGTGTACGACAAGTTTCAACGATCTCTGAGATAACCTGCAAAATTGCCATTTTAGGAAATCTTCAATAATACGAAATTCAAACATCACTTTAAATTCCATCATAAATAAAATGTTCCAACAACTACAAGCTAGAGATGAATGACAAACAATTTGAAATAACACGAAATGCATTGAGCACGGAAGCAATTGACTAATGGTAAAAATATACAAGGACGGACCTCGTACAAGCTTGCGAAGGACATATCCATAAAATGTTAGCATCATCCTCTCATTATTAATTTTGTATCTTCATATGAATATATGCACTCAGACCATTAATTGCTCTAAAAAGGGAAATCCTTCTCAATGTTCGACTAATCAATGAGTCCGCTCGGACTCGCCAAGGTGGCACACCCAAGTATCCCCAAGTTGGACTCTGGGATCTTAAAAAAAAATTAAAAGAAAAAAAAAAGAAATCCAGTATTTTAAAATGTTGCCGCATCGCCGCATATGCGGCCGCATCAGGCACTATGCGCTGCCAAGCGCATCGCACTTGCGCGCATATGCGGTTTGGAGAGATGCACCCGCATATGCACCTCATCAGAGCCGCATTCCGCATCGACTGCATCAGGCCGCATAATCTGTCTGCCATTTTTTTCGAACCTGTACCCCTTGGGCAGGGATAATAAGGTCATTTTGACCTTCAAAAATGGGGGCAAAGGGTTTGGGGGATATTAAACCCCCCAAACAACATTTTCCAGCCACATCCGTGGCTTTCACTGGATCAATTGAATAAAAAAAAATTTTGGGCGGAAATTTTACATGTTGAAGTTCTTCGATTTGTGCATTTGTTGCTTGGTTATTGATTTGTATCTTTTGGGTGTTGATTTAAGGAAGTTTAGGCAAACTTGTCACAACAAATTAAGGGTTTCAAAGGCCGTGAAGAAATCGATACTTGCTGATTAGTATTTGAAAATTAGAAATTTAGAATCTCAATCTAAAGACTTGAGAAATGATGATGATTGTATTGACTCTTTTTGAGCTTGACTTTTAAACTCTTTGATCTTCATGGACTTTTAGTTCGTCGTATTCTCAATTTTGTAACTTTAAAGTTTGTGGTTGCATATTTGTGCTTATGGCTATTGATTGCTGAATGTTTTATGAAGCCAGCTACAAGTTTCTAGTTTCTATTAGGGGATATTGGATACAAAATCTCCAAAAGCTAATACTTTTGTAGTTAATGAATAAACTAAATACCTACTATCATATATATCACCTCCATATTTTTTTCTATGCATGAACCTATTTTTTTAGATTTTTTAGAATTTTTTTATATTGATTGACCACATCACAGCGATGCACCCGCATCCCGACCGCATCAAGCCGCATTGGCCCCCCCCATGCGTTCGGCCGTATCCCACATTTTAAAACATTGAACTCGATTTGTAACATGTTTTTTTATGAGTTCTATAATACTGGCAAAGATTGGGAAGTATTTTGGTAATGAATACTTAGTTTTACATTTTCCCATCTTTTTCGGATTATTTTGAAAATACCTCCAGTCACAAATTTATTTCAAAACCTATTTTTTTACAACTTTTTTAACCTCATTTAAATGTGTTTTCCTATTTTCTGGATTTAAAAATTTTTAACACATTTAAAAAAAAAAAAATTAACACCTACCCAATTCGTGCCGGTTACCCGGACCTGGCCCATGGCTGGTTTTTGCAGCCCGTTCGTGCAATTGAACACTGATCCTTTTTGCTCTTTTACTATTTTACAACTCATTGTTAGAATTCTGAAAGAAAGTAAAGGTGCAACCATTTTACCCTCATAACTTGAAAGAGGAAACATCATTTCTCATAATTGCAGTCCAAGAAGGATAAAACAAACGGGGAGTTTGTGAAAGAAACAAGTAACTGTAGGACTACCCAACACCAAGTCAGACACTCAGACCACATGCCCTACTCAGTCGCTTTACCTAGTGACTCTGGGCAAGACTTTACCTCCTTACAACAAGGGGTAAAATAAAGGGCATGAGACCTAGGGTGGGTGTGATCGAAAACCAATAGGGCCAAATTAGTCATTTTCTGTATTTTAGAACCTCTCTCTTGTATGGCACATATATTGGGGTTATTTACAGTGCCCATAATGTCTTTTCCGTATTTTAGCAACTCTCTCTTGTATAGCACATATATTGGGATTATTTACAGTGCCCATAATGTCTTTTCCATATTTTAGCAACTCTCTCTTGTATAGCACATATATTGTGCTTATTTACAGTGCCCATAATGGACATAATGTATTGCCATATAGAATGTATATAACAACCATGTGTAGCCAATGCGAGCTGTTGAACCACAAGTGTGATTTGCATCTATGATAGTGACCAAGAGACAAAATGAATTTCATATCATCCAAATTATCAAAACAAAAAATAACCATGTCCTATATAAGAACTAACATATCCAACATTTTTCCCAGAAATTTCACAATAACACAAGCGACGTCAAAGATGAGACAAGAAGAAAAAATCAGCATAGCTCAATAGAGGCATAGCCAAAGAATCAGAAACAATTTAAAATACAAACAAACCTGATTCCCACGATTCATTCTTTGTGCATTAGGAAACACAAATTTTAGTTCCTGAAACAAAACCAAAAAATCATTACCTTCGTCAAAAATAAGTAAAAACACAACAAATCAAATTCTCGCTGGAAATATCACATGATGCCAAAAAAAAAGAAAAAAAAAAAAAAACTAAAAAAAAAAAACCTCTCCTTCCAGACAAAAAAATCAACAAAATGGGTAAATTAATGCAGTAATGAGGGAAACCTGGCAACCTTAACAAACTGGGAAAGTCGGCTACTTGGGTCTCGCGAAGTGGTCAATAGAATTTTAGGGTCCATCTCAGATGCATTTGCATATTCATCATCAACGTGAGTCTTTTGAACTGATAACATAAAAATAACACACAACCATCTTCATAAGATTGATAGCTGAGGTGCAATATAAATGCTTAAAAAAAGGAATGAGGACTAAGTGGGGATTAATATCGCAACGTTTTTGGCAACTGTATATGACAGTGATACAGAAATGTACAAACATTGTCATAAGTCTATATAATATGATACACGAATAAATAAATCACAACCTAACCTGCTGTTTGATCGTCCTCAAGATCGATTTCATGGCGCAAGGCGAATTCCTCTTTTCGCAGTTCAGTAGGAATGGGCTTCCCCTCTTTTCACAGACAATGAATAAAAACATTAAGTCAGATGATCAAAAGAGAGTGGAAAATACAGAGATGATAAATGCAGGAGTATTTTTGTAAAGTGCAATCAACATTATGTTCCAAATGCCTAATATTCGTTCAGAGGAAAACAAGTGGTGCGCAGAAAATTATTAAGTTATAGATTCATTTTGCCCCTCCTGAAATTACTTGGACATAAATTTTTATTCAGCTTTGGTCTAAGATTCAAACTTTGAAATTAAAGAAACGCTGATATAATTTTTATTCAGCTTTGGTCTAAGATTCAAATTTTGAAATTAAAGCAACGCTGATATACCCAAAAAAAAATTTCTAATACTGTATGTAGTATTCTGATATCACAGTGATATTTTTCAATTCAAATTGAAGCAAGCGTGGATAAAGAATTAGTGAACTGAAGGATGATAACCTAAAAAATAGAGGTCACGGTGCTACAAAATCTAATTCCATAATTTGCAGGAAACTTATGGTTTCTAAACGATTCTTAGTTACCTTCTAGTGCTTTTCTAATTTTTCGCTTCTTCTCGTAAAGCAATCTCTCCTTCCCTTCGAGGTTTTTTCTGTAAAGATACTCTCGCCTTAACCTGATGTTTCTTCGAAGCATCTTGTAAAACCCTAGAACTCGTACCCCCTGAAGTTGCAGAGATTCTCTCACTCTCTCAGCAATAAAGTGAAACTTCAAGGGCAAGAGAGAGGAAAACCGAAGTGTTCGTAAAACCTAATAAATTCTTGCAATGCCAAGGAGTTAAATGTCCCTTTCTCTAGAATTACAACGCCCCCGAGTCGCAGAGTTTCTCTCTCTCACTAAGACTACAACGCCCTCGAGTTGCAGAACCTCACTCTCCCTCTACACAAGTGCCGGTGTGTCCTCACAGCCTTGAGAGGAAAACCCTAAATTTCCGAACCTTGAAAAACCCCCAAACAGCAAATCCTCAATGAAAACTGATAATGAACTGTGTAATGGCATTTACCATATTGGTATTAGGAAATATATAAATTGCACCTGCGACCTCTTCAAAAAACAAAGAAAAAAACGAACTGTGTAATGGCATTTACCATATTGGTATTCGGAAATATAAAAATTGCACCTGCGACCTCTTCAAAAAACAAAGAAAAAAAAGTACATGAGACGATTGCATCCACAGTGAGGGTAGAGGAATCGAGGTTTCTGAACGCGACGTGAATCGAACACTCAACCTTCAGATCTGGAGTCAGACGCGCTACCATTGCGCCACGGATCCCCACCGATCTATTCGAGTAAAATATATATATTCTTCATATATTTTGGTCAAACAAAATATCCATTGAAGAGAACTTTTCTCTTTGAGCTCAAGACACAATCACTATAGTAAGTATTTTAGAAAAAATGACCAAAATTCATCTAACTATATTTTACGTTCTGTCGATTTGTTTATTTAATTTTAAAATCATGAGGTTTTAATAAGGGAAATAGTTTACATTAAGTTTATGCCCTAAACAATCAAACTCAGTTGCATCTCAAAACTTCACTAGAAGAAGTTGTTTTGAAGCTAGAAAACCTTCAAATCTGATCATCTCGGTCTTGAGATACATAAATGTTAAAAAGAAAACTCCAAGTCTTGGAAGTAGTGCATTTTTTAATGCATTCTAGACTGTCAATTTTCAAATGTTTGTGGATCTGTTTGATCTACATTACTTTTTAAGCTTTAAATATTATAATTAGAGATAAAAATAAATTTCAAGCCATTGTAGAAAGTTGTGATATTAAAACGACATATTTCAATTTTACTTGAGTGTTTAGGGCCTTAAGTCTTATGCACATCACATCCTTTATTTAAGACATCCTCGTCATACTATAGAAGTGAGACACACCTCTTAATTTCAAAACCTTATGGTGGCTTCAAAATATATTTTCATTGCTAGCTATGAAATTTAAAATCTAAAAATTAGTACAAATCGATCAGATCTATAAACATTTGAAAATCTTTAAAATAGACAGTCCATGTAACTTGTTATCAGATATATTTTTTTAGGACTCGTAATTAATTAAAAACTTTAATGATTAATGTGTTAAATTTTATATATATATATATAGTGGTATGTGTTGTGGCTGTACTGGCTTTTTAGGCCAAACTACTAAACATGCAAGATACATAGTGCACATGAGACTCCTCCTATCGATGTCTACAACATACTTGAGGATAATATTTTATCAGTGTTTCAAAAAATAAAAGCACATAAGTGGTTGCATGAGAAAGGGTGGATGAGATGTGGTATGAGATATGTGAAGAGTCTCAAGTTTCTCAGAAGAGACTCAATGTTCATTGATCATATGAATGTACAGACTTTTCTTTTATAGACAAATTACATATGAGAAAAAATAAAATCACATACCTAAATTATACCCAGACTTCTTATAAAATATGTAATATTGTACCCATAATTCTCATATCTACTCATTACAATATATGCCTTCTATATATCAGCCTAGTATACAATATACAGTTTCATTTCACACTCCCCTCCAAACTCAAGATGCTGTGAGAGAGAGCAGCTGAAGTTTGAACACCAAGTTGCGGAAACCAACTATTGAATCTTCAAGTGCATAGCGTGACTAATAGAAGCAGTTGTTGCCATGCTCAGATTGCTTGAACAACGAGCACAAAAAGCAATGGTAGATCAACAAGCCTCATAAACATACAGCCTCATGAACTAAGTGTCATATCAAAGTAGGCTCAATCAATCAGAAAAAAATTATAGACAAAGCAGTCGAGACAACTGAGAGAACAGAATGACACTTGCAAGAGCCCACAGAACTGGAGGGGATCCGAGACAGATTTTGTTGCTAGCATACCATTACAAACATGATTGAAAAACAATTGACTCGATCATAAATAAAAATTAAGAAAATTAAAAACAACAACAACAACAACAACACGAAGATGAACCAATAAAAGCTTATATTTTTTTCTTTTTATTTTTGGGGACAAATTTTTCAATGGATTTACTCTGACCGATCTGGTTGAGACTGGGCAAAAGGCTGATTTTTAAAGGCAAACAAATTGTTCACCAGAAGGGTAGAACATGATTTTATTTATTTTTATTGTTTTGCCGAAATGGGAAATAATGATAAACTAGATTCGAGATTTCAATGCAACAACGAAC
Organism: Amborella trichopoda; assembly: GCF_054954075.1. Lineage (NCBI taxonomy): Eukaryota > Viridiplantae > Streptophyta > Magnoliopsida > Amborellales > Amborellaceae > Amborella > Amborella trichopoda. The sequence continues at coordinate 4,127,034 of NC_142336.1, forward strand.
ATGATTTCACTTCAAATTAAAAAAAGACTAAAGGGTTTAGTGGGAGATTTGTGGGAGACGATTAAATAAATTGAAAGAGAAGAAGAGACAGCAATAAGAATGAGTTTCCATTGTCCCAACGAAACTCAATTGTGCCCAAATTTTTGAAACAGATGCCAGCAAAGGAAGGAACTTGCATCCGGCTCAATGGGATTTGCAAAAAAAAATCCAGATACGAAAGATCTTTAGAGTGCTGCTCAGTAAACAATCTGGGACTCTTTCACCAAAGATGAAAAGGGGGTCTCGGGGGTTTTAGTGACAATATCAGGATCTCTCTCTAGTTTAATAATCAGAGCCAGGTAACTGTGTAGATTCTTCCCTGATTTGAAAAGCAACAAGGCAGATTGGGGAGATTTCGATTAAGGGATTCCAAGTTGCGCAATAGAATTAGAGGTCAAATCAGGATAGGATCGGGTAATAACATATTAATAAACTCAATCATACAATAATGGACATGGTGAAGATGAATCTGGCTCTGATACCATGTAAAGAGTCTTGGGTTTTTCAAACGAAACTTGGTGTCCATTAATCATATAAATGTATATACTTGTCTTTTATAGATAAATTACATATAAGAAAAAATAAAAATAAATTACAGACACGTAAATTATACCCAGATTCACTATAAAATATGGGATATTGTATCTATCATTCCTATACCTACTGATTATAATATATACCTTCTATATTAGCTTAGTATACAATATATAGTTTCCCTTCACAAGATGTACATAATTGCCAATGAATGCTTATAGCATGCTTTAGCATAAGCATATTACACCAAAAAAAAAAAAACATATTGCACATTGAATCCGTAAGGGAAATAGCTACTTAGGGAAAAAAAATTAGACACAAAATCTTTGTAATTTGAAGGGTTGGGAAGTTTAGATTATCCCATATATATATATATATATATATATATATATATAACCTATCTGATAAGGATCTTTCATCCTTAAATATGGGCTCCCGAGGCAATACTCGCCGGGGTAAACAACCCATGCATTCTTTAGTCCCATATGAAGGGAAACCTTCACCCCTTAATATTCGTTCACCATCTCAATCACCAGTTCATCAAATTACATACCCAGAAGCTCGAACTTCAATTCCTACATTTTCACCAGCCCAATCCAAATCCACTCTTCCTACCAATACTCCAAGATCCGAATACATTGAAAGAGCCTTTTAAATGGACATTACCATTGATGAACATCAGGTTCACATGGACCCAAGCAAGCTTGCACCATTATACCTATTGAATCATCTTAATTCTATCAATGGGGTTAAGACCAGAGAATATTATGAAGCCATTCTAATGGAAACAGGGTCCATCTCTGTTGTCCACTACTTTTAACAGAATACCCGAATCATAGCCTATTCAAAAGTACAGATAAAGAAATTGCTTTCTTATACTGAGTGGGGTTCTAATCCCGCACAGGGGAAAAAATTACAAAATCCTGAATTTTCTTATAAGTATTTCAAATATGCTGAGTACATAGAAGCTTGGCATAAATTTTTCTATTATCAAAACCCTAACAATACTCATAGCTGGTATTTACAATTCCGGCTACCAATTTTTGACAGGTTCCCCACTTGGTTTCAAAACTGGTATTTCGTGTGGGGATCAACTGCTATGATTTTACCTCCTGCTTTTAAGGAGTTGCAGGAGCAATTTATACAATACAATAATATCAATAATTCAGTTGACACTCACCTTTACTTTATGGCCTTATACCAAATCCCTTGGATTATGAAATGGGATTATACCATATCACCCAATACGTCCAATGATTATACATACATTCCACGTTTGGGAAAAACCATCTCTGTAAAATGGTGGGATATCTTTCAAATGGATCTCACCAAAGCCACTCCAAAACGAATACCACCCAAAGCACCTATATACCTGGAAAACCCAAATACTCCAAACACTTCTTTTGATTTTCCTACCTACCTACGAAATATTCTTCAAACCAACCCACATGCCTCCAAGGAAGAACTGGAAAAACAAATGAAAGAGATCTTTGCTGAAGCAGGAAGAAAACCCACATCTTCCGAAGAAACAGTTCAGTCATCTCCACTACACACCAATAGGTACCTCCAACTCAGTCAGAAGGATTCAGAAGAAACAGATCCAGACGAAACAGATCCGGAAGAGGATGATCCAAACGAATTCAGCCAGAGACCATGAATTGATCATCCATGACATCACCATCCAGAAGCAATAACGACAATAGCACGACAGCATATGGGACAAACAAGGGTCCCACCACAGACAGCAAACACTGTACTCAAATTGTAATAAGGCCAAAAGAGCCACTGTACATAGATGCTTTATTTTTTTATTTTTGTCCTTTTGTACAAAGAGCATCCCCCTATGCTCGTAAGTTTTGTCCACTAGCACTTCTCTCTCTCTTTTGTCGTATTCTACCGACACTCTCCTTGGACGCATCTGCCGACACCCTGGCCCCTCTCCTTTGTCAGGATGTGCCGACGCTCTCTCTTTTTTGTCCCCATCTGCCAACTAAGGCATCTCTTTCTTCTGTCCTCTTCTACTAATGCTTGCCAGCTGGCCCATATTAAGATTCCTTTCAAAGGCCTCAAACCTTATAAAAGGAAGGCTCCTCCCTCGTCTGAAGCAGGGCCTCACTCCTCTCCTCTCCTACTAGAGCCTAACTTCTCTCCTCTTCTCCGAAACCTCTGAGCTTTTCCCCTGAAACCTCTGAGTCTCTCCGAAGCCTCTGAAACCTCTGAGCTTTTTCCCCTGAAACCTCTGAGTCTCTTCGAAACCTCTAAAATCTCTAAGCCTTTCCCTTGAAACCTCTGAGTCTATCTAAAACCTCTGAGTTTTCCTAAAACCTTTATCTTCAAACCTCAGATCTCTGCAACTTACCTCAGTAAACCTCTGCAACTTATCTCTGAACCTTAGAAACCCTGTTACCTGAACCAAACAGACCTCTGCATATCAGAAACCTAGTTACAGAACTCTGAACCTTTCTCACAGCCGAACCTCTGCAACAGTTCATACAGTTCCTACCTGCAGCTATCATTGCCCTCATAGCTCAACCAGGTTCTCTCTTACCTCACTCTATACTTATGTGTGATTGTAATCTCACAGATTTGCCTTCATATTGCCCTCATCACTGGAAATTATTTTTCAGTTACTGTTTGTGTACTCAGTAAGTTCTTAATCTCCTTGATATCTCGCTGTTTAAATCTCTCTGTTTATCTCTCTAAAATTTCTGTTTTATTTCCTGTCTTCATGTAATATCTTTCTTTCTTTCTTTCCTTTGTAATATTTCCCTGTTTTCATTTTGTAAGCAGATGTGAATATTAATAAAGAATGCTAGTGTGATTTTCTATGACATATGCTTGCCTGTTATGCAATTTAAAATCTTATTTAATATTAAGATAGGTAACACTAGTTACGCCCAGTGGGTAGTACTAGATATCTCAATAGTTCCCCTCATAGGAATCATATTATTCTGTTTAAATTATTATCGAATTTTACAATCCTTAATAACTTACAACAGCTTGCTATTTACATACTTGTTATAATTTCTTTCAAAACCGCTTCCAAATAACCTTGAAAACTTGGCGCTAAAAAACCAATAAATACAAATGACAGTACTGTAGATCATGGCGCAAAGTGGTATCAGAGCCATACAGTGATACACTGTCAACACAAATTACAACAGTAGAACTATATATATATATATATATATATATATATATATAACCCAAAGACCTTAGACTTTACTATTGAAAAATTAGATGCCTTTGTTTAATCTTAGAACATTATCTTATTTTTTTATGGGCATAAAAGGAGTTATTTTGAATTTTTCTTTACGGGTGCGGTTTGCATGAAATGCCCATCATATACTATATAAGCAAGGTATAACTCTAAATTTGCTAGAATATGTTGTTCTACAGTAAAAAACCTCACAATGACTTGAAAATCCATATTCAACCATCTTATGAAATTTAAGATTATAAAAATGGTGTAGGTTGGACAAATCTATAACACTTAAAACTTGAAATAGACATTCTAGATAGTTTGTTACAAGGCATTATTTTTAGGACTTGAAATAATTATATATTTTAATATCCATATATCTAGAGGTTGAAATGATTAATTGGAAGGTTTTCCAACTTCAAACACTAGTTCCTACTAGATTGTTTAGGTGCATTTTTACTGCAGTATAAGGCTGCAATCTTATATAAACTTTTTCTTTACTCATGACACCAAAAGATATACATGTATTTGTAAATAAATAAATAAAGCTCCAATGTGAGTATTTCATAGACTCTCTCTCTCTCCATGAAACTTAATTTTAATTTCCGATGTTTTCATTTTCAGAGAACTCCTTAAAATGGCGACGAACCTCATAAAAATAAAAAAAGGAAAAAGTTAATATATCGTTGCAACTTTATACTATAAGTTATTACTACAAAGATGTGTGTAAGGAGAAATCGACAGAGGCAGACACACGTGCTAGTAAGGAAAATGTTTTTATTTTTCTTTTTAGTAGTTCAACCATATGAACTTTTTTTTTGTTTCGTATGCGGTTAGCATGCGTCCAGCCTGCATAATGTAGAAATGAGAGCTTGGTAATAAACTGATGTTTTAAAATATAATTTGATCTTAATTTTTAGAGAATATATAATCTTTAACATGGAGATCATAAAATATAAAAAAAAAAATTTGAGAACTAAAAATTATAATTACATCAAAAAAACATTTGGACCCTTAGTTGTAAATATTTTCACCTATTTGCATTCATCTTTATACCTCTAGACTGCATATTACAAAAAAACAAAACAAAAAAAAAATTCGTTCCAACCCGCAAAAAACAATTGTTCTTTTGTTTCTTTTAGGAGTTCAATTGTATGGATGTAGTGTTCCAGTAGTGAACAAGCAATCGCCAGAGTCCTAACAAAAAAAGCCAGGAGGTAGAATACACACAAACAGAGCTTAGGCTTGCATTGGAAGCAAAAGATATAGGGATTACTAGATAGAGAGAGGAAAAAGAGTACATGGGTATTAGAGAGAGTGAAGAAAAAATAAAAGGGTTAAGAGTGAGAAAAAATCGTTCAGTACTTAGACTATAGCGTAAATTAACTTTTTTAGAAAAAAAAATAAAAAATTTGCCCCTAAGTATGAGGATGGGACTGTTTTTTCTTTTTAATTTTTTCATTAATTGGGTAGCACCCTAAGCTTTAGAGGCAGTGCCCAAGCGGTCTAAGGTTAGAATCCTCGAACCGACCTCTGGACTGAGCAGGCCTCAGTTCTTGGGTGGTCCGAGGTCTTCTTCCTCGGACTACACTTTTTTTCTTATTTTTTGAGAAAAACAGCGGTTTGAGGTCCCCATCCTCGAGCCTCGCTTTATTTCTTATTTTTTGAAAAAAGCAACAACCTATGGATGGGGACTTCGGATTGCTCTCTTGACTAAACAAAATTAAGTTCCAAGGTGATCCGAGCTTCCCATCCTTTGACCGTGCTTTTATTTCTTGTTTTTTGAGAAAATCAGTGGTCCGATGATGGGACCTCGGACCGCTCTACTGGGTTTTGCTATGTGGGTAGGGCGGTCTGAGGATTCTAACTTTGGAACTGCCCTTAAAGCTTTGGGCATTGCCCTATTGATGAAAAAACTAAAAAATAAACTTTTAAAAAAATAATCAGATCGTAAGGGTAATTTTAATAAAATAATTGCTCAGTACTCAAACAAAAAATAATAAAGTGTGGTCCAAGGATCCATCCTCGGAACTAAGGGCAATTTTAAAATAAATAAAAAATACAGGTTGGCTGACATTTTTTTGTAGTTTCCACCAATAATCAGATCCTTTTGTAATTATTTCATATCTATATGCAATTTACTAAAAAAAAATAAAAAATAAAAGAGAGATAAAATTGCTCAATACTCCAAGAAGGATGCATATGCCTTAAACAAATATTTTAGCACCACTAGCTATCATTACAGATATTGACCACCGCCTACCACATAACACAGATTGATGCACCTTAGAGAGACCTGCAAGTGTTCACGACACTCCATAGGAGAAAGAAAGTAGAGGTGTGTCCCATTATCTCATGGTCCTAATAAATAAATAAGCAAAGGATTTTGTGCTCTCACCTGATTTTACACTTATGCAAAACCCCACATTGCTAGGATTTTTAAATTTTTAGTGATGTAGCCTCTTGAACTACCAATCTCAAATAAATAAAATAAATAAATAAATAAATTTAGGAGATGGACGGTTTATAACATTATATATGTTTTTATTTTAATTCGTAAGGGATTTTATACAATGAGATCATTTACCTTTGATACATGGTGGTCACACTTCTTTACAACCATTTGATGTGAAATTTGATAGTTTGGATGTGTCATAAAATTAAAAAAAAATTATTTTGAAATTTGATGTACAATTCGAAAAAATTTCTTTTGAAGTTTAAGTTTGGTCAAATAGCCACCCAGTTTCACATCCAATGGTCAAGATTGACGTGATCACGTTGTATCAAGGATAAATGGTATCATTTTATACTTTCCCAATTCATTAAGACCCATGAAAAGAAGATCGTGAGTTTGAGTTTTTTTTTGTGAATCAGTGGGGAGAGGGTCCCTTCCTTTAGTAAGAATTGAGCCTAGGATGTAACTATCAAGTTCTAGCCAATTAAGCTCACGCTCTTTTCCTATGAGTTTGAATAATTGGAAATAGTAAAAATGATAAATTGAGTGTTTTTTGATAAATTTTCCAATAAACAAATTGAAGCACAACCAATATTGCCCAAAAAACATGCCGTAAAATTGAATAGAATCTATCCAATTTCTAATGGTCAAGTGTAAACTTTAAAAATTCTAAATCTTTTTTGTAATAAAAAAATACACTCCCTCAGGCAAGACTCATGATGATAAGAGCAAGGACCTCAACTTTTTGGGATGTAACTCTTCAACCAAGCCTCCAACCTCAATAGAGAAAAAAAAGAAATTATAACAAAATACATTAAAGAGATTAATTAATTGGCATAGTAGAAAATGGGTAACATAGTTAATTATTACGTCCATTTTGATAAATTTCCGTAGAATAAAATTGGTACATTCACTATTCGCCAAAAAAAATATGCCTGAAATTGAATAGTCTCCATCGATTTTATAAATAGTTAAAATTTAACTATTAAAACTTCAAATTCCACGGTTTCTATAATGCTGCAACCTTATTTGTAGAATTTGCTTTGCCTACAACATCCATTTTAATTTAGGAAAAAGTTCATATAAGGTTGCAACCTTATACTGTTGAAGTAAGGTGAACCTCAAAAATCCTACAGTGGAGATTGTTCCGGCATAAGAGAACCCTCCAACTGATCATCTTGACCTTGAGATAAATTGATATGAAGAAAAAAAGTAATTCCAAGTCCAAAAAATAGTGCGCCATGTAACAAGTTATCTGGACCGTCTATTTTCAAGATTTTCAATTGTTTATTGATGTACTTGGTGTGCACCGTTTTAAAATTTTAAATTATATAATTGAGGATAAAAGCAGGGGTTTTGAAGCCATCATAAAAGTTTTGACGCCAAAACAACATCTCTAAATAAATTTTATAAGTGAACCTTACTTGTACTGGCAATAAGACAACCTTATACAAACCTCACCCTTTAATTTAATGTTGTAAATTCAACACATCTGTTAATAATCGTCTAATAGTTATTTGATAGACTCCATAATTTAAAATCGGATAAATTCCTGAGCAGATATTTCACCCAAAGGATCATCCAATACATGCATACACATGCACCCAATAAATAAAGATAGGTGGAAATGGACAAAGATACACATGTTAGTAGGGGTATAAATAGGTCAGGTTGGGATCAACCAGACCCTAGTAGGACTTGGGACCTACATTTGGTCCAAGTCATTGACCCCATACTTGACCCACCAGGTTGAGTCGAGTCCAGTGGATCTAAATAATAAATGTATAAAATCTTTATATTATATATAACATTATTGATGATATGTGGATTATATACGTAAATACCGGGCCAGATCAACCTTGACACAAACCCCACCATACCTAATAAGTTTCTGAATGGATCCAAACCCGACCCGACCCAAGCTAGATTCATATGGAATGCCCCAAGACCTACCTTTTAGGAAATGATAGGAGAGAGAGATGCTCAACCTAGAGGTGTGCACCTAGGAGGCACATGTTAGGAGATAGAAAATTAAAGAGAGGTGAAAATAGAGAAAGATGCACATGTGAGGAGAGAGAGATGCTTAACCTCTAACCCACTCAAAGAGCCAAAGACCCCACCCCAATGCTGATCAATGACATTTCACTAGAAAGTGGTTTTTTTAAGAAGTGAGTACACTATGCTTCTGCAGGAGCATAATGCACGTCTACTTCCTCAGTTTTAAGACCTACTTAAGCAAAATTTTCAACATGTAATTTTGGAAACTAGCCAATAATTACAAGATGATTATTTGAAAAACAAAAGAAGAATTAAAATTTGAGTTTAGAGATTAGACGGTCTCTATTCAATCTTGATACATTATTATTTTGAAGCATATAGAGCATGCAATTTAGAAACGATGTCCACTTAGGTTAATAATAGGTTGAAGAGGTAATATATTCAAAATTTAGAGTCCTGGAATTAATCCGAGATGGTGTTTTATCTGAAAGAGTAAATAGATAGTATACTACCACAAGAGTATAGTATCTTTTGGCTTTTTTGCATTTCATTTTCAAAGAAGACCTTTGGGCTTGGAAGGGGGCAGCTCACATGGGTCCTCAAATTTGCCTCACGTGACTCTGCCGCTAAAACCCACTGGACCAAGCCATAAGGAACAGTGGGCCCCACTCTCTTATTGTCTCCTTCAAACCACGCCAATTCATTTCCCCATCTAACCTACCGTTACAATTTCAACAAAAAATAACTCTTAACTTTTTTTTTTTTTTTTAAGTAAACGGTAATATTATTGAGAAAATGAAACAAAAATTAACTATATTTCTTTTGAAATGTATAAAACAATATTATATATGTAAAATTGGATAGTTGGGCACAAAGTCTAAAATAAAACTCATCAAAACTATGTGAATTTTTTTCGAATTGATTGCTCAAAATGAATGTGGCCTCCTTGTACTAAAAGTCAATGGTCTTATAGTATATAATCTTCAGTTTTTTGGCTGAACAAAAGTTAGTAACAGATATTTTTTGTCAATTTTTGGAAAATTTTGTTGTACCACAAAGATGGGTGGTTGATTCGAGAATGCCATTTTAAGATGGGAATTTTGGTAAAACAGTGTTTGAAAATGAGGACCCAAGATTGGACTTGCTAGGGTCCCAAGCACGCGTTGGTCAAAGTATCGGTAGAGTTAAAGGCTAAGTCTAAGGTCTGATTTGGCTTAATTTCCTAAAGATCTAATAATAGAACTCATCGAGTTTTTGGGCTATAACTATAATTGCTAGGGCTCCAAATCCAATCTAGCTTTGATAGTCCGATCGAAGGACTATAAAAAAAGTTAATATTTAGGTTAAGCTCAACAGGATATGTTTGGAAGTACGATAAAAGATATAGGAGACTTATGATTTCATTTAATGTGTGACTCTTGATAAAACATAATGCCATATTAAGATTCATGTAGCCGACCTTAATTTGTTTGAAAAAAGACACTGATGATGCTGATTTAGAGTTAGTGTTTTAAGAAAGTTTTTAAAATTTTACTATAATTATTCGCCAATTATAAGATCTCTGCCATTTTTTGAGCTGCAAAATGATGCACTCATAGGTCATCAATGTTTCCACAGCCAGACCATGAAAAACCTAGTTGGACCCACCAAAATTTATTTAATCTTAAAATGGATAATCACCTTGCTTCAACTTGAGGGCAAGGTCCACATGGTCCCTTTTGTTGGTGACCAAACTACCCCATTTATATCTGAGTGCCCAAGAGAGTTGTTATAGAATTCACTTATTCAGCATTTAGCGCAAGCAACCAATACACCTATGGTGGATGGTAATGTGGCATTTCTTGAGATGGGTGCATATTAATTAGGTGAAGGTTAGAGTGTCATGTTGGAAATCAAGAGGAATCTCCACCGTTGTCATTGGAAAAGGATGGTGGATGTACACCCCAAAGATTAACACACGCCATTCATGTTATACGGCAAGGATACAATGAAATGGATAACCTCTATCTAGGAGTATTTGTAACACACCAAATTGGGTTTGTAATTTCAACAAATGATGAACAGTCTCAAAAAAAAATAAAAAAATAAAAGTAAAATAAAATAAACGAAATAAAATAAAATAAAAGAAAAAAGAGAGGTTATAAGCACTCTCTCAAAGAAAAACTAGTATTTTGGATCATGAGATTTATGCCATTTTAGAAACTCAAAACTCAGCATTTCCTTTTTAGTATAATTACGAGGGGAACTCAAATGCACATCAAGATGATCTTCCAGGCTCTTTCAAGTGAGGAAGTAGGAATATATTGTGCTCTCGTAATATTTAATTGTGATATTCTAAACTTTACGACCCTTCAAAGTACAAAGGTTCAAGATAGAAAGAGTTGTGAATGGTGGATTTATTTTTTTATATTTTTTGTTTATTATTGAAAAAAGTTTTTTTTATGGGGTAAATTTGTAAACATTACTAAAAGATAAAATGTATTTTTATCATCTCCATAAGGGGTAAAATTGAAATTTTAACTAAAAGACAAGGGCACTCTACAAATAAAGTTTCAAGACACTAACTTTCAAAATGTCATTATAATTTTGTGAAAATTTGAAATTTACATTTCTTTAATGGTAAAGTTACATATTTAAATAGTTTTTTAATTAAAAAATAATGATTGTTTTGATAAATACACCCATTACAACCCCTTATAACTTGAATTTTTGTATTTTGAGAGGTTGTTAACTCTAGACAAACCTTATTAAATTATATGCCATCACTAAAAATATCATATTGATCTATAAGATTGTTTATCTCCGTACACTTAGATCACAATCACTCACTCATATATAAAATTGAAAGGCGTTCAGTGCCAAAGATAGACAACCTCAATTTATAAACTTTTCCTTAGGCTGCTTTGGTTGTCACTTGACACTTCACATGAAATGTTAAAATGTAAATTTATCAAAATGCATTTAAGAAGTTATCTATACCGACATGTTTCGATTTAATTTTAGAGTACGAAATGTTTTAAAACCCATATTTGTGGGGCAAATTGTTCACCCACAAAACGATGTCGGTTTGTTGGAACAATGATCTGGATCGTGCTTGATTGGGTGTAAACCGATGATCTAAAATCTATTAAAAATAAATAAAATCAAAATAATAAAATAAGGGGTTATAGGGTGCGATTTACAAAGGATTTTAAAAAATATTAGATAAACTTTTATTAAAAAAAAAAAGTAAAAAATATATACAATAATAGGTTTTCGGGGTTAATTGAGCGGAGACCCATATCAACCCAAAACCAGCTTGGTCTAGACTGATTCCCATCCATATTGGTAATCTAGATAAAAAATCACCGGATTGTAAAAATACATTAGCATGTAGTGAGAGTACCCATCAAAATATACATGATCATGTAGTTGAAAATTAGGTTTGGCAATGGCTAGGGTGACCGGCCTGACCCGGTTGGCCTGACCCTAAAAAGATAGGGCTTGTGCCTCAAACTGTTGCCCAAGGGCCGGGCTAGGGCCAGTGCCAGCTCAGCCCAGTCCGACCATCTTTTTCTTCTTGTTTTTTCTTCATTTGTTTTTAGCCTGGCCCCTACAGGTCCTGGCCCTGCCCTATACGGAGAAGGGTCAGGGCCAAGGGTGGACCAACCTAGGCCCCGCCCATTGCCACCCTTAAAAATAGATAAAAATGCTAAATAGTTCATAAATTGAGTATATTTTAATTAATTTCCCATGTTCAAATTATATATATTATAGTACTTAAGAGCATCCTAAACATATCTTATAGTAGTATTACACGCAAAGTAACAAAGTAAGCATTTGTGGGTCGTCCTACCCATGTTTGCTTATGTGCGGAGTCGGTAATTTCAAGGGAGCATGTTGGATACCATGACCTAAATGGGCCTCATGGCTTTTGAGCATTTATGCCCACCAAAACCTAAATAAATATTTCATTTCCTAGACAACCCATATATTTAATTGAAGTTCATGGGGTCAAGTGACAACAAAGATGACAATAGTAGCAATTTAGCATCAATGACCACATTCAACGAAAACAATATTGTAGGTGATTTGGAGATCAAAATAATATGGAAAAAAATTATATAAGAGTGAGGCCCTAAACAATCATATTAAGAGGTACATAAAAAATTCACTAGAAGAGGTCGTTTCGATATCCAAAAATCCTCAAATCGCTAATCTCGATGTCAAGATGCATGGATACGAGAGAAAATGAATTTCAAGTCTTAGAAATAATGCATCTTGTAATGCATTTTTTGGATCCTCGATTTTCAAGATTTTCAAGTATTCATACATCTACTCGATCTACACTATTTGTTAAGCTTTAAATTTTATAATTAGCAGTAGAAATAAATTTTCAGGCCATTATAAATATTTTTAGTACTAAAACAATACCTTTCAATACTATTTGAATGTGTGCCTTACTTTAATTGTTTAAGGCCATAACCTTATACAAACCACACCTGAATAATATATGCAATGGACTTTTTTTGGCTTATGTGCGTGAAGCATTGATGATAGAATACACTAAGATAACTAGAAATTAGAAAAAATATATGCAAATGAGATTTTTTTTTTTTTGGATTTCCTTGATTTCATGACCTTAGTTTAAAAACTACAGGGAAAATAATACTTGAATTTTTACTAAAATTATAAACATAATAATATTTTGAACCAAATTCCAAGCTTGTTATGTTGCCATCTATCAATGTTATCAAGACATGACCAGATTGCTTGTACAAACGACTGAACAATTGGCTCATGCCTAGCTACACTGGTCTAAAGTAAAGTTGGATTGACCCACTAGTCTCGATAAATAATGGTGATCAATTTGTTTTTATAATATATTTTATATTTTTAAATTCAATAATTATACTTTTTATCCTTAAAAATCTTATCCTACTGGGTAGATCAATAACCTTTAACTAGACAAGACTATCATTAGCGCAGGACGATTGTTTTTACTTTAATTTTACTATCTCAAAGTTCCTTATCAACCTATTGCAAAGGAAAAAAGAATTCGCAATAATTACAAATTCGTTAACTTCCCTTGTACAAAAACCATTAAATAATTATTACATTGAACAACCAAATATTAAATTTCAATATTCAATTTAAGAAGATACCAAGATATTGATATTGTGTACCAAACAAATATTTGATTCATGATAGAGAATCTGAGGGCACTAGTGACATTTTTGAGATAATTAGGGTTTTTTTGTGTGTGCTTTGACACTGTAGGGCTCGTGTTGCCCTTTAGGGATCTCGTGTCGGATTTGAATCTCAAAAAGAAAAGCCGAAAATGACCAATCCGTCATAATCACTAGAAGTTAGGGGTAATTCGAGTAATAAAAAAAATGAAGATATTCTCGATATTTTCGAATAATTCCAACAACATTTCCGTCACCCCTTAATAAAATCCACTTACCACCATCCGGAACACGGCACAGGAACCGTCCGATTGTTTAGAAACTGATGATCCAGATTGTCCTAAAACAAAAGCACAAGAGAGGGAAAGAATCTCGACCGTCCGAAACCTTGAGATTCGGCCTCACACCCCTATATAATCCAATCAAACCTCACTTCACCACACTGCCTTTTTGTTCCGCGCCGGAAAACCTTTTTCCGGCGTATTTGCTCTTTTCACGCTCGCTGGACTGGTTTTCCCGGCCTCATTTCCGGCCAGCGTCACTCTCTCTCTGTCACTCCGTTAACCTGAAACTTGAAAATGAGGGAGATTTTGCACGTCCAAGGTGGGCAATGCGGGAACCAGATCGGATCAAAGTTCTGGGAAGTTGTTTGCGATGAGCATGGCATCGACCCCACTGGTCGATACATTGGAACCTTGGACCTTCAACTTGAACGAGTTAATGTCTATTACAATGAGGCCAGTTGTGGAAGGTTTGTTCCCAGAGCCGTTCTAATGGATCTCGAGCCGGGAACCATGGATAGTGTGCGCACTGGTCCTTACGGCCAGATTTTCAGGCCTGATAACTTCGTGTTTGGTCAATCTGGAGCTGGAAACAACTGGGCCAAAGGTCACTACACGGAGGGGGCAGAGCTCATTGATTCAGTGCTCGATGTGGTGAGGAAAGAGGCAGAAAACTGCGATTGCCTTCAAGGTTTGTTTTCTGATCATTTTACCATAATTTATAGTGATTTCTAGCAGAATATTGTGACTGCTTCCGATGCTGGTTTTCTAACCTTTTCTTATTCTTTTTCTAATGAGTTTTTAGCAATGTAGTTAGGGTTCTATTTTATGTTCATTTTGTGATGAATTTTCCTGTGAGTTTTGGAAGTGGAGACTGAGATCTGATATTTTAATCGAGATAGTTTTGTAACCATTTTGATTTTTTTTCTCATGGCGTATGATTCGTGGATCTGTCGTAAATTTCGGGCTGAAATTTTGTGGGGTGTCAGCTCATTAGAGGCGAGATTTTTCAAAATTTAAAGTCGTTTTTTTTTTTCTAAAAATGGAAATTTGCGTTGTATTTGTTAGTAACTTTTTATTACTTCAGTTTTTGGTCAGAAAAACTGTTTATGTATTTTATTTTTAGTTAGAAAAAGTTGTCAGTGAATATTAAATATCGGGTCAAAATGTCGGTAAATTCGTCTTTCCATGGCGCGATCTTCATAATTCAAACTCGAAGTTTGTTTGAAATTTGATCCGGTAATTATTGGCCGGCATTGGGAACTCGTAAAAGTCCCATGTCTAATATTCTCACTGATGAAGTGCTTTTTCAGTCGAACTGACAAAATTAGCCCAATCATTTGCGCCAATGACGACGGGGTCCTGGCCTCTTTGAAATTTGCAGGTTTACGATCTTTGGGTTAATGTACGGGTAAAAAATTACCAAAAGGTCGCATCATTTGTCGTAAATCGTAATACTCTTCGTTTAGTGTGATCGGTTGGTCCGACTGCTTGAATTTCTGGACGGTGTAATAGGCAACTAGTCCAAGATAAACATCGGGTTGATTGAAAACTATTTTAAAACGCAGTCCGGTCAGAGGAGCTGGTTTGGCCCATTCTATCAGCTAAATAAAATTGAGCAAATTTTTAAATATATTTTATTTTTGAAAACTGCTATATCTATCCCCTCCCCCCTCTTTTTTATTTCTCTCTAAAATCCCGTACAACCTGTTCGTTATTGTGCTAGATTATTGAACTGAATAAGAAGGATGCAAATGTTTCATTGTCATATTCAAGGAAGGTCATTCTGGAAATTAACAAGCTACAAATTTAACAATTGTGGGCTTTACTTAATCAGTAACATTTAAAATACTTTGGAAATCTAATTCCCATTAAAAATTTTATCTGCTGCATAATTAGTGCAGATATGGTGGTTATTGGCAATTTCCTCTACTCTCATTTGATATGTGGAGTATACATTTGAAGGTCAAAGTTTAAGCTTCATTTTTTGCACTGATTTCTTATTGTTGTTCCATTTAGTCGACTTTTTGATTTTTTGGCTATCTATACCTCAAAATGCAAGCTTCATATTGCAAATTTATTTGTTATGGGAGAATTAGGTGGCTTTCCTGCCTGTAAATTTGACCAGTTTGATGGGTTTCTGAAGAAATTTATTGAATTTGTAGGTCATTTTGTCTTGGCTGTAAATAAATATGGTGGTTTAACTATAAAACCTTGAGATGCATGTAATGTATGTTACTCGAATTAGATTTACTTCAGAAAATTTTATTGGAACTAGGTGTTCTGAATTCCTCATCCTTAAAAAAAGTGGTATGATCATTTTGGAAAACTCCCCATATTTTTAGTATGTAAGGGTTCAGATCCATTGGATCCTAATCCAATTTAAAGGTTTGATAGTAATTTGCGTCTCATGGCTTAGGTAAATGCTGTTTTAGCCCTTATTCACATCTCAAGGTTTAACTGAATTTCAAAGATTATTGGCCGCCTCAAACTTGAATTTATTACTCAGTTTTATTACTGGTATGTCTACCTTAAAAATAATCTGTTTCTGAAAACGACCTTACTTCAATAGGATCTGTTCTATGCCGTTCTACATTTTCTGTAATATGTTTGTGGGTTCTTTTCAATTTTTTTCTTCTTTTTGGTTTGCCGTAGTCCTTATTATTCTTTTCTTGGCGCTTTTAAGAATTTATGGATGTTTCTGTTTCACTGAGTTTGTATTTAATTCAATATAAATCTGTTTTCATATTCGTACTTACATCATGAAAGTGTTGAACCTTTTCATGCTTCTATCTTAAACTTCAGTTCAAATGTTTTGGGGATTGGTGGTTGCCTTTTCATATTATATCACGTGCTCTTGGTTT
This sequence comes from Amborella trichopoda, assembly GCF_054954075.1. NCBI lineage: Eukaryota > Viridiplantae > Streptophyta > Magnoliopsida > Amborellales > Amborellaceae > Amborella > Amborella trichopoda. The sequence continues at coordinate 4,143,575 of NC_142336.1, forward strand.
CAGGGGCTTTGAAGTGGAATATATCCACGGAACTGTAGTTCTGGTCCATCTATACCTTAAAGTACCGCAAAGTTTTTAACTTCATCCTGAATGCATGCATTGTTAGACTTCAAGATCTGTTTTGAGCAACACTTCCTTTGGTCTCTGGTAATCTAAAGTTCCATTCAAGCTTTATCTGATTGTGTTTATCATGAGGTCTTAGTCCTTGGAAAGTTATTGCTCTGTGTCTAACATTTGACCAATTACACCTTTCTTCTCCCGTGTCATTTGGACGCGCATTCATTACATCCGTTTTTTTTATGATTCTTTTCATTTTGGTTAAGGTTGTCATGTTACTTGCGATAAGCTATCTTAATTTTGCATCATTGTCTGCATTTTTGAATCTCATACTATGCCTAAGAGACTCCTGTCTTGCAAATTTGGTTTGAAGATACTTATTTTTGAGGCTGTTACTCCATTAAAATATAGGATTTCAAGTATGCCATTCTCTTGGAGGAGGGACTGGATCTGGAATGGGCACGCTATTAATCTCGAAGATCAGGGAGGAGTATCCAGATCGAATGTTGCTCACTTTCTCTGTGTTCCCATCCCCAAAGGTCTCAGACACTGTGGTTGAGCCATACAATGCCACTCTCTCTGTTCATCAGCTGGTGGAGAATGCAGATGAGTGTATGGTGCTTGACAATGAGGCCCTTTACGATATCTGTTTCAGGACCTTGAAACTCACCACCCCAAGTTGTAAGTTATTACTTCGCTTATTGCTCACAATTTGCCCTTGGCGTCTGATTCTTTTCAGATTCTATTTGTGCTGTTGTCCTTCTGATTATTAATTTTAGTGGAAGTATGTCCCACATGTCTTGTTTATGCTATGTGATACACAACACAGTCATCCACTGTCATCTAACAATGATTGATAGGGGGGATTAACCGTAGTTCGTAGTAGCAGTACATTCATCTGGATGTTTTTAATCTCCACTGCCTCGTAAACAGGAACTCATGGTGAATCACTTAATGTGTAATAATGTAACTTATGTATGCTGTTTATGTTATACTTTTGCTTTTATTAATGCCCACTATAGGCACTGCAGGCAGTGTATTTATGTGTAATGATGAAGTATATATTTGTAATGATAAGATGGTATGATTGTACACTTTATTGCTATTGAAAGTTGTTTTCGATAGTGTTGCGAGATTTTATTCCCTGAATTCTTTATGTTTTGTAAGCAGAAAAGAAAAAGAAGTGAATTTAAGCTTAAATATTAATACACAGGACTCGTCTAAACATTCAATGGAGCTTAAATTTATATCAACTTTTCAGATTATTGGCTGTGTTTTTTTACTTCTTTCATGAAGATTTTCAGTTTTTCATATTTCCTCTGTTTTTCATTCCTTTATTTTAATGCCAAAAGCTGAATCGTAACTTTTTGAGAACCCAAATCACTCATGACATGACCTCCCCAAAAATTCTGAAGAATGAGCTTTATTACTATGACATGTACATTATTTCTAATGTTCATGGGTATTTTTTTGGTGTCATTCATATGCGTCTCTTATGTTCTTGTATGATTCCCATCTTCTCTTAGTTTTTGTTACTAAGTCAAACTCACCCACTCCCTTCTCTGTCTCCAGTTGGTGATCTGAACCACCTCATCTCGGCCACCATGTCGGGTGTGACCTGCTGCCTCCGCTTCCCTGGCCAGCTCAACTCCGACCTCCGAAAGCTCGCCGTAAACCTCATCCCCTTCCCCCGCCTCCACTTCTTCATGGTCGGTTTTGCCCCTCTGACCTCTCGTGGCTCCCAACAATACCGTGCCCTAACTGTCCCTGAACTCACCCAACAAATGTGGGATTCCAAAAACATGATGTGTGCTGCGGACCCAAGGCATGGCCGATATCTCACTGCCTCTGCCATGTTTAGAGGGAAAATGTCGACTAAAGAAGTTGATGAGCAAATGATAAATGTGCAAAATAAGAACTCCTCTTACTTTGTGGAGTGGATCCCCAATAATGTGAAGTCGAGTGTGTGCGATATCCCTCCTAGGGGCCTTTCTATGGCTTCGACCTTTATTGGGAATTCGACCTCTATTCAGGAGATGTTTAGGAGGGTGAGTGAGCAGTTCACTGCCATGTTCAGGAGGAAGGCTTTCTTGCACTGGTATGTCCTATCTTTTATCACCCATATTCCTTGTTGTCTGTTTATAATGCGCCTTTTGAAGCATATATTGTTACCTGTATCATGCACCTTTTTAATCTTTCTTCTTTATATAAGAGGTCTAGTTCCTTTGTTCCTGTACTTTTTTTTTCTAATGGAAGTTCCTTTGTCCCTGTGCTATATTTTTTTTTAGGTCTTAGTACACTATAATCTATCGAACTACAGGAGTCCAGGGTCCATCGGGTCATCCTTGTTGGATGACATGATGCATAGTGATGAATAGACTGGGATCAGTCCTTGGGGTGTGCTCACTTATGGCTGGTTCCCCTCATCTCTATCACCATTTCATCAACAGGTTATGCTGTTTTATAGTTCATTGGTTTTGTAACTTGCTTTGTTTGTCCATTGTTTCATTGGCTTCGCCATGTCTTTGAGGAAGGCTGCTTTCTCCTATTATTGAAAGGATTAGCACAATCCATGTCTATATTCTTATTAGCAGTACCTTAAATATGAAAATTTTGTAAGCCCTGTGTTGCTAACTGACATATGAAACCCATAAGGAACAATTACGTATGTTACATATTTGGTCCTCTATGTTACAAGATGCTCCACATTTTGTTGAAAATTATGTGGAGACGCCCTCTACCTTGCCACCCAACCTGTCTGACATTTCCAATACTGAAGAGGAGGGAAATTTTCCAATTTTTTTAATTTTTTGTTTATATGGGTAATGTCCAATATTCAAAACACTGAACAACACTATCTGTTGGCTGTTCAGTGTTGGTAATGTTGGACAGTGTAGGTTTCCTAGGATGTCTGATATTAGCAATATTGCACAATAGAAATTGTGGCTTTCTTTTAGGTTTCAAGCTGTCCGGTATAAAAAATACTAGATAGCTGAAAATTAAGAAAAAACCGCAGAAATTGCTGTTCGATATTGGTAAATTGGACACACTAGGAACTTGGACTTTTGAGCTGTTCGACATTTCAAACACTGAACAACTCAACAAATAAGGCTGTGTGGTGTTTCTGATATCGAACTGAACTTGAATAAAAGAAAAATAAAAAACTTGTGGAATTTCCCACTTGTCCAGTGTTGGAAATTCTAGATAAAAAGGCCGGCGGGTGGGCCTGCAGGTAAATTTTTCGACCCGTAAAGTAATCCGGTGTGAAAGTCACGAGTCCTGAAAAATGTGTCTTGGAGTTCTTAATACTTCTCTCTCTCTCTCTCTCTCTCTCTCTCTCTCTCTCTCTCTCTCTCTCTCTCTCTCCATTCATCGATCAACTGAAGTGATGATGTTGAGTGTTTGCTTTGATGAATTAGGTATACTGGGGAGGGCATGGACGAGATGGAGTTCACAGAGGCGGAAAGCAACATGAATGATTTGGTCTCAGAGTACCAACAATATCAGGATGCCACTGCCGATGAGGAGGGTGATTATGAAGACGAGGAGGAGGAGGAGGAGGTTCAGGAGATGTGATCATTTTGAGGAGGTGCAAGAGATGTGATCAGTTGCTCTCTCTCTCTCTCTCCTTTGAGGCCTTTGTGATATCTAGATCTTTAGATCTTTCGACTAGACTCTGGCTCTCTCTCTCTCTCTCTCTCTCTCTCTCTCTCTCCTTTGAGGCCTGTGTGATATCTAGATCTTTAGACTAGACTCTGTTTAGCTGTTGAGTACATTTGTGAGATAGTGGTCCTTGGTTTAGCTGTTGAGTACATTTGTGAGATAGGGGTACTTGGTTTAGCTGTCAAGTCATTTGTGAGATAGTAGTGGTACTTGTTGCAGAAGTAGTAAGGTGTATTTCTTATGTGGAATTGCATTTACCTTTTGATAATATGGTAACTATGATATTATGAAGTAATGGATGGTAATCAATCAATGGTTGTGTTTTAATTTGATGTTTTGACTATGTAAGGGCACTGAACTGTATTTCGAGATTCATTCCGACTATTAGAGCAAAATTGGAGAAAAAGTTGGTGGTGATTAAATTCTAGTGGAATTAGGAGGTAAGTTAGGTGATTTTTTGGCTAAATTTTGGTGTATATTTTTATTTTTATTTTAAAACTATTTATTGCCATGTTTTAGCCAAATTATGGGGTCATCATTGAGCCATTTCAGCAGGAAACTTTATCCCTTCTTTTAGGTTGAATTCAGTTGAAGTTTGAAGTCAATTTTTTTAAGCTGAATTTGTGGCAGTTCTATAGCCATTTGAACTCCCTTGAGCAATTGTTGGGTTGAATTTAGTTAAAACTCTCACACCAATTTCTTAGCTGTGTCGAATTTCTTTTAGTCATTTTGAGGCAATTTCAGAGTAAGAACTTTTGATATTTCTTTATCTGCCTTTGAGAAACATTGTTAGGTCATTCTAGTGTCCAAATTGGGAAATTATTCTTTTGCTATTTGGAAACCAAATTTGGAGAAAAGGTCTTTTATTTTCTAACCTGAATTTGTGATTTACTTTTGGCTTTTTTCTAGAACCAAAATTGGAGACATCTTATGGGATAGCAATTCGTTCGCCACATTTGTGGGAATTTTGAAGCAGTTCAAGTGCTAATCTCGGAGGGAGCTTGCGATCTTCTCTCATCAGGCTTAAAATCATATTAAGGTTATTTCTATGGGTCGCAATGGATCTGACCAGACCCGTGACCAAAACCGGGTTCTGATGGGTAGACCCGACCTCGGGTTCGGGTTCAAAACCTGGGCCCGAATACTATTTGGGTTTGGGGCCAGGTCAAGACCCTTTGCCCTCCCTAGTTATTTCTTGAAATGTACTTTCTGATCTGTATGATCTTAGAAGTACTGGTTGGTAATAACAGTAGTGGACAGTGGGAACCCCAACCTTGTAACATGTCGCTAAGCTTGATGGCATGGTGACACCAATTAGTACCTCTCCGGCAGATAAGGTCTGACATAGCAGAAGCTGGGGTCTGACAGGCCCGCATATTGGCTTTGTGCTAATGACCTTAGAGCTACTGTCAAAGTTGAGCTTTAGAGTGCTTGCCTTCCCTTTGGGGAGATTCCTTTAGAGTGGGGCGCAAAGTCTAGGAATGAGCACTCACTGAAGTCTATTCTTCGATTTAGCCGTAGATATAATTATTACTTTGAGCTCACCTCTCATCAGATAGGAGTTTGAAGGCAAATCCCATGCGCCTTATTTTTTTTCTGTAGTGTGAGGTTATTGATGGTGGCTGGTTTTGTAATTTACCTTTTTCAGTAGCAGGGTTGACATTCACTGGATGAGAAGAGAACTGAAAGTGGTGGACACTACCCACTGTGAATCAGGTATGCTCAATGCCTGACAGAAAATCTGTAGCTAATGACAGTGAATAAACAAATGGCTTACGGAAATCTCACCTTTCTTGCATAAGCTGCAGATTTTCGGAGAAGGTGGTCCTCGGTGTTTGACACAACACATGATGAGTGCCTTGTCTAAGATTGCGAGTGAGGAGTTTTATGTGGTTCTGGTATGGGTAGTCCATCCTGAATGTGCTGATGTTTTTGAGAGCCTTGTTCGAAAATGTTTTTTACAGAAAACATACCATCAGTGTATGGCCTCTTTAAGTGATAGCATCTTCCCTCTTGGGGTGATGATAGAAGTTTGAAAAGGTGCTTCTGTAACTGGAGGAAAGCTTCGATCTCTATGCCTCTAACTATGCAGCCCTATTGCCCCGTTGATGCGGAATCCAGTCCCTGATACGAGGTCGTGCATTGTGGCTATATGGTGCAAGGCGATGGCAAATGGCTCTGAGAATTTTGAAGGGATGATCACCAATCCACTTGTTTATCCAGAATCAGGTGTGCCTTCCATTGCCCACCATAGATCTTGGGCTGTTGATGAAGATGCAGCTACACTGAAACTGATATCCAATCTACTTTTGTATCTAGAATATGTAGCAGCATATTGTTAAAAGGAAAATTTTCCATGCGTTGGGGCGGCGTACATCTGCATTTGCATTCCCCGAGGCATAAAGCAATCATCTTAGGGATGGACGCTAAGTGGTGGTCCCTTTGGAAAAGGAGAAAAATCAATGGCCTAAATTTGTTTCAAATAATTATCTTTTTTAAATTATTTATTTTACATATTCATGATGTCCAAGATAGAGATCATATATACCTGTTAGATTAGGTCCAAAAGCCATATCAAAAATTGATTTTTAAGCGGGAATGCATGTGTACATATGACCCATAGAAACTGTGTCTTATTGGTAGTGGGACTTGGGGGAGGAAACACTCAGTTTAAGGGCAGGGAAAGGCACGTAGTTATGGGTTGAGTTTGTGATATCTTTTTACCCCTTTTCCTGTTATTTGGGTATGATTAGAAACAAATGCATGGAGTCTCTTAACTTATTAAAACAAATAAATTGGACTAGTAGGCTTTATTCCATTGCATTGTCGAAGTTATGCCTTTGCGATACACCAGCATAGGTATGAGCGTGTTCGCAAAGTCGGCCGAGTAGTTTCTACTCATCAGAGTTACTCGGCCCAAACTCTGCGGCCTTGGGTCCGAGCTTGAGTCGGTTGTCCAACTCCGGGATATTAAATTTTTTAAAAAAATATTAAAAATCCTAAAAAAATAAGGAGTTTATTTAGGATATTTGTTTTAATATTTTCTATCCTTTTGAAAAGATTGGAAAGTGTTTTGGCCGTGAACAGTTACTTTTATATTTTCTGATCTTTTTTGGATTATTTTAAAAATACCCCCAATTCACAAGTTGATTTAGTAAAATCTTTTTTTTTTTTTTTTAAAACCATTTTTTTGTTGCTACAATGCTCGGCATTACTGGGATCGGGCATGGGTCAAGTATTGGTTTCCACCACTAGGTATGAGAAGTACCAATCAAACAAGAGAGAAACTAAACAAAGGCCAAATACAAAGGAAAAACAAGTGGTCCACTTCACTTCTGGTGAAAAATTATATGCCATAATAACCTCATCTGCTTAAACCCATCTCAAAGATTTCCCAACCATCACCCAAATCATCGACAAATCCCCCTCAAAGATTTCATACTATCACCCAAATCATTATCAGAACCCCTTTCCAAACTACCACCCATATCATCAACAAATCCCCACTCTCCTTATGAATGGAAAAACAAGTTATCATTATAATGCGGTTGGAACAAGGTGGTAACCTTTAATAGTCAAAATAAGGCGTACTTCTAAACTTTGTTAGAAGATGCAAATTCGCAGCCAGAATCTCTATCAGGGCCTGAAAAATCTATCTTCACTTTTAATTATGAAATTTAAAGCTCCAAGCGGTGTTCTGAGACTTGGCCGAGGCTAATTGAATTCGGTTGAGTAACTCGGTGTTGCCCCATTATTGATAGGGTTGTACATCTTGTTTATAAACTTTATTTATGTTAATATGGCGAATTTAAGTCAAGCATATTTAGATGACTCCATGGTTAGTTCTGACACATGTTTTTGCATGGTCATGGTTCGAATCTCTCTAATGAACATCGCTTTTTTAAAGATTGTTATTTTTTTTACAAGGAGGTAGCTTTATGTCAGGCAGCATAATCAATACATGCCTTCCATAAAAAAATTTCTTGAATTTCATGACATATCCGATGCCATCTAATTTGACATCTAATGTCTAAGAGTGCTTGTTACCTTCTTGTAACATAGATAAATGGTCTCATAGTATACAATCCTTTTTTATTAATACCCTTTTACACCATTCATTTTAAATTTTGATGAGGGACCTTTGTTTGCAATCCATCGTAAAGATGTTTATTGCGTTTGGTATGTAGACCAACAACTATGTCCTAAGACACATCAAATACATTTCTTTTTGCTAACTTGACCTACATAAGTTACTTAAGCCAAGTGACCTAAGCGCCATCCTTGCTCTAAGTTCCAATCTTGGAATACATTTTGGAAATTAAAATGTTATACATGGTTTGGAAATTGCAACAAAATGAGGGCAATTGTAATATATTTGTCGTCATTTAAGTCACTCAAGCTAAATGACTTCCCTACTTGTGCATGTTATAGGCTCCAAATACATAACAACATTTTTAGAGAAAAACAGATTCGGGTTTTGAACTCAAATAAGTAATGGGCATGTAGCTTAATCAACATGTGGCCGAATACGCCCTCATTTATTACAAATTCCAAATTTGAGCGACGGTAATTCGATTACTTTCTAACTAAATAAATTTATTATTCTTTTAAAAATAACCACTTTTCTGATGATAGTTAAGAAGTATCATCGTGTAGTTGACCCCAAATAGTTGAGAAAGACTATGATGATAATGATGGCTAGATCAATATTGATTTAAGTATTGTCAAATGGATGCCCCCTAAAACTGAGGGACAAAAGAAAATATGTCTAAGTGGACAGGAACTAGTGAGGCTTATGATTTGTTATGGAAAACTAAGGACTGAAATCTATTTAGGACACTAACAAGAGCAAATTCTATGACAAAAAATAGTGGAGCATTAATTTGAATTTTTTATGGACATCTTAAAAAAATTGTCGTCTTTTTTTGTTTTTTTAAAATAGCGTGCTAAAATTGGGAAATAATATCACAACCATCAACATCTTAGCCAGTCAAGATCAATTCCAAATCCTTATGAAAATAATATTTACTTTATAAACTTATAATTTATCAATATTGATTAAGAAAGACATTAGATAAATAAACATTAGTAAAAGATCTCTATCGTATCCGAATTCATCTACCAAAGATTCGTATCATTCTTTTGTTTTTGTTTTTTTTTTTAAAAGTCGCCCAAGTTTAGGATAAGACCTAGCATTTACATGTCCCACCTAAATTTGGTAAATCATGCTCCACCAAAATTTAATAAAGCGACTTCTACGTCGGAGGGTCAATTAGGGGTTTATACTATAAGTGTTTATCTTTCTTACCAGGACAGTATAAATATTACAAATATCACTGGCCATTCGATTTCAAATAAAATAGTTGGGTTTTGTTAGGCTACACCATTTGTTTTCATATATTTTAAAGTCCTCAATATTTTTGGACATCTAAATAACCTTAAATTATAATATATATTTTTTTTAGTAGGGACATTTTTGGTCATTTAAAATGGCAGAATGGATATTTTTACAAAAAAATAATAGCATTCTATTAGTATTTAAAAAATAATTAATGTAACTTGTGGATGATGTTACACACCATGTCGGTGATGTGATTGCCCACTATTGTTGATAAATACTTTAATTTCTATTAAAAATTTCTACTTTACTTTTGACTAATTACTTAAAATACCTCTAGACAAAAAGTTACTACAATATAGGATAAGAGTATCTAAGTATCCAAAAATATTGATGACCTATATGGTATACACAATAAAGTGATGCAGCCTAATAAAACCCAAAATGGTTTGGGTTGTGTCAATTTTTTTTTTAATATTTTGAGCTAATAACAAACTCACAACATAGTGATTTAAAATCCGACGAATACAAATGATTATGATCTTTTTATATACTAAAAGTAAATGGTATCTCTGTATAATTTTTTTTTATTTTAAAAACAAATGGTTGCAGTCTCTCTAAAAAAGAGCAAACTCAACTATTTGAAAATTTCTTTAAAAAAATAAATTTTTTTAGTTTTTTTTTTATCATATTTATTTTTTACTCATCAATGAACTTTATCTTAACCATCATCATTATCATGATAATTAAAGCCTTTTTTAACTATTTGATGTGGACAACACGAATTCTGGCTATCATATTAAGAGCCAACTTCAATCAAGTCATAAGCCACCGTTTGTGAACTTCATGTTAAATATTACATTACATTACATGTGCTTAAAACTTTAGGTACAAAATCCATCTAAAAAATGGATCATGAACAGGGGACGTATACCAGCATATGAGTCCCAAGACTCATAAAAAATGTGTCCTTAGTGTCCAATAATAAACCAAGGTCGGTGATAGAGTTTTAGATATATTCTTGCACGTGTCTCATGTTGATTGGAGGATAAAATTTATGTTATCATGTGTCCCATTTCCCATCTACCGTTTACATATTCAACTCAATAATTTTGGCACGTGTTCCACATACTTGTTAAACGAGTTTCATGGATTCCTCCATCTTTTCATGGAAAAGAGTAGCTAAAAATTCTTGTGCTGCCGCGGGAGCATGTAAATTCAGGAGCATTTGAGTGCCTAAACTATGGGGACTTAAGCACACTAACTAATCTGAGGCGAAAAAGAGGGGAAAATATTTTTTGTATTCCTTTGTTACAAAAAAAAAGTCATAATTGCTCCAAGCCATTAGATGTCAAATTGGGTCGTTTGGATGTGCGACAAAATTAGATGTCAAATTAGGTGGTTTGGATGTGTGATAAAATTCAAGAAATTTTATCATGAATTTGGAGTTTACTCAACGACACACTCATGACCACTTGCTTTGAAAGTTGATGGGCAATAATGATTTGTGATTTCCTTGTATTAAACGTAAATAATCTTTTTATATATATTTTTTAAAAAAATTAATTGATTGATTGATTTATTTATTGGGGAAGTTTTCTCTTAATAAAAGCTGTGCATATCTCTTTAGGTATGTTGGTACTTTTCTAAATTGTGATAGAGCAATATGTGAAAAAGTTCATATCCACAAACGTTGTTGCGATTTAAAAAAACCTTACAATCATCTTGACTTCAATACTATGAAAAATAGAAGACGGGATTTTTTAATTTTTTGAAATAGTGCCTTTTGCAACACATTAGTTAAACTGTTAATTTTTTAAATATTTATAGATTTGCTTGATCTATACTATTTTTGAAACTTTAAATTTTATAGTTAAGTGTCAAAACTGATTTTTAGGCCATTGTAATTTTTTCCGATATTTGAAGTGTACTTTTTAGCAAGATTTAGAGGTGTACCTCACTTTGATTGTTGAAGATTGGTACTTTTTACAAAAAGAAAAAGTTTATATAAGTTCGAGGCTCTAAACAATCAAATTAGGGCACATCTCAAAAACCTTACTAGAAAAGGTTGTTTTGATGCCCAAATATCCTCAAATTGACCATCTAGACCCCAAGATGCATGGACATGACAAAAAAATGGATTTCAAGTTTTGGAATTAGTGCATATTGGAATACATTTTTTTGAACAGTCAATTTTCAAGATTTTCATAGATCTGCTTCATCTACACTATTTTTTTATCTTTAAATTTTATAACTAGAGACGAAAATATATTTTAAAGTTATCACAAAGATTTTCAGTATTGAAATCACATTTCTCAATACTATTTGAAGGTGTGCTTTACTTTAATTGTTTAGAACCTCGACCTTATACAAACCACACTGCACCCTGGGGCAAAAACATGTGGAGTAGAGGTGATGAAATGTGTTTTGTGGTCCCGTGTTTATAACATTCATTTCTCTCTATCAATGCTAGAAGATGAAAGTTGAGAACGCATAGTACAAATTGGTTAGGCAACCCACCAATTCTTCTCTCCTTAATGGGGTAGGCGAGCTAATTTTCAATCCTACTACTGTTTAGAAAAATGGATCGACAACCCGGATCGTCTATCTAGAGAATTAGTTTGGATCGACACATCGGCGGTCCGGCGTTAGGTAACATACCAATTCTTAGCAAGCTAAGTTTAAAACCTCCCAGTGTTTAGAAAAATGGATTGATAACCCAGATCGTTTATTTAGAAAATTGGTTTGGATTCGCACATCAGCAGTCCAGTTTGGCAACCCGAGCAAGTAAATTGGCCAATAAAAGTAGAGAATAAAATAAAAATATGTGATATAACTGTTATCAAAATAATAAATTTCATTTTGTTATGTCTCTGGATGTAGCTCTTTTACGGCGAACAACTTAAATATATATGTGTTCTTGTAGTGTGTGTGTAATATACTTTATTTCTTATATATTGTTTCTATTCTCACCTATTGCATTTCTAAGTGGTAAGTACACGATCCTAGCAGGATCTAAATTTTAGGGAAGCGGGTTCGTAAATCCTAACAAATATTGGATGATATTGAATTAAATATATGATTCCACACTAATATTTTAATGGGATTTGTAAATACATGACTTAAAACATGAACTAAATATTTTTTAAGTGACAATGCCACTTTAATTTCCATATATAGTATTAATTTCTTGCGAATTGCTTCAAATTGGCTTTGTTGATAATTTAGAGCTGATCTTTTGGGAAGTGAAATGCTTCCTTTCGAATTCAAGTTCTTGATTTTACTTTCTCATTCAGAGAGGGTTTTATTTGACTGCAATGCAAATTATTAAAATATCATTATCAATTGATTTGTTTGAAATACTATTAGAACCATTTATATTGGAAAATTCACAAACAAATCATATTTATTTTTGAAACTTTAAAATAGTCTAATATATTTTATATTTTGTACTGAACTCCCTCTGTGTAAAAGCATAGTGTATTTTAAATTTATCTTTTTATATATAGAAAAGGTTGATAAGATGTCAATGGTAAAAAAAAGATAAAATCTCCACCCAAAAATGTTGATAAGATATTGAAAAGCCCTATAATTGGTCATCTTGTCGTCAAGATGTAATGTTATTAAAAAAAATAAAAAATTGAAGGCTTAAAAATAGTGCATTTTATACCACATTATCTATATTATCAATTCTCAATATTTTTGAATATTTATAAATATGCTCAATCTACACCATTGTTGGAGTTTTCAATGTCATAATAAATGTGAAAATAGAGCTTTAGGTCATCGTAGTTGTTTTCGGCACCTGATATGCATTTTTTAATAAGATTGTGGTGCACCTTACTTTTGATTGTTTACGATTGACACCTTGTACAAATCATATCCCTTACATCTGCATCTTTTGATTTACTTTCAAACTATCCATCAAAATATGCTTGAGCCTAAATTGGAATGGTTTAAAAGGGATAGATTACTTATTGCTCAAGAAATAGTCTATTTTGATAAAGGAAAAAGTTTATATAGAGCCAAGGCTCTAATCAATCAAACTCATGCGCATCTTAAAAATTTCACTAGAAGACGTTGTTTTGATGCTTAAGTTTCCTCAAATTGATCATCTCGACCTCAAGATGCATGGACATGAAAAAAAATAAGTTTCAAGTTTTGGAAAATAGTACATCTTGTAATGTATTTTTGGACCGTCAATTTTCAAGATTTTCAAGTTTTCATAGGTTTGCTCGATCTATTTTATTTTTTCAGCTTGAAATCTTATAATTAGATATGAAAATATATTTTAAAGCCATCACAAAGATTTCCTGTATTAAAACCACATTTCTTGACACTGTTTGAAGGTGCACTTTACTTTGATTAATTTAGAGCCTCGATTCTACGCAAACTGCAACCTTTGATAAATTCCCCATATAGAAATTACCCTGCATTTTCCTAGAAATTTATTTTCTAGAATAAGTTGGAAACAATTTTCTTTATATTTTTATATTGTTAGATTTTAATTGAACAAATGGCCACTATAGAAATAGGGGAAATTTAAGCTCTATTGTTGACTGATCTTTTGTGTTGGAAATAGGATCCAAGTAGCACTAGTGATTTTGCGGCTATGGACCCTCCTGTCTTTCCATACTCCACACATGCACAAGGACACATCTGTTTTTCTCTCTCTCACACACACATTTCTCTTTAACTCTCTCTCTCTAACATCTCTCTCTAACTCTCTCTCTCTCATGCACAAGGACACCTCTCTCTCACTCTCATGCATAATACATCTCTCTTTCGTGCACAATGACCTTTCTCTCTCTACATTTCTCTCTTGCACCATGACCTTTCTCTCTCTACATCTCTCTCATGCACCATGACCTTTCTCTCTCTACATCTCTCTCATGCACAAAGACCCCTCTCTCTCTCTCTCTCTCTCATGCACAAGGACCCCGCCCTCTCTACATCTATCTTTTCATGCACAAGGACATCTTTCTCTCTCATGCACAAGGACACATCTCTCTCTCTCTAGACTATAAAAAGCATTGGACCAATAGAAGGGTTTTGCCGCTTTGCGGCCTCTCTCCTTTCACACTTCACACCCCTGCACCATGACACACGTCTCTCTCTCTCTCTAACATGTAAAAAAGCATTGGACCCGTGCAAAAAAAAATGAAGTTTATAGACGCCAGAGCAAATTGTACACTTACTCCCTTGAACGAAAGAGTTATTTAAAGAAAAAAGTTTATACGAGGTACTTGAGAAAGGTTTTTTCTGATGTTAAAGCCCGCCGATTCGTCATCTCGACCTCGACACGTATAGATATAAATAAAAAAAGAATTTAAGTCTTTAAAATTACACATCTTGTAAGATTATTTAGGCCATTTATTTTCATGATTATCAAGTATTTGTGGATATGCTTGATCTCAAGAATTTTTGAGTTTCAAAATTTATAATTAGATATCAAATAGATTTTTGAGAAATTATCAGAAATATATCTTAATTTTATTTAATTGAAAAAAAAAACTCTCAATTTTCATAAACCTTGTCCACACCATTTTCCCTCAATTTTGGCTTTTTTTTTTAACCAAGATAGCTTTCACAGTAGTTGTATTACCGTAATAACTACCGCATTATATTATTTAAAGTACCGTAATGATAGAACCTTCACGGTAATACGATTACTATGAATGCTATTTTGATAAAAAAAATGTTAAAATTGACTAAAATTGAAAGTTTTTTCCAATTTGACAAAAATTAAAGTATATTTTTAATAATTTCCCAAAAATTTTAGGTCATCATTGAAATTTCCCATACTAAAGTTACATCTTTATGCAAGGTATGAAAGTGTGCTTTACTTGGATTGTTTAAGTTCTCACCTTCTAAAAACAACACCATATTGTGAGTGATTTATGGATGGATCCTAAAACTTTTCTTAAAATACGAAATGCTCTATTTACATGTGGAAATTATAAAGAAAGTTGGTCGATTCACTTTTTTTTTTTTCAAAATTGCCTTTTGGTTGGAGAACATTGACTTAAATTTTAATTTTTTAATTTTTTTCGTTAGTGGAGCCCTTAAAAATTGGGTCACTGTCATACTAACAAAAAAAACTCAAAAAATAAAAATAAAAATTCGAATGAGGTTTCCATCCTCAACCCAAGGGTAATTTTTAGAAAAAAATAAAAAAAATTGGGTTGACCGACCTTATTTATTTGTAATTTCTGCTTGTAAATGGAGGATTTTGTATTTTAAAACAAATTTTAGGGTTCATACGTAAATAACTTAAAAAAAAAAAAAACTTACATTTCTTAGACATTTAGAACTTAGATCTCACATGAAACTAAATAATTCTATGCAATCTTGGGCCCTTTTTATTTTATTTGAGACACATGTAAAATTTGAAACTTTCTTTTCCTTTTTTAAGAAGTTAATTTCCAATTTCGAGCCTGAGACTCCTCAAAGCTAGTGGCTTACGCAAATGAAAGAATCGACAGCGTGCTCTGGCCGGACCACAATATCGTTTGGCTAGTAAATTAAGAAAGAGAGCTCTTTTTGTTTCTGTGGGTGGAATAAGGACGTGGTTTCGGTGTTTCTCTGTGCGTCTTAGCGGTGGTCCCTCCATCCCTGCTTTCTTTTTCTCTTGGCTTTATTTTCTCTCATTAAATTTAGAGCATAAAAAAGTGGGCAAATTTTCGGTGCAATGTTGACTACGGATGCTGTTTTAGTAGAAAAAAAATTGATAGAGAGTAGATGAGACCAAATCCGACATTAGAAAGAGAAGATGTCGTGAGGCTAGTGATCATATAGCGTAGATTTTGATTAAGAATTACCTAATAGATAGAAGTGTCACTTTCTAAAACCTCTGTAATTTATCGTATTTTTTCTGTTTCTCCTTCTCTCTGGCTTTTCATATTTATAAAGAGAAGATGAGCCAACATTCATCTATCTCCAACGGGTTTTTGAGAAAAAAATCTTTCAAGATCTCGAAGATATTTATCTATATGAAATTAGAAAAGAGCTTTAATAAATAATTATTTACATGTTACTTTTATTAATGAATAAGTATAATGAAACGTAAGATTTTTCCTATAAAAGTAGTGTAATCTACAATTATAGACAAAACCACGTGAGGCCTCATAATCACACGTGTCAACATGCGTTTTTCTTCCAAGTTCCATGCGTTTTTCTTCCAAGTTCCATGTATGACATTGTTAAACCTTCCCCCACCCACACTTCAATTGGAGTTGCCTTTGACTCTCTCTCTCTCTTCAATTGGGGTTGCCTCTCTCTCTCTCTTCAATTGGGCCCCTCTTCGCAATTGGGGTTGCCTCTTTCTCTCTCTTCAAATGCAGTTGCCTGTCTGTTTCTTTCTCTTCAATTGGGGTTGCCTCTTTCTCTCTCTTGCCATTGTCTCTCTCATCAATTAGGGTTGCCTTTGTCTTTTGACTCTCTTTCTCTCTCTACAAAAGAATTTAAAAACAAATGAATGGTTATCTCAACATCTACTTTTGATCCTTTTGACCCGTGATCATTTAAGTTTGTTGGTGAATTGGCCTTTAACAAAAGATTATTAATTATATTTCTTCCTTTTGGGTTGTTTCTTTCCCCAGAAGATTGAGTCCCACATGCTTTGAATGCAATGAATGAGAAAAACCATCCTCCAGGACTTGAAGGAATTCACTGATCTATACAAAAAGGAATGGGATAGTGTATTGTACACATCATGTGTATGGTGTTTATAAATTTTTCACAGCTCCACCCTTGGATTCCTTGACGGATGTTGGAGATTAAGAGTTTCACTTGAGGGGAGGGTAGTGGACTTCATCGTGGGAATAGTTCATTTGGACCATTGGTTGTAGAGACATGAGGTGAGATCATAGTGTACATTGTATAAAAAGAAAAGCAAACCCACAGGAGCATACTGTACGCTTAGTCCCTTAAATTTTTTTTTCTTTCGGGCTAAACTTTTGGATGCACTCAAGAATTACTCGAAGATTGTTATAAGAGAAGAAGATAATTGGATTTTGAATTCTTCAATACTAAAGTCCCTACTTGGACAGTTATGTGTTCAATCTTTGATTTTTTTCAGGTTTGGTACTATTTGAAAATTTTCCTTTTTGAAGTTAGTTCTTTGGGATCCTAAATTACTCGAAAATTATATAGACAACATGCTTCCCCAGGAGCATAAAATCTTTTAACTTAAAAGAAATAAATCATACGGTGTGAAAAGTTAGGCGGTCGAGTCCCCTAAAGAAGTTATTTTTGGGGTTTTTTTATGGGTTGTATACAATGAAACTATTTATCTTTGATACAAATGATTATTTATAGCTATTCGATGTGCAATCCGATAGTTGGGCTGTATCATAAAGTTCGAAAAAAAAATTTTTGAATTTTGTTAATAAAATAAATACAGTCATCCAATAGTCATGATTAATTGTGACCACCTTGTATCAAAGGTAAATTCGTCTTATTGTATGCTTTTTTTTTTTTTGTCTTACAATTTTTTCATATTTTTTAGTCACCCCCAATATCAATTTTGAAAAAATTTAAGAGAAACTGAGTTTCACTTTAAAATGATCCAAATTGATTGCACTTCAAATAGCAACTCCAAATCATCCATGAGAGTTTTAAGTTCTCAACAAGATATGTTCTTTCCGTCTTTCTTATACTTTCTACCTTTGACGTTGATGATGATGATACGCTAACGGTGAGATATCTAAAAATAATTTATTATTATTTATTTGGTTCCCTTATAAAACTTTAATGGTTAGTTCAAATTTCTGATAAATATAATACTAAATAAAAATGAAATATAAAAAATAAGGGGTTTTGTAGGCCTAGATGAGGCCGGGTTCATTAAGTGCCTACACGTAAATGTTATACCATCCCTTTCTTTATTTGGAATTAGAATCCATTTTAGAATCACCTTTCGAATATTTTTTGTATAAAAAGAGAAAAATTGATTCTGGAAAAGAAAAAGTTTATTTAAGGTGTTAATTTTATACTATAAAAATATGGTGCAGCCTAAAAGTCCACGCAAAATTTTTATAGGGAATTTTGACTCGGTTTGGCCCTTTAAATGATGTTTTTCAAAAAAATAATAATTTCAGCACACACTTTCAATTACATAAACAATTCACTCTAGAATTATCATATTTGGGTATTTGTAAAGGACCCAGTTTATATGAGTCCATATAGAAATGAGGTGCCTCTAAAAAATCTATTTTTGAGATGGATTTTTGGACTCATTATTTAAGGACATGTAATATCTAAATGGAGATCATGAATATGAATAAATAAATAAAATTTGAAAATTTAAAATAATAATTCTATTAAGAAAGCATCTGCCTTTTCTTGGACAGTGATTTAGTTATAGAATAGAGAAAAGAGATCGACGGATCGTGCCGTTCGGGATAATGGGTCTAAAAGGGTTTGCTCGGCTGGGTCTTGTCGAGGGTTAAAGAGACAACTCTATCCTCCAAAATCTATGATGAAACTTTCATTAGTATAGTGGATTTCAATTTGCCGTGCCCGTAGATGTAGTCCTTTTGAGGTGAACCATGTAAATATTTGTGTTCTTGTGGCGTATGTGTTTTATGCTTTATTTATCATATTATGACTCGTGATCTCTACTATTTTGTTTTTAGTTGGACAAGTACATGATCTCTATGAGATCCAACTTTTAAAATTCCTATTTCCACATCTAGGAGAATTCTTAAATCTTAAATTTAATTCACTTAAAAGAATGAGCAAGCATGTAATATTTTCATTAGAATCACGGTGAAAAAGATGATTAAAAGCAACAGAGCTAAGCACACACACAGTGAGCCCCACTTGTAATGGTTATAAAATGGTAGAATGACTTGCAATTTGATATGCAACATCAAATGTTGAAACTTTCCCATCAAATGCATCTATGTACCTAGAGAGAGAGAGAGGTGGCAATTTAATATGGAGGAAGCTTAAAACAAGAGAGGGAATAAATTGGGGGAAGGGAATTTGTTAGAGAGAGAGAGATAGAGATGGGGGGATTTGTTAGAGAGAGAGTGGTGGCAATTTGATATGGAGAAAGTGCAAGACAAGAAAAGGAATAAATATGGGCTGTGGAAGGGGGTGAATTTGTTAGAGAGATGTGGGCCCTATGACCCAATACAAAAAAAAAAAAAAAAAATGATAATACTGCTGGACATGCCAATGTGCTAAAGGCCTCTCTCTATCAATTGCTTCCTCTCTCTCTCTCTAAGTCAAATACCCATAACCTCACTCTCTCTCTATCAAATGTTTCCTCTCTCTCTAAGTCAAATGCCCATAACCTCTCTCTATCAAATGTTTCCTCTCTCTCTCTAAGTCAAATGCCCATAACCTCTCTCTCTATCAAATGTTTCCTTTCTCTTTCTAAGTCAAATGCTCTCTCTCTCTCTCTTTCTCTCTCACATAATATGGTCAATACCACGCCTTTTATCTCTAAAATATGCCTTCCCTTTCTCTATGGTCAATGCTCTAAATATGCCCTCCCCCCTCCCTCAAAATATGGTCTATATTCCATACCATGATCTTTCTCTCTCTAAAGTATACCTCCTCCCACTCTCTCTCTCTCTCTTAGCTCATAACAAGGCCCACACCCTTCAAAACCTCATTTTCTAACTTTCAAACTCATGAATCTCGTGTGCCTCGACTTATGGTTGGGTAGCTCTTTTTAGGTAGAGTATAGAAACGACTTACCTTAATTGTACAATCGTATTTGCAGGTTAATGCTCGAATTTTATTTTATCAATTTTAGTTGAACGATGTAGATTTCGTATATTTTTAATATTACGTTAAGTTGTTATATATATTTTTTTAATAAAATAAATATGTAGATTGCTACAACCTTACTGCTACATAAAATATTATTTAAGACGTAGATCCTAGTTTTAATCACTGATAATAAAATTTCACTGGGTCAGAATCGAATTGGTGGTGTCTGACACATGGGTAAGGTGCGATTTTTGGGATTGCAAAGCCGCCTATTGACAACATGTTAAGCACTGTTATTTTCATGACTGCCGACATGGAAAGGCTAAGATAAAGCTCTGATGCATTGTATAAGGCTAATCAGTGCTTTAAAACTAGACAATTTTCGATCTGGATCGCTAATTTCAATAGAAATCGATTAGGATGGGTCATGGTTGTTCCTCCTTAAACCCTCCTTCTAATCTTTTTCTTAGTTTTATTAAGCTTATTGAATGCTTTCTTAGATCCACTCTAAATCCTGACTACATAAACCCCTATTTTAATTTTTAATTTGTTTTATTTCTTTTAAATATAATTTGGATTATCAATTTGGATCGATTCAAACCCGATCTAGATCACCAACCAACAATCAGATTCGAGTTTGCGAGTGAACGATGCATCCCATATCCATTTTTTGCAACCAAGGGGTGAACCCACCTGGATTCGGGGATCCAGAGGGAGCTCAAGTCAAAACCATATTGAAAAACCCTAATTGACTCAAGTATTTTTCTAAGTTAGGGTGCGGTTTGTATAGAGCCAAAGCTCTAAACAATCAAATTAAAGCCCACTTTCAAATAGTGTCGAAAAAAATGGTTTCAATACTGGAAAGTTTTGTGATAGCCTTAAAATATATTTTCATAGTTAATTATAAAACTTAAAGCTACAAAAATAGTGTAGATCGAGGAGATCTATAAAAACCTGAAAATCTAAAAAATTGCCGGTTGAAAAATGCGTTACAAGATACACTATTTTCGAAATTTAATTTAATTTTTTTTTTCTCATGTGTATGCATCATGTTGTCGATAATATCAATTTGATGATATTTGGGCATCAAAACAACATATTCTAATCACAGTTTTGAGGTAGGCTCTAATTTGGCTCTATATAAACTTTTTCCTTTACGTTACTTGAATATCACATAAACTTCAAAATCCACACAGTTTTTAGGTGAGTCAATGAATGAACAAGTCGTACTGTTGAAAAATAAATTTGAGGACAATAGAACGCGTCACCCATGATTCACTTGTTCAAACCCTAATCCTACCAGTCAAAGGAACAAGATAGAGAAAATAAATAGAAACATTTTAAATAAATAATTTTGAAACATGTTTCGGTCCATGCATGTTCTCATGTTCTTATGGGGCCTCTTCCTAAAATTCATTTATTTTTTCGATCTAAATTTTCACAAGGTGAACGATTCTAAATTTGAAACAATAAACATTTTGAATCTTAAAATATATCATTTTAAATAGTGAAAATGAAAAAAAATTTTGAACTTAATTTTTCTCATGTATATTGTTTTGATTGTGTATTGAAATATAACATATAAAATTAATATGCAAATAAATTCTAAAAAGAAAAAGTTTATAAAAGGTTGTAACCTTAAAATGTAGAATTACATATGCACCTCAAAAATCCATTAGAAAATGTTGTTTTAATATTGAAAAACCCTCTAATTGATCATCTCGACAATGAGGTGTATGAATATTTTTTAAAAAATTGATTTTGAGTCCCAAAAATATTGCATCTTGCAACACATTATCTAAACCGTCCATTTTCAAGATTTTCACAAAAGGAACTTGCACTTAAATAAAGTCAAGTGCATCACCGTATGTCCAAGAATCCAATCTATATGTAAATACAACAAAGAGTTTCAAATAGTATATCTAAAGGATATCTAAAGGAAAAAAACCAATAATACTTGAAAAAAAATTAATCGAAAATGGAACAACCTTACTAATTTGAAGTGTCAAAAATTGATAATTTAGACCATCACAATCATGAATATAAAAATATATATATTGCAAACATTAAAAACAAACTAATAGAACTTTATTTTTGGCGTGTTGATTTTAATTTTTTGCAGAATTGCATTATCTTTTTGAGTTGCAAAGTCATGGATATAAAACTGAAATGCATATAGAACAACTTAAGAGGCATTTTCAGATCATAAATCCATCTTCATCTATGAAATTTTGGAGGGCACTGCACTTGAACCTTTTTTGAGAATAATTCATCAAATAGAGACTTTAATTGAAGGAAAAAAAATAAAAAAGGAAATAATACATAGAATGTATGAATTTGTTTATGGGTGTACCCACTTTATACTATACCAACAAGGCCCACCTCTAAATTTTGTTTGAAGAAGCATTTCTGATGTCAGAAACCTTACGATGACTTCAAAATCTAAATTCTAAATTCCAAAATGGACGGTTTCTATGAGTCCATGTAGAAATGAGTCAACTCTTAAAATTCTATTTTTGGTATAGATTTTCAGAACCAATTTTTTTAAAGACACATAATATCTAACATGGAGATCATATATATATATATATATATATATATATATATATATTAAGAAATAAAAATAATCATTTTATGAAGAGAACATTTAGATTGTTAGTTTCATCTGTTTCTAGATGGACCACCTATTTGCATCCATCTTTAAGGTGGACGCTTTATACCTTGGGACCGCATATTGTAGAAATGCGGTCCAGCCCGCATGAAACAATTTTCCTTCTAAAAATAGTGCAAATCAAGTGGATCTATAAACTTATAAGAATCTTGAAAACAAATAGCCCAAATAACATATTATAAAGTGCACTATTCATAATATTTGAAATTTATTTTTCTTTATATCTATCCATCTTGAGGTCAACATGATCAATAAGAAAGTTTTCCCAACATTCATAACATTTTTTTTTTTGGGCAATGTTTTAGTAGGGTAGATTTCACTATCCACCACTCTTGCATTTCACATTTTGTGTATGCCCTGAAGTATTATTTCGTGCATCGTTGATTTGAAAGAAACCTAGCTTTTCACTATCATCTATCACCGTTCATCATGGTTATTATGACTTATGAGGGATTCTGTCCCACGTGCCACAATATTTTTGCGCGTGGTAAAATAGTATACAACCGATTGCCTTGGAAGAATAATCACTAACTCTCACTTCCCCATACCAATATATATATATATATATATATATATATAAAGTATTGATCATATGAGACCCTCCCACATTCATGTGTGCAGTACACTAAATAATCACCATTAAATTTGGTATAGATCTCTAAAAAAGTCAAGTCTCATACCCTTGAAATAACTTTTTTAGAGATATGCACAAAATTTAATGGTGATCCTTTAAGGTCCTACACACATGGGTTTGAGAGGGTCTTATAGGATGATTACTCATATATATATATATATGGAAAAAGTTTATGTACGCCCATGTGCATACCGCTACAGTAAACGCTCAATGGCCCAGAACGAATTTGAGCCGATTTGACGGTCATGATTGTCTGAGAGTGTTTGAATTTTAATTTTTTTTTCTACAAATTGGAATGACGTGAAATTTGGAGCGTGTGTACATCTTAGTAAAACGCACTGAATAAAAATATAAAAAAAATAATTTGTGATTTTTTGACCAAAATACCCCTGGAAAATTTTAAAGGTATTTTGGTTAATTTATTTCATGTAAAATAATTTTTTGATATTTTTCGTAGATTCTTTTATTTTTCTGAACATATGCTTCAGATTTCAGATCATTCTGATTTGTAGAAAAAAAATGAAAAATAAAACACTGTCAAATATTTGTCATCGTCAAATCGGCCCAGACTCGATCCAGGCCGTTTGGCATTTACTACAACGGTACATGAATCGGCATACCGTAGGTATTTCCAAGTATTTCCACATCACCATTTGTTTGTAGCTTTAAATTTCATAATTTAAAATAAAAGTAAATGTGTAAGAATAGATTTTTCAGGCCATCATGGGTACTATAGAGCATCTGCTAGTAAAGTTGAGATGTGCCCATATATAAGGTACTAAAACAATATATAAACTGCATATTTATATAAAAATGAGATTGTATACAATAAGACCACATATCTTTGTTACAAGGAAGTTGCAATTAATCCTGACATTTAGATTTCAAATTTGATGGTGTCGGGTGTATTACAAAATTACACACTTACGAGTGACGGTGAAATCTCCCAGATAAAAATGGTTGACTTTTTTATAATAAAAAAAAATGATTTTTTTCTATATTTTTCCTATAAAAATATAAATGCGAATTACTTGAAACTTATAATGTAAAAGTAAAGCGCACCACCTCAAACACTCATAAAAAAAATAAAAAAAAACTATTACTAGTAAAAATCAATCAATCAAACTGTCCCTCCCCCTCTCTGTAGTTGTGCTACTGTTTCCTTAGATTCTCTCTCTCTAAAAGGAGTACTCTCTCTCTCTAAGTAGGCCCAGCAAACATGTGGTAGGGGTGTACTTGTTTGGGCATGGTGGTTCTTTCACTATCAGGGGAAGGAGAGTCAGAGACTCTATCGATACCCCAAGTGGGTGGTGTTCAGTAGAGAGACAAAGGATTCACCTTAGTCGGGCTAGATCGAGAGCTTGGCGATTCTATGCTGCAAACCCCCAGAATCAGCTAGTCTCTAAGTTTCTCAAGAGAAATGAATTTTCTCATTAGAACTCTCGAGCTGACTCAGACTCGCCCAACTCGGCTCTGGTTGGGGTTTGGTGAGCCACAAATCATCCGCACCAGAGTGATTCAGTTATTTATAAAGCATTGGTTGCAATAACGTTTTAAGGCTCGGGTAGATGACTATGAAATCAAAAAATCCTTTTGACAGAGAGAATCACATACACACACATGGGGAAGAGAGAGATAGATAGAGAGAGAGAGAGAGAGAGTTAAGACCTGTTAAACATGGTCTCCAAAGTATCAAAATTGGCATATACAGGGATTTGCAGTGGTCACCATCCTGTTCCATGAATAAAGCAGAAAGAAGGTACAGGCCTATCCATATAACTATATATAAATTGGATTAATCTCTGTACTCAAATGTCTACACATTTATATATCAGAACAAACATCCGAGAAATTAAGACTCAAAAGAGTGTCCCTCTCTCTCTTCAAGGTCACTATGCCCAGCCATTAGAATCTGGTAATTTTAAAACACTGCAGAGTCCCTTGTATGATTTTTCTATTGCCCACTTGAGTTTGATGACTCTTGCAACTAGAATTCTTTGAATCTCGAACAAAAAGGAGAAGAGAGCATGGTTGTTTCTCTCCTCCCCTATCAATAGAGAAACATGGGAATTTTCCCCCCTGTTGCATAAGCAATAATGGGTCGCCTTTATGTTGTCGAAAAAAATACAAGCATTTATTGAATCTCTCTCATCTAAGAACAAGTTTGGGTCCGCTGCAGCAAAGAGAGACGTGTTTTCAGAATTTTTTCTCTCTCGTCCCGTGGCCTTTGAGAAAAGTAGAGAGAAGTGCTATTATGGGCGCCATCCACTATTCCAATGCCTGTTATGGGATCCTGATTTAGGTGGAGGATGCTTCTGATGCATTCCTTGCTTCGGTTTCGGGAGATCATGCAACTCCATTACTTGTATTGTTCTCTGCTTCTTCGCTGCAATTTTTGTGGTAACAAGCATTTTATTATGGCGAAGAAGAAAAGTTTTTGCAGAACCAATAAAATTAACAGAAATTTTTTTCTGACAATCACAAGTTGCACAAATACATAGCAATGGCTTGAGAGTGAGCATTGTCAAATATGGAAGTACTGATTAATTCAGATATGTTCTACAGTGATCTAGTATAGTGGCTGCTTCTTAAAATCCAATACAGCTAGGCCAATTCAACATGAATACAATAAGAACACGATACTGCGATCCAAAATCCAAATGATGAATTTCCAAAGCAATTTTCATTTATGACTCCAATTTACGAAACAAACGAAAGCCATTATAAAAGAAGCATCCAATTAAAATACAGAGTACCAAAGAATTTTCAGCTATATCGGAAAAGTCAGAACTTAAGGAAATCGAAAATGGAACTTATTTTAGTTGCAATTTCTCTCTCTCAGAATGTTTGTGTACATGCATGACTATAACATATTAAAGAAAGAAGATATCAGGAAAGTTTGCTTAATCAAGCAAAATTGCTCAAATAAAAACAATGTGATAAAACTGACCATTTTCAGCTTGTTGGTACCCTTCTTGGAGCTTCCGCTTTGCCTCCTCGAATTTCAACCTCACAGAAACATCCTCTGAATGTTTGGGTTTCTAAAAGGAAACCAATAAATAGAGAGAGAGAGAGAGAGAGAGAGAGAGAAGAAATCAGAGGGCTGTAGACCTAGAAACCTTAAAAACGAAGATCCGAAATAGCACCTTGTGAACACTTACATCTAGCGAATTTGGCAAAGGTCTCATTTGGGATCCCAAAGCATTTGATCTTTGCTGCAACATAGGAAGAACTCCATTGGGCTTACTTTCTGGATTTAGTTTAGGGGGTCTTCCCGGTCCTGAGGGCCCGTTTTGCTTACTGACATCTACTGGTTCTAGCTTTCTAATCTGGCTATGGTCCTCCTTTTTACCCAAATTCTCCTCTTCTTTCCTCTTTGAGAGCTTTACCAATTCTGGTTTTCTTCCAAGATCATAGTTAACCTTGGAATTTGAGTCTGGTTTTCTTTCTTCCTCCTGAGGTTTTCTGAGATTTGAGTTAGGCTTCCTTTGGGCCTCAGGATTCTTCCCTAGTTCCATGCTGCTTCGTGGGTCTGAGAAAGAGAGAGATGGCAAGTTTAGGGAGAGAATTCCATAGTTCACAAAGAAATTGACAAGAGAAAGGAAATGATCAATTCAATATAATTGACAATGTACAAATGAAATGCACTTACTTCCATCATCATCCATCCCATCGAAGAACTTCACGTCGCCAAGAGCAAGACAAACACAGATGAGAAATGAAAAGAATCAGCTCAGACATCAATCAGCTTACAACTAACGGTACAAAAACATGATTCAAAACAAACCCAAATCGCCAGTGCTCTCCCCCCCCCATGACAAGTTAAAAGAAGCAAAAGAGAGGAAGTACCTGAGAAAGCTCAATTGAAGTAGTTTGAGTAGCTAAGAAAGCTCCCTCATCAAGTGGGGGAGATGGAAGGCCTTCTTCCTCTTCCTCCTCAGCAACAGCAGGCTTAACAGAGTCTGGTGAGCCACCTGCTAATAAGATTAATTCATCAGCAAACTGACCCACCAGTGTGGTGTGGTTGGGTGGGGTGGGGTGCGGTGGGGTGGGGTGGGGGGGGAGAGAGAGAGAGAGAGCAACCTGTCATCGCAGTTGCTGTATTAACCCATTCATCCACCAAATCCTTCCAACCACTGAAACTCATAAAACACAATCCAAATTATCAGAAACTAAACCATGCAAAGAATTTCCAACCAAACTAGTACATCAACAATTTAAAGAGCAATGAAAACAATGGATTTGTAAGCCTTGAGAGAGTAGTAAAGCAACTCACTTGATGAGCATTTTTACTATGTGGCGAATTTGCTTTGACTGATGCTTCCGCAATGCATTCACAGCTTTACCAATCTCGGTGGCCTGAACCACTCCAAAATTAGTGGGAGAGAGAGAGAGAGAGAGAGAGAGAGAGAGAGAGTGAGAGAGAGAGAGAGAGAGCAACAACCCATCTAAAACTAGAAATGGTAAATCTGCAAAAAGGTAACATTTTTCACCTTCAATGTTTCCACAGAGAGTTGCATTAACTGAAGCCTCCTCAATGACTCATACAACAACCCATGAGACTGCAACAATCATCAACCAAACCAAATACCCACATCAAAACCAACTCCATAATAATCTATAAGTTTTTGATTAAAAGTATGCAGGCCAATACTAATCAATAGAGATGGCAAACACTGCAAGAGAATGAAAACCCACAAACTAAATAGGTCAAGAAAATATCATGAGAATTAAAAACTGGATGGAAATCCCCACCATCATCATCCAAGAAGAATTCCATTGAAAGTGAGAAATGAAAACTAAGACCCCAACATCAAACAATGCTAACTGGTGACCAGTAAAACCCTGTACTGATAAATGACAAGCAAAGTTGCAGATGCAATAATAACAGTTTTTCCTAAAATCTGAAAGGCAAATGGCTAGAGAGAGAAGGGGAAGCTAAGGAATACCTCCTCTCTTTTAAACCAAGGAGGGGGGAGAAAGAGAGAGAGGGAGGGAGGGATGTGTAACACTTTTAACACAATCTTTATGAGAATTGCACTAATTAGACCTCAAAATTAAATGCTCCAAAATCCAAGCCATATACTGTGAAAATTGGCAGGGTTCGATAAAATACCCATTGTTTTCCAAAAAAGGGCAAAAAAACATCAGTAGGAAGATTGTGCTGACAGAGAGATTGGAAGTTGTCCATATACAGTAAAATTGCAGGGATACAAAAGACCCATAAAAATCCTTTCTAAAAACCACTAATAGAGCACACACATACGAAGAAGGAAGGGAGATGGAGAGAGAGAAAGGAACAGAAACCCACCTCATCTGAATTGCTCAAGACCTCTTTGATCCTGCAAACCTCCCTAACAATTTCGCTCTCCTCCTCAATCTCCTCTGTCAAGGCCTCCGCCTCATCGTAACTGTAATTGCTTATCCTGTTTCTATCGACATCATCACTGCTGCTATTCACCTTGCTTTCTTTACCGCCACTTCCACCCTCAAAACCACTTTCCCTCTCCTCGCCGGGCATTGCAACTGTAACATTATCGCACTCACCACACCTTATCAATTTACAGGCATAGAGTCTTTCTGCAATCTTATCTCTCCTTAATCTGAATTCTTTTGGGCAATCAGAGGCTGCTATGGTGATTGCATATTCAATAACAGAGAAGATATCAGAACCAGCTTCTCTGAAAAACTCCCTCCAGTCGTCCAAATCTCTGGCCTTCATTGTATAACTGGAAAACCGCCTTAATCGATCAGAAAATGGCCCAAAATTGGGGTTTAACAAAAAACCGAACTGGTAAATCGATCTCCCATTCTCTAATAAATGATCGGATAGATAATCTAGGGATTTTTGGCAGGTGGGGTGAAGAAATACCGCTTTTTTGTCAGAGAAAACCACCTAAATTGGGTATGGCTTTATCAATAAAAAACAAAAGAAAAAGCAACAAGATCGATCGATGAAATGCAACGATAGAAAGTATTAATGGGGAGTTTCCACAAGAAAAACGCCTTTTTATGACACCTGGTACCACCCAATTGCTAGAAAACAAAGCTTCTAACAAGAAACCAATATGGCTAAATGTGACCAACAAGGCTATGATAAACCCACAATAAAAATCGATCTCGTACCTTGATCAGAATACGGCCTAATATCACCTGAGAACCGCTAAGTTTCAGACTAAATCCAAGCGAAACCCTACACAGAAAACCAATCTCCCAAGTTTCTTTAAACCGATTATCCCCAGGGATTTAATCCCAACAAAACGCCTGGAAAACCACAACCTAATTTGCAGTAAGGGAACAGTAAAATGGGTGATGAAATGAAGTTTTAAATATGAATATGGGTGATAAATGGGAACGATTTACTCGAAATTTCCACAATAAATCGAGGATCTCCCGTTAAAAACGATTTAGCCCGAAAAAGTTGGTGTTCACCTGAAAAACCAGTTTTCACAGGATTTTCAAGGTGGGTATTCGGCTTTTCAAAGTGGAGGTATTCGATATTTTGTGGATTGAGGCAAATTCAACACAGATGAGATGGAAAAAGGTGGAAACTAAATTAAGGGAAGGGAGAATCGAATGTACCTATATCAAACCGCTCAACGTTTAATTTTTTTTCGGTAAAGAGAGAGAAAAAAAGAAACAAAAGTGGTTTTCAAAAAGCACTCGATTCTCTCTTTCTTGGCTTAGGTTTGCAGAGACGCGTTCGATCAAAGCACTAAATATATTTTCTCTTTATTTTCTCAGCTTTTTTTTGCTTTTTTTTATTATGAGATATCCATTTATTCCCCTTCTTGAAATTCTTCTTTTGGAGGCATACTCTACTTTTTTATTTTTATTTTTAAATATCATTTTTGGCTTTCATCATTTTTTTGAGATATCCGTTTATTCCCCTTCTTGAAATTCTTTTTTTTTTTAAATATCATTTTTGGCCTTTTTTTTTTTTTTTTTTGGAGAAATCCATTTATTCCCCTTCTTCAAAATCTTTTTTTCTTTTAAATATCTTTTCTTTTTACATTTATTCCCCTTCTTGAAATTCTTCGGAGGAATATCCTAGTTTCTATTTTTTTTAAATATCATTTTTTGGGCTTTGGTTAGGCCCCCTACATTTTCTTCGGTTATACTAACATCTCGTACAATCAAGACTCCTCCCCTACCTCTAAAAAAAACTAACCCCCTGGTCTTATTAAAAGCCCATAAAACCTCTAAGGTAAAATAAATAAATAAATAAAGTATTTAGTTATTTTTTATTTTTTTTTATTTTTTGGTTTGGTGCGGTTTGTATAGAGCCAGGCTTTAGACAATAAAAATAAAGTGTACTTTCAATTTGTATAGAGCCGAGGCTCTAAACAATCAAAATAAAATGCACCTTCAAATAGTATCGAGAAATGTGGTTTCAATACTAGAAATCTTTGTGATAGTCTTAAAATATATTTTTACATTTAATTATAATTTTTAAATATTCAAAAATAGTGTAGATCAAGCATATCTATAAAAACTTGAAAATCTTGAAAATTGACGGTTCAAAAATGCATTACAAGATGCACTATTTCTAAAATTTGAATCCAATTTTTTCTCATGTCTATGCATCTTGATGTCGAGATGGTCAATTTTAGGATATTTGGGCATCAAAACCACCTGTTCCAATGAAATTTTTGAAGAGGCTCTCATTTGATTGTTTAGAGCCTCGGCTTGGGCTGTATATAAACATTTTCCTTCATGTTAATATCCATTTAAATTAATGTTATTCAAATAATACCCCTCAAAAAGTTTGATTTTAAGCTTCTACATGAGTTTTACATTTTTTGCTTTTTTTCATATTAATTTTACTTTGAACATTGAAGATCTAAAATTTAATATATATTTTTTGCTTATAAACTTACTCTAGTTCCCCTCAACCGCTATAACCCCCCCCCGATAAGTGCATTTACTTAAAATAAATAAATTTATTTTGAAATTTAATGAATTAGATTTGTTTCAATCATCAATTTTAAATCTTCAAGATCTTGAATTTATTTAATAAAAATCAATTTCAAATTTTAAAAGTCCAAAGTTGATTTGAAACTATAAATACGTAATAAAATGAAGTCATTTGGCTGGATTTAAAGCGCAAATTCTACGCATCAATGAAATGCTAGAAGTTGATGTTCATGAACAAATACCTTATACCTTAAGGTTCAAGAAAACAAATACCTTACACTTTGGTTAACTTGGTAATAACTTTGGAATTTCAAGGTCCAAAGCGAAGTAATTTAAAAAAATTTAAATTTTAAAAATAGATATAAACCTAAAATTAAGTTTTATTTAATTTTTTTAAAGTAATGATAATTTTAGAGGATATTAGCATAAATTTATCTTTTATTTCCGCGTATTCAATACATTCCACCTTTGTTTGTGTTATACACACCTGTCATTTTGATAACTTCATCTATAATAATGGTCAATCCCCTAAGCTAGCAAACGCTATGATATACAGGTCAGACAATATTTTTTTATTACTTTTGTAGTATTTTTCCTGGTGGCTTTGAAGGCCGGTTTTGGAATAGTGATCTTATTCGGCACCTTATTTTCTCTCTCTAATTCTTGGTCTCTTCTTCTCTCTTATTTTTCATATCTTCTCTCTTCTTCTTGGTCTCTTCTCTCCTCTTTTTCTCTTCTTCTTGATCTCTTCTCTCCTCTTTCTCTCTCTTATTTTTTGTTTGTTCTCTCTCTTTCTTTCTTATCTCTCTTATTTTTTATATATTCTCTCTCGTCTTTTTATCTCTCTTCTTGATTTGTTCTGTCTGTTCTTCGTATCTGTCTTTTCTCTTTATCTCTGTTATTTTTTGATATGTTCTCTCTCCTCTTTATCTCTTGTTTTTTATCTCTTCTCTCCTCTTTCTCCTTCTTTTTCTTGGTCATTTCTCTCCTCTTTCTTTCTCTTATTCTTACTATATTCTCTCTCTTTTTTTTGATCTCTTCTATCCTATTTTTCTTTTTTTCTTGATATCTTCTCTCTCTTCTTCTTGATCTCTTCTATCATCTCTCTCTTATTTTTGGTTGGTTCTCTGTCTTCTTCTTGTTCTCTTTTATTCTTGATATATTCTCTCTCCTCTTTTTATCTCTATTTTTTTTATCTCTTATCTCATCTTTTTATCTTTTTTTGATCTTTCCTCTCTCCTCTTTCGGTCTTTTATTCTTGGTCTCTCCTTCTCTCTCTTATGGTTATCTCTTCTTTCTCTTATTCATGATTTTTTCTGTCCTCTTTCTCTCTCTTCTTGATCTCTCTCCTCTTGATCTCTTTATTATTGGTTTGTTCTCTCTCCTCTCTCGATCTTTTATCTTCTCTCTCTTGTTGCTCTTGGTCTCTTCTCTCCTCTTTCTCTCTCTTGTTTTTGTCCCTTCTCTTTCTCTCTCTTGTTTTTCCCTTCTCTTTCTCTCTCTTAAATATTAATGCATCTTTCACGTGTCCAAACGGCTTATGGCGACGATCTCGGCATGTCGGCGGCGGATCAGTCACCATCAAAATATCGGATACACGATATTAACACCCGGTTGTTAATTTGGTAGAAAGTGTTTTTGGTAGGGCTGCAGGCCTATCAAGGTAAGTAAAGCCTCACCTCAAAATTCATAGAAGCTTGTAGTTGTAGCATTGAAAAACCTTCAAGTCGATCTCTAGCCTTGACTATTATATTTGTTAAAAAAAAATTAAGATTTCAAGTCCTTATAAATAATATATAATGTAATACATTATCTAGACCGTCTATTTCCCTAAAAATAAACATTCACATATTCACAAGATCTCTAAATTTTTTAGCTTCCGATTTCACAGTGGGCGTTAAAATTTGATTTTAGAGCCTTACAAAGATTTCCAATACCCAAAGTAGTTTCCACGTGGGTATTTGAGGTGAGGCTTTACTTTATTTTTATAAAAATGAGGCTTTATAGAAACTATATCCATATTAAAATGTGCAATTACACTGTAATTTTACGAACAAAACAGCTTACAGCGGCATCCTTCATGCAACGACCAAAATACAAACTAGATAAATGATTATTTCATTATTTTAAACTTTTATTTATTTATAGTCAAATATTTCATGTTTTCAAGGGGGCATACTATCCATTTACTCTATTTTTTTTGGGTAAACCCATCTGAAAGCAATTTTTTGAACTGAGATTTTGGAGATGTAGCATGAGTGTGAGGCTTCAACCAATTAAATTAGGGGGCATTTCAAAAATTTCACTAGAAGATGTTATTTTGATGCTCAAATATCTTCAAATTGATTATCTCGACCTCAAGATGCATGGACATGAGAAAAAAATGGATTTCACATTTTAGAAATAGTTCATTTTGTAATGTATTTTTGAACCGTCAATAGTTAAGTTTTCATAGATCTACTCAATTTACAATATTTTTGAAGTTTTAAATTTTATATTTAAAAATAAAAATATATTTTAAAGCTATCACAAATATTTTCAATGTCGAAACTATATTTTTCGATACTGTTTGAAAGTATGCGCTACTTTGATTGCTAAGAGCCTCGATCCTATACAAACCGCACCCCCATGTATTACACTTGAAGGAAAAGTGTAGCATGCATCATCAGAGGACACAAATATACATATGCGTCCTCGCACGCGACTAATGTCCATCATGGATGTTCAAAGGTCGCGGTCCCACTAAAATATACAAATCTCTACAAATCAATGGTCTAAAAGTATACATCAATTAACATCATTTTTTAGTTTTGGGACCAATTTTTTATATATATTTATATTTGCCATGGTATATATTGTCAACCCCTAAATGGAGCACTCATAAAGATAGATTAGCCAGCTGATTAATTAAAACATCATAATCTCGGCTATATGGATCATTCAGCATAAATTCAGGATACCTTACTTAAGACGGGTCAAGGGAAAATTGAAGGTCCTGACTTTTAGCGGGCTCATAAAAACTTTGTCCATAAATAAAAATTTCAAATTGCATTCTTGATAGGCTTGAAATAAATAATGCCTCAAGGTTAAATGGACAATATGCTCCCTCAGGAACTCTTATTAATAATTTTCAAATTTGAAAAATATTATATAAGGTTGACTGCTTATATTGAAGAATTAAGGTGTAACTCAAAAATCTATTGAAACAAGCTGTGTTGACGTTGAAAAACTATCTGTTTGAGCATCTCGACAACGAGATATGTCTATCAGGTCATTCTAAGAATTTTCAACACCAAAATATCATTTTATAATAAATGTAGAGTCACCTTACTTTGTTTGTTTTAGGTTGCAACTTTATACAAACCAAACCGTTTAAATTATACTTACTTATATTTGGGTGTGGTTTCTATAAGGGCGCAACTCTAAACAATCCAATTAAAACGCTCTTTCAAATTTTATCACAATATATAATTTTGGTATAAAATATTTTTAGGATTATCTGAAAATATATATTTATATTTAATTATAAAATTTTAAATTTAAAAAATGGTTAAAATCAAGTGGATCTATAAACATACAAAAATCTTGAAAATGGATAGTCTAGATAATGTGTTGTAAAATACACTATTTATGATACTCAAATTCTTCTTATATATATATATATATATATATATATATATATATATATATATATATATATATATATATATATATATATATATATATATACATCTCGATGTCGAGATGATCAATTAGAGGATTTTTCAACATTAAAACAACCTTTTTCGATGGATTTTTTAGGTGCTTTAATTCTACATTTTAAGGTTACAATCTTATATAATTTTTTTTCTTTAAATTTTCATCCGTCAACAAATCAAATACCTATACTATGCTTGAGAAATTGGGGGTAATTTAATCAATTTAAAGGCTTTATAAATTTTGTCATGAGTTTAGCTCGTTGAGAATGGAAAATACATCGAAACCAAAAGAAATCTTTTGGCTAATAATACATAATCATCAGGATATATATATATATATATATATGAAAAAATTAACAATAGCTAGGCAACTATAATATATAGTAATATAGATAGAATTTCAACCATACGATCTTCATTTTATAGTTCATAATGCATATCACTATATGAATTTTAATATTTTTTCTAAAAATCATATCATAACGAAAATTTTCACGTGTGTACTAAAAAATAGGGTGCACAATTAAAATATATATATATATAATATTTTCCAAAATATAAAATGATGGAAATACCCCTGAAAAATAACAGGGGTAATTTGATTATTTTAAATTATTGAAAATACTTTTTTTATATTTTTATATGATACACAATAGTGTTAAGTATATACACAAAAATGAAGTATATATACAAAAAATTTCATCTTAATCAAAGTTTTAGAAAAAATATTAAAATTTATATAGTGACATGTATTATGAACCACATGATGAAGATCTGACGGCTAGGATTCTATCTATATTACTATTCTTTATAGCTGTGTATATATATATATACATATATATATGGAAAAACCTTAAAAAGGTCTATAGGCGAAATGCTATAGTGTTTTGCCATCGGCACGAATTTGCTATGCCTATTGCGGTTTATTGAATGGACCCACAATACGACGGCCATTGCGGTTCCGCGTGAGTTTTTTACCGTCACGGACCTAGTATGTCTGTGACAGTACCGCCATGGATAAATACAGATCACACGATTTTTTCAGACGGTGATAAACCTATAGACAAAAACACTGTTTATTTTCGCTCATAAACGTTACGTAATGTCTTCGGATATATATATAAATTCTATCTCCTTATGCTCTCTCTCTCTCTGCACCCCTCTCTCCACCTACTCCTCTCTCTCCCTACCACCATCCCAAAACTCCAAAGTGGCTGACCTCATATTTGGATATTGGAGAATGCTTTGTGGCCTCACCCTACCCACTCAAACAATCTCCCTCTCTTGCTTCTTTGGCCCTTGCACCCTACCACGCGAGCAATCTCTCTCTCACTTAAACAATCTCTCCCTTACACCTTAACCACCGTAATACATTCTCTCTCCTAAACGCCGTAACACTCTCTCTCCCCCCACTAACTCACTTGCCTAAAAAAAACAATGAAAAAATTGTATAAAACTCTAAAAAATAAACTCTTTTAGCACTTTGCCCTACCGTCAATTTTCTTAACATATTTTTTTCAAAAATCAAATTTTATAGTAAATATCTTTCAATATAAAAAATTCTTTTTTTTTTTTTACGAAAATACCATTATCGTACATAACAAATCATTTTCGTATCCCAATAAAAGAAAAAGCCGGACTGCGATTGTATATTGCCGGACCCATCCATTCTATCGGACCGAAACTGTACACTTCCAGGCCGCCTATTCTAGACACAATTTTCAATCACAAAGGTCAAACCGCCTTTTCCAAACTTTGGACAGCCATGATGAAATGTCATGCCACCATGATGAAGTGTCAGAACGCTCCAAATCAGTGATTTAAACGCCGGATCACCTCTTTCAAACGTCGGACCGCCACGGTCAACGTGGAGATGAAAGAGAGGTATTTTCGTCTCTTAAAAAGTCTATTTTTGAAAGTTTTTTGCAATTTTCCAAAAAACAATGTCTCTCTTGCTTTTTGGCCCTTACACATTAGCACTTGAATAATCTCTCTCTTGCTTTTGGCCCTTACACCGTGGCACTTAAACAATCTCTCTCTTACTTGAACAATATCTCCCTCTCTCAGTTATTTTTTGTTTTGCAGACTACTTTACGATGGGTTTTTGTCTCTGTTATTTTGTTTTACACGAATAGCATATATTTATTTGCAAATAATGAAGTAACCACTAATTCCTTCCCTCGGTTTTTTTTTAACCATTTTACTATTAAATGTTTACAACATTATTGAAACTTCGTCTCTTCTCTTGAACAAGAGAGGTAACATGCAAGATATTTTCTTGCTTTCATCCTCATGACTGCAAAGGTAAGAGACTTAATATTTTTATATCTACATAATGAAAGCTAAATAAAATAAAGGATTGTATACAATGAATATAAGAAGGTCACAATTATTTATTTATAATCATCCGATGTGAAATCTGATAGCTGAGGTATGTCACAAAGTTCGAAAAAAAAATTTATGAACTTTGTGTTTGGTCAATAGAATAAATGCAGCCATTCAATTTTACATCTAATGGTTAAGATTAATTGTGAAAAAGCCATTAACTAAATGCCTTGGTCTTTATCTAGGTAAAAGAACATTTATTTATTATTTACATATTGCATGAGAAAGAGAAAAAGTAGCAGAGTAAAAATTTGTCAACCCACTTTGAGTGTAGGGTGAGAGATTGTCGAGAGTCCATGCGGTGGTACCATTAGAGATTATATAGGTAATCATAAATTCACTTACTTGAGACCATGTGGACATGCAGCAGTAAATGAAGCTGAGGCAAGAGCTCTTTTGGAGGGTTTAAAGATAATAAAAATCATCGAGGGCCAAAAGATGATTGAATGTGATTTAAACAATGTCATTGCTTGGGCAAGCAAAAGGTGAAACAAAACCACCTTGGAGATTATGCAGCATTTTCGATGAAATCTTTTTCATTTTAAGTAGTGGTTGTTTTAAGTTATTTCATTGTTTTAGGGACATTAATATAGAAGCTAATACTTTAGCAAAGGGTGGTGTGCACCAATATTCATTGGTGGTTACATCCTTTTCATCTTGAACCTCCTTATAATCGTTCATGGGTGAATGAAATTCGTAGTAACTAATTTCAAAAAAAGAAATGTTGTTGGGAGTTCATGTCTAAGTAAGAATTCTCTTGTAGCCTAAAGAGAAAGGCAGCTCACAATAAAATTTTTATCCTTAAAAATGCAGCTCACGATCAAATTTTTATCCTTAATGTCTATGTTTTTAAACTAGCTCGGGCCTTAGACTCGGTCTTAGCCCCTGCCTAGTAACCCAGGCGTGTCGAGTGGAGTCAGCCAAGTAATGTGCAGTGTCTAAAAAGCCCTGAAAATTAAAAAAATAAGAAATCTTGTGATAAAAAATTAAAAGTGAAACAAAATAAGAAACAACATAAAAAATTAAAATAAGGCAAAAGATTTAGAAAAAATTGATCTAGGGTCCCAAATATTTTAGTGTATTCTAAAATACAGGGGAAAATTTAAAAAAATATATAGCATATGAGAAAAAAAAAAAAAAAAACTCACAAATCATTGCAAAAAATCCAAATCACATCTATAATTATTATACATTTATCGCTATAATTTTATTTTTTAATATAATTTCATTGTACTCTAGTATTGAGCTCGACAAGAGGCTGGGCCGAGTAGTTCAACCAATATTTTAAAACCCAAATATTCTTGATCCAGATGGCTGATCAGGATGGAAAATCGACCCCACCCGGTTTATATATATATATATATATATATATATATATATGCGCTAGTGGCAGCCAAAATTTCGTATAAGATGAGTGAGAGGAATCGCGGGTCCCCAAAGAATTTCCCCCGTTGGCTAAAGATCGAGAGAGTTGTGCCACTCTCAATATATTAAAGAGCACGTGTTGTGTACTCCTGCATGATCATTCTGTACATTTTCTCCATCAGTCAAAAGAGCGGCGGGATATTTTTAATGAAAATTCTGGTATGCACTGTTGCAGGATAACTTTGCATTTTAAATTAAATAAAAAATAAGTAATATGTTAAATAGTTTTCTCTATAGCACATGTGCTGAATTTCCCATTTTCTAAGGTTAGAAACAAGGGTGAATAAGTTGCATCCCCATAATCTGATGTCCTAAAAGTATTCATCCATGAGATAGTAACTGAACCATGTTCTCCAGATTAGGACTAGCAATGAGCGGGCTGATCCAATCGGTGCGGCCCTAGAAAACAAGGGCTTGGGCCATAAATGCAGCCCGAGGGTTGGACCGGGCTAGGTTGGGCCAGGTCAGCAACATGGTTGGCCTGACCTGACACATTTATTATTATTATTATTTGTTTACTTTATTGTATTTGACCTAGCCCGGCCTAGATAGGATAAAGGTCCGAATATGGACCAAATCTCTTTGGCTTTATTAGGGCTGGCCCTATAGGGATTAGGACCGGGCTGGGGCCAAGTGCGGTCCGGCATGTTGCCACCCCTACTCTTGAATAGAGTTTATCTTAGAGAGTAAATGAACAATGTGCTCCGGCATAAGCATATAACTTGGGCCCAAACAGAATACCTAATGAATTATTCTCCAATAGGCTAGACTAGAGGTTAGGTATTCTCAACTGAATCATGGACCCCTTGATATAACAATCAATTTTTTTTGTAGCATACTTTTGACTCACTTTACAAAATTCCATTCACACGCTTATCCCTTTCCCAATTTCTCTTTTTTGAACCTTAAGTGAGCCTTTCATTGACAACATGAATAGGATTACAAGATCATAGAAGTGGAAAAAAGTGGGGGAAAAAAAAAAAGAAAAAATAAGAAGAAGAAAACAGGAGGGGAAAGATGATAGAGTTAGAGAAATATTAGAAAAAGCAGTGCAAATGAAGAAGTTGACTAAGGATTACCAGAGGCATTGAAATGCTGTTGGTTCCTACAATATGTATGGCCTCCTTTGCAAGCGCATCAACTTCGGAGTTCCTTTTTCAGCTAATATGCTCATGCATTGCATGTTTTCCTTCTAGATACATAGATATTTGGTTCATCAATGGAGTCCAAACCCAAGGAATAGTCACTAAATCCTTACACTAAGTGATTGCGTTAGTAATGGAGTTCAAAATTTTCCTTTAACAAGGTTAATTTATGAGTTGAAGATATTACATTTCCAAATTCAAAGCCTTAAAATTACCAACGGGATTGTATAAAATAAGACCATTTACTTTTTATACAAGGTGATAACAATTATATACAACTATTTGATATGAAATCTGATAGTTTGAGTGTGTCACAAAGTTCCAAAAAAATATAAATGGTTTTATTGTATATTTTTTCATTACTATACCGGTTTTTCAAGGAGTAAAAGGAAAAACATTATACTCCCAATAATCTATTTATGATCATCCATTTATTTATGGACCTGGTTTCTATGTGGCGAAGCCCACATATGCATAAATGTGGGCTTCTTAATAAATCTATTTTTGAGATGGATTTTAAGACTTAGTTTTTAAGAACATGTAATATCGAATACAGAGATTATGAATATGAAAAAATAAATAAATTTATTTTAAAAAACTAGAATAATAATTCTAATAAAAAAATATTTGGACGGTTAGTCCATCGTTCTTAGATGGATCACATATGTAAAAATATAGTCCAACATATATGAAACAATTTTCTTTTATTTATATAACGAGACGTTAATAATAATAATAATAATAAAATGGGCCACTTAAAACTCGGCAGTATTTTGGCACACCAAATACTGACGTGTCAATTGCAGACTTTGGCAGTTTCGAGGTGCTGCACCACTAACGTCAGCCAAGAAGTAACCATGGTCAATCATTTAACTCAAGGCTAAGTAAGAGAAGTCCACACGTGTAAATTTCGGCGATTCTACACGTGCGATATGGCTTTCTACGTAAGCGCAATAGATTCTCTGTGTATTCGACACGTGTACACGGACAAAAGATTGCTTCGAATAAATCACTCATCCAGTGCTTGAACCTATCCATACGCCACGTCACCGCCATTAAACTTGGCCTTTTTGAGTTTTTAATTTTTTATCGGAATTTTATTGTCCACCAATAGAATTCTCTTGGGGGTGGATGGGTTCGACTTGAGGCTTGTTTTGTTGCTTTATTTCGAGAAAAACGTCAAAAATCTGAAAATGGAAAGAAGCAAGTTGGGTATGGGCAAGATTGTATTCAGCAATTTTTTTTTTTTTTTTTTTGAATAATTTTATGTCCATCCCTATCAAAGATCAATCTTCCATAAGTTATGGTCCAATAAAAACAGGTCCAACTACAAAACTGATAGAGGTGGCAACGGATCGGGTACGAGTCAAGTCTGGCTGGACCCAGACCTAGACTCGAATAGTATTTGGTTCTAAAAATTGGACCCATACCCATAGCCGTCGATTTTCGGGTCTATCCCGTCGAGTCTTGGGTCTGGCTCGGTCCATTGTCACCCTAGCTATGAACGTCTTTTTTTTTTTTGCCCCTTTTTTACCATTATATATCTATATTATTGGCAATAGGGTCACAATCTCCCTCCATTAGATTTCGAAGCCGTTTGATTGGTCGTTTAACACATAAAAATGATTGTGAGTTTTCATTGTATATGGTACACCCAAATGAATAGAAGGATTGAAGCATTTTATCTCCAACAGTTTACGGGTACGAGTCGGGTCCAACCAGACCCAAACCCAAATAATATTCAGATCCAAGTTTTTGATCCCAGATCTGACCCATAGGGTCCAAATGTTGGACCCATTCCCCAATCCATTTCGGGTATTTCCAATGGGTCCCGGGTCGGATCTGGGTCCATTATCACCCCTAAAAACTGGTTAGGCTGGATGTTAGAAAAAAAATTACTAGACATACAAATTAGAAAATACAAAACATATTTAAAAAATTACCCAAGTACGTTTAGCCAATTGAACATGTCAAAATCGGCCAACCCAATTGGTCAAAACCGGATAAACATTGGTTTTGACTATTTTTTTTTGTAAAACTTGATTTTTACCCAGGACTAGACAAGTCAAAATACAGTTCGGCTATCAGACCAGTCAAACCACCAGTCAATAGTTTCCTAAATCAGTACAAATTTATTTGGAAAATTATTTCATGCCGGCTGGACTGCATTTCTACAATATGCAGTCCAAAAGTATTAAGTATCTATCTTAAAGATGGATGCAAATAGGTGATCCAAAACAAGTGTAACTAACAGTTCAAATATTTTTTTAATATAATTATTATTTCTAATTTTCAAAAAAAAAAATCATATTCATAATCTCCATGTTAAATATTATATATTCTCTAAAAATTAAGATTAAATTATATTTAAAAAATATATATATTGCCAATCCCACATTTCTACTATATGCGGGTTGGCCGCATAGAAACCATGTCCAATTTATTTTAGTTTCAGGTTCATGAATCTAGAAGACGGGAACTCGAAAAATTTGCCATATAAAGAGAGATTTAAGGGTTTCTTAATAATCTTTTCAAATTGTAGTGGCCTCAATGATTAGACTTGCTGAATTTGAATCCAATATTTAACTCCAACACGAAATTTAGGAGACGAACTATCCCCAAGCACTAAACCATAACTTTCATAATCTGAATTGAAGTAATTATAAAAAGGAAAAGTAAAGTAATTATAAAAAAGAAAAGTATACAGAGAAACAATTTATTTTTAACACAATAAGGTTATAATTACTCTGTCCTTTAGATTTCAAAGGTTGTGAGCATGTCACTGATTAAACTCAAAAAATTTTAAAAAAATTCTCAAACTTGTGACACTCCAAACCATCCTATTTGATATATAACAGATGTGAGTAATTATGACCTCCCTGTAATAATGAGAAATGGTATCATAATATCCAAGCCCTTAGATAAAATGGCCATGGTTTGGCTTAAATATTTAATAGCAATAAGACGTGTTTATATAACGCGTGTAGTTGGCATACGGATGTATCCGTAGCTGTAGAGGTAAGGTGCACCTTCAAACTTTATCATGGTATATAATTTTGATGTAAAATGTTCTTAGGATTATCTTAAAATCTATTTTTATATCTAATTACGAAATTTTAAAAATAGTTAAAATCAAATAGATCTATCTATAAACATATGAAAATCTTGAAAATGGACGGTGCAGATAATATGTTGTAAAATGCACTATTTTTTAGACTTAAAATCTTTTTATTTTCATGGTCATACATTTCGATATCAAGATGATCAATCAAAGGGTTTTTCAATGCTAAAACTACCTTTTCCGATGGATTTTTGAGGTGCATCCTTATATAAGCTTTTTCCTTATATAATATATGTAAGTCGCACCAAGGAAGATATGAGGCACCTATAGTGTGCTTTGGTGGGAGCATATTGTATATTTACTGCCTTAAGAAACCCATCAATTACTAGATGATTATTTGCATTAAAAAAAAGGTAAGTATGTAAAGAGACCATTTACCTTTGGCACAAGGTGGCCACAATTAATCTTGACCATTATATGTGAACTTGGGTAGCGGTATTTATTTCATTGATCAAGCTCAAAGTTCAAATTAATTTTTCTCAAACTTTGTGATACATTCAAGCTAGCAGATTTCACATCAGATTGTAAATGGTCTCATTCTATACAATTCCTTAAAAAAAATATGTTGTTTTTAGGTTCTTAAACACTTAGATCTTATTGTCCAAAATATGGATCCTAGGACGGCATGTTGAAGGAGTGAACAAAAGAAATGCTCCAACGAGATCATAAAGTATTGCAAATAAAAAATAGGGAAGATTACAAAACCCTCAAGTATACTATCTATGCAACTTACCCCCCAGCTAAACTTTCATCTCACTTTTTTCTCCACAACCACCTTTCCTCGCAAAAACCCCCCAATCCAAAAAAAAAGAAAAAAGAGACTAAACTACCCACATCTCTTTCCTCGTAGCTTTTACCCACAACTCTTTCCCCGTGCGCTCCGGCAGTCAATTTAAACGCTCTGGCAATCAAGGAATAGCTCCGACAGTACACTTCTGGAGCCAAAGCGCTCCGGCGGTTCAATACGTCGCTCCGACAATGAGGACACGCACTCCAACAATGTAAGGACTCGCTCCGACAATACACTTTTTGAAGCCGCAACGCTCCGACGGTTGAATAGGTCGCTCGGCAATGAAGACAAGTGCTCCGGCAGTACACCTTCTGGAGCCACATCGCTCCGGTGGTTGAATTTGTTTTTCTGGCAATACGCTACTTGAGACTGCCAATTGACTTTTTTTTTATACGGAAAGGCATTTCCGTCCAAAAAATAACAGCTTTTTATCTTTGGGGGGTTTTTGCGAGGAAATGTGGTTGTGGGCAAAAAAATGAGAAAAAAATATTAGCCGGAGGTTAAGTTGCATAGATAGCATACTTTGGGGGGTTTTGTAATTTTCCCTAAAAAATATGGGAACACTTTTTCTACATGGGAAAGTGTACGATGCATTACTATTCTACGGTACAACGGTGGAGCATCTACCATTGGCTTCTCGTGATTGGTGACGAGCAGATTTTACCATTGGTCTCTACCGTCCATCGTCAAAATGAATGGCGAATGCTTTAGATGTGTACCGTGTAGCATACATATTTGGTGTATCCGACGCTTACCCTTGTGCAGATAGAAGCATGTGTATATGGGTGTATGACATGGTTGGGAAAAGGTTTAGATGAGTAAGGAACAAAATTAGACTTCTTAAAACTCAACTTTAGGATCCCCCAATGGAATCAGGGTTAAAAAAAGCGGACTGACAAGGTGAATCGGCCTTTTGGAAATACAATATGGATGGGCAAATTATCGATCCATATCAGTAAATTCTTTGGTGTGTGATTCGGTTCAACAAAATAAAAAATATAATGATTGAGAACCAGATAAACCGATTGATCCAGATAGCCAAGATACCATGATAGAGTTGCCTAGTTCCTTGACTAATTGAGGAATCTTTTTGAGTCAGCTGGTACCAGGTCGGAATTCTCGACGCAAACCGGCAAATTTTAAATCGCCAGTCTAAATATCAGCAAGGTAATTTCTTAAT
The DNA here is from genome assembly GCF_054954075.1 of Amborella trichopoda. Lineage (NCBI taxonomy): Eukaryota > Viridiplantae > Streptophyta > Magnoliopsida > Amborellales > Amborellaceae > Amborella > Amborella trichopoda. Next base: position 4,188,327 of record NC_142336.1, read on the forward strand.
ATTTCGTGGGATGGTGTGTTATGAGACCTATAATGAGGTGAAAGTCACCCCGTAAGTCCCTAACCATCAATGTGTTATCATTTCTCCTTACAAAGTATGAGAAAACTTTTCTTGGATTATGAGATGGATCAATGCCGTTAATTTTGGCAGCATGATAACAAATCAGACAGCTAGTAGTGATTATGAATTTTTTATCTGCAAACAAATACATAAAAATTTATATAAAGCAACAATATTGGTCAAGCAAGGCTACAATAATTTATAGTGTCTATTTTAGTCAAAAGATATATATATATATATATATAATTTAATTATTGAATAATTTCAGTAGAGAAGATAGGCCCCTACCCATTTTTCAATAGATTAGGGAATTACATTTTGAATGTGTTATTTAAGGGTGTTAGCATTAGGAATGGATACCACGATGTGATAAGTGGGTGTGGGGATACTATCAACACGACCCCATCCCCTTTCCTAAGATGTAGATTTGATAATGTCTAAAGTATACGCCTGATTTTAATACCATCTTAAAAAATGTGTTAGTTCTAAACCATCTCACAAAACTAATTGATTTAGATTACCACAATCTTATTTCTACAAACAAGATTGCCGCCTTATATAAAGTGCAACCAATATATGCTTAATGTCAACAATATTGTGTAAGCAAGGCTACATTAATTTACACCATCTATTTTAGCCTAAAGATGTAGATTTGATATTCTCTTAAATAATACACTTGATTTTAATAGTATTTTAGAAGATGTGTTAATTCTAAGCCATCTCTTTCTTTCTTTTGTGCCCTCTAAAATTTCCATGGTGAAGAGGCATAGTGATATTTATACCACCTTTTAAACATTCGGTGTTTCTTTTCACTCTCTCCATTAAAAAATGTGCCCATAATTGCTTTTTCTAAAAAAGAGAGGATGAATATTCTGGGCCATGGTCTTAGTTGTTCTCCCATCCTCATTCAAGAACCATTGAACAATGGGAATGTTCTACTTTCATCTCTCTCTTTTTTATTTTTATTCTTTATTTATTTTATTTTTTTTGGGTAATTCAGTGGTGAAGACATGCCGCTACCGATTCTTTCAAGTCATAGTGGTCACACCCCCACACACTAGTCCCCCATCTAGTGGATACTCTCACAATAACCAAATAAAGGAGAAAAATATTATATCCTACTTCTTAGAATATGGGAGAAAAGTGAAAGTTAGTGGTAGATTAGTGGTGCTCTTGTCCCTTTCGTTCAAAGAACCTCTATAGAGTACACCCGCATGAGCACAATGAACATATGGTCTCTTGGCAAAAAGACTCACGAGATGATTTTTTTCAATTGAAAATTTTGGGATATGCTTTAGATTCACAAGATGAGTATTTCAGGAAAAAAAAATTTAAGTGTCTAAACAATTGGATTTGACTGCCCAAAAATTTGCTCAATTGTAAGACATTATTTCTTTCTACGCACAGAGTCTTCATTGTGCCTGTGTGTACATGTGTATTCGCAGGTTGGTCACTAAACGGAGGGTACATCATCAAAAATTGCCTTTAATAAATACTCTTAAATAGAGTTTTAGGTGAGGGAGTGAATGTACAATATGTTCCCCAGGGAGCACATATTGGCCCCCCAAAAACGAAGAGAAATAAAGCAAGAGAGCCTAAATCAGCAAGTGCAATGCTATTCCTACTAAGTGAGCAGGTATAATTTTGTTATTTCAACCAAAATGGCTCCCAATTAACACAAAAAAATTCCATAATTTCCTATCTCATAAAATACAATAGCCAAGGTTGATGATTAAAAGAAAAACGAAAAAAAGAGAAATAAAATCTAGAGCCAAGGTTTAGGAAGCCAGGCAAAAGGGGATGTAAAGTATTGGTAAGTCGTTTATTTTTTAACAAATTCTGGATCACCAATTCGGACTGATCCAGACCCGATCGAGATCGCAGATTCAACGAACGGCACAAGTCTATGGGTGAACGATCTGCCCCACCAATCCAAGTTTTGAAACACTGCAATCAACACATGTAGAATGAATAATGATATCTAGTCCCTTAAATAAGAACGGGGCCATAGCAACCCCAAATAAATGCTAATAATATACCATGTTGATATATTTTACTTTGTTTTATTTTTAACTTCTATGTTGAAATTCATCCTCTTTCTATGCCAAGTTACAATACATTGATGCCTTCCACTAATAACCAAATTTTGTTGTCATTTTTTATTTTCCTGCTAAACATGTTCTCTCCATTACCATTATATAAATATAAAAGTTCATGCCATTGTACCTAAAAAGGGGGAATGCACCTAGTTCTCAAAATACAAAGTGCTTTGAAATTTTTTTAGGTTTTCCCTGTTGACATGGAAGAGACACTCTGAAGGGGATATGATGTTTTAGAAGAGATGAAATGTTAGAAGAGATTGGATTAAAAAGTGATAACTCTTATTGACTCATTAAAAAACACATTAAATTACAAGAATTCGTATTCTCCTTCAATTCAAATGCACGTGTTCTGAGAATTTCCTAGAGTTCTCTCTCTCTAAAGGAAAAAAAGTTCATATAAGGTTGCTTTCTTAAAATACAGAATTAAAATGCACCTCAAAAATTCATCATAAAAGGTTGTTTTGATGTTGGAAAACTCTTTAATTGATCATCTCGATATCGAGATGTATGAATATGATATTTCAAATATTAAAGATAGTGTATCTTGCAACACATTATTTGAGCCATCCATTTTCAAGATTTTTAAGTGGTCATAGATCCACTGGATTTAAATCATTTTAAGAGTTTAAAATTTTATAATTAGATATAAAAATGGATTCTAATTTTTGACACAAAATGATATATTTATGTATAACTAGATTTGGAAATGCACCTTAACTTGATTGTTTAAAGTTGCAACCTTACACAAACCACACCCCTTTCTAAATGTCCCCAATCCCTCAATCTAATGTTGACGACATCATCCGCGTTTGTGTTGAAACCTATGTTTTTTTTTTTTGAATGTTCACATATTTCAAGGTCGAGATGATCGGATTTGAAAAGGTGTTCTAGCATCAAAACAACTTTTTGTACTGAATTATTGAGTTCCGCCTCATTTCAATTGTTTAAGGCCTCAACCTTATATAAACTTTTTCCTTTATTGTGATCCATTTGGATTTTATATGGGGATCTCCTTGGATATTAAATTGGTTGAAAATGTTGGGAAGGCTCGTAATGATTAATAAGCACACAGTTTGGCGTGGTTTCTATAAAAGTTTCATATATAAAAGTTGAATCATCACTACCCAGTTTTGGCACAATTTGTTGTACAAGCCCTAAAAGTTCCACATGCTGCTTCTTGTTTTCTATGCAATTTTTTAAAAGAAAATGATGAAAAATGGGCCTGGCTCACTTTGGTCACATCAGGGAGGACATGTAGGTTGCCAAGGGGAGAGAGAGCGTTTTTAGTAATTAAAAAATTGACCTAATAATGTACACATAAAGGTAAAATTGAGGGAGAGAAAGAGCTTGGCTAGTTTTCAATAATTAAAAAAATTGAGCAAATTATGTACGCATAAAAAAGTACGTAAAATTTGGGGGAGAGAGGGAGAGCTTTGGTAGTTTTCAGTAATTAAAAAATTGAGTTAATTATGTACACATAAAAAAAAGTAGGTAAAATAGAAAACAAGTCTAGTTGACTAAAAAATTACAAAGAAGGTCGGAAACTGTAAATTTTAAAATTTTTCAAAATGCTCCTCGCTTATACATCCTTTGACAACTTTTAATTATTCTTTTTTTAGTTTTTTTCATTGTGTCCTATTTTTTATGACAATTGACGAACGTTATGAGGTCTCCGGACCGCCCAGATTGCCATGTTAAGTCCGAGATCCATATCCACGAACCGCCCAGATTAATCGTTTTACACTACGTTACAGGCAGTCCGAGGTCACCATCCTCGAAGTGCCTATAATGTGGCCGACCACCACAATGTGAGCGGTTTGAGGATGGGGACCTTGGACTACTAACTTGATTGAGCCTAAGCGAGCGGTTCGAGATCTCCATCCCCGAACCATCTATAATGTGGTGTAACACCACAATCTGGGCAGTCCGAGGATGGGACCTCGGATAAGTTGCCTACTGTCCTAAAACATAGGACACAATGAAGAAAACTATAAAAAACAAGAAAAATTAAAAACATCCTCAGACTGAGGGGCATTTTGGAAAAAATTTAAAACCTTCCTTGTAATGTTTTATTCAAATCGACTCTTTTTTGTATTTTGCCTACTTGTTTTTTGTTTTTTGTATGTACGTAATTGGCTCTAAAAGATTTGCGAGGTTTGGATGACTAAACCCAAAAGCTAGGAGACTCATACTTGAGGCGAAGACCGTTTTTATTCTTCTAGTAAGACGCTGGCAAGCTGCTCAGTCCAATTCGGGCAAGTTGGATTTTATTGGGGCTCGAGGCCTATAAACATTTGGTACGCGTGAAAATACTTTTTGAAAAATATTTTTATGTGAAAAAACTCCCTCATGTGATTAGGTGTAGGAATATTATCGTATCAATTAGTTGTCAATTGATAAAAAAAACTCCCACTCCTTATCATACGATGGAGGAAGTATTTTCATGTGCAGAGAGTCCAAATTTCTAAACACCTTTGTTTTCTTATATGAAACTTGGGTTCGATAGATTTTGCCTTTTATTATTCTTCGATATTTCTAAAAATAATTTATTCCTCTTTTGGGATGTTTGGAATACCTACAGTCAAGGGTTCTTTTTACTTGAATGGAATGATTCCTGGACTATTGGGAATGTCGTGAAAAGAAGTATATCGATGATGATAAAGAAATAGTAAATGATTAATACCTTTTTATGAGAGAATTTGTAGGAAGCTTGGTGAAAGATATTTACTAATGAAGCAAATAAATAGTGGATAACGGCATGTTTGTTTGTTTTATGGAATCCTTTTACGAAGTGTAGCACTTGAGGTGTGGAATAGCTATTTGGAAGTTATTATTTCAAGCAGCATTAAAAACGACGTCATTTTCTGGAGGCAGTGGCTTCTGAACTTTGTGGAAACAGGGGTTTTGGCAGCTTTCTCTTCTATAAAACAAACACGCTCTAATGGCGGCCTCCGCTTCCACGTAACAAACACGCCCTATTGGCGCATTTGTTAGTGGAAGATGGAGCTGCTAAAGCCCCCTCTTCTACAAAGTTCGGAAGACGCCACTTCCATGGGTTACCACAAAAGGCCCGGGCTCCTAAAAACAACATCAGTTGGCCCTTTAAAAGCTGCACATTCCAATTTGATAACAAACATGGGAATTTTTTTTGGTGTAACTTCAGTCTCCTAATTCCATCAAACAAACACATCCTGGACAATTATGCTCGTAGCCCGCAAAACTCGCCCGTGTCAACTTCGCTTGATAACTCTTTCGTACCAAAAAATCATCCACCCATATTAGGACTCTTTGAGTTGGTCCGGATTAGCACTTTGGAGATTCTGTTAAAAAAAAAACGCAGAGTCTCCTAAATTATCCTTAATATATTCATTTCAATAACATATGCAGGATGACTCGAACTCCTTATAATGTAGAATTACGGATGCACCTTAAAAATCCATTGGAAAATGTAGTTTTAATGTTGAAAAACCATTTGATCGACGTCGAGATGTATGACCATGAAAAATTAAAATATTTTAAGTCTTAGAAATAGTACATTTTACAACATATTATCTACACCGTCTATTTTCAAGTTTTTCATATGTTTATAGATCTACTTGATTTTAAACATTTTTGAAATTTAAATTTTAAAATTAGATATAAAAATAGATTTTGAGACAATCCAAAGAACAGTTTACATCAAAATTATCTACCAAGATAAAAATTGAAGGTGCACCTTACCTCTATAGCTATGGATCCATCCGTATGCCAACTGTACCCACATATAAATTGTGGCATTAGAAAAAAAATTGATTTACAATTTGAGATATTTTAGAAAAGGGTGTGGTTTGTGTTGAGTCGATGCTCTAAACTATCAAAGTAAAGCACATCTTCAAATAATATCGATAAATGTGGTTTCAATATTGGAAATCTTTGTGATAGCCTTAAAATATATTTTCATCTTTAATTATAAAATTTAAAGCTCAAAAAATAGTGTAGATCAAGCAGATCTATGAAGACTTGAAAATCTTGAAAATTGACGGTCCAAAAATGCGTTATAAGATGTGTTATTTCCAAAACTTGTAATCTATTTGTTTCCCATGTCTATGCATCTTGATTTCGAGATGATCAATTTGAGGATATTTGGGTATCAAAATAACCGCTTCTAGTGAAATTTTTGAGGTGGGCTCTAATTTGATTATTTAGAGCCTCGGCTCTATATAAACTTTTATTTTTTATAGAAAAATCCTTAAGAAAAGAAAAATATAAAAAGAATGTAATTAAACCGAGTTATACCTAAGTATTGGCTTGGCAAAGGGCCGAGTTTGAGTGATTTGGTGGAGTTTTTTTGGAACTTTAACCATGATTTGTTGATTTAGTGGTTTGCAACCCATGGTTTTACAGCTTAGCCTATCAATTAATTCCTCTTCAATTGTAACAAATGAATATCTCCTTATTACATATATATTTGTATTTTTGGAAAATAATCTTTTATGTGGATTACTTCTTGTTTAGTTGTTTTATTACTTGAGATGTAACATTGTTTGTGTCAGCAACTACCATTCAAGTTTATACGCGGAGATGACTTTTTGTCAAAGTTAAATGTTCTCTGAGCTTTGACACCATCTTGGTTTTTAAAGAGATATATTTTGAATTACAAGAAGAGATGTCCCTTGAATTTATTCAGGGCTTGAAATTCTTTTTTCTTCATATTCGTGCATATTGTAGTCGAGATGATCAAATTGGTAGATTTCCTAATACCAAAACACTCTTTTCAAGAAGATTTTTGAGGTGCACCTTACTTCAATAGTACAAGGTTGACAAGGGTTTTAGGCCGCTTTTATGGAAAGGTATAGTGTCCACGTGAAAGAATTTTGTGCATTTGCTCCCTCGAGTAAAATTCGACTCATGAATACCTTTTTTATCTTAAAATTTGGGAAGGTAGCTTCTTGGACCCAACAACTAATTTGAAAGAAAAAAAGATAAATACCTTCCTAAAAAAAATTAATGCCTCAAAGTTGGACAAGAGCCATTCAATTTTTTGAAGGCAAGATCTATGTGTCTATGAACTTAAAATCCATAAAAAAAAAAAATTCTCTTGAAAGGAATATGTGAAGATACTTAGATAGATCCAAAAATTTTGGATAAAAAAACCTCTTTTACCCCGGGGACTTGCTATACATATGAACAGTGGACAGGTGGCCGACATCTACGGTGAAAAGTAGATGTTTCCTTAACTTGAATAATAATTCATCCTCATCTTGAACAGTAATTCGTCCTCATCTTGAACAGTAATTCGTCCTCATCTTGAACAATAATTCTATTATTTAATCCGTGTCATAATCTAAGGGTAAACCATCATAATTATAACTTGGTGAAGAATGGTTGGATGGGCTATGTGAGGGTCCAATATAGGTATCATCACTGGAGCTGTCTGTTTGCGCTTCAGCAGGAGAAGGGTGACCAGCAAGCCATATATGCAGTTGATGTAGCAGTGCAGCTCATCGAGGAGTCTCATCAGTCCATAATGTTATTCCAGTATAGATATCCAAAGGAATCCATTATGGCTGGATTCTATTAATGTAGCACATGATAATTTTTAACTCTTTCCATAGCTCCATTTGAAATAACCAAAACTTTAGGAGATTGGAATCATAGCATCCAATGGTCAGAATATGGAGGTGTTGAGTAATGAAAGTATGTTCAAGATAAATTTGAGATCGGAGATCTAGGTGAAAGGCTACAATGATATAGGGTTTGTGATAATAACCAAAAGATTCAATCCATTAATTATAATGGTAATGCTTTAAAAGGAATTTGCAAAAGTTGAAAGCCCTAAGATTGGGGTGGTTATAATTGTTCTATTGTAGGAAATAACAATATCTAAGGTAGGATAATAATTTCCTTGTATGGAAATTAAAGCAAATATGGTGATTTTGGGTAAGATACCAGAAAAAACAAGGGGTTTTTTTAGGCATATTATAATAATGTCTGGTCTGAAATAAAAATAAAAAAAGATATGTATGATGACATCAAATTCCTTGAAAACATTCTCAATGATTTACGATTAATATTTCATGCATTTTTTGTTGCATAATCTCATTTCTTGCTTCCATTGTCTTGGTGAGTATGATATCAAATATTTCATCAGGAATATCTCTAGATTCATCATCTATTCTGATTATTGCTCTTAGAAAAGGAACAACTTAAAGAACAATATCTTCAGAAAATTTTTTTCGAGAAAACATATAAGCTAAGATATTGTTCTTTCCAGAAATATGTTTATACTCAAAATTCCATTGAGAAAACTAACTTGCCCATCTGAGTAATTGTGGATTTAGAAGAATCTTATTGTGAATTTGAGCATATTTCGAAAGACTGACAAATCCATCTCTACTAGAAAAGAGTGTCTTATTAGATGAAATTGGAACTTTTCAATTCCTCTTTTTAATACAAGGATTTCTTTAAATGTAGAATGGTAATGAAGTTCAGATCCTTTGAATTTTCCACTTTTATATCCGCAAATCATCATTTTTTTTCCATTTTCTTTAAGTAAAATACATGCCCAAAATTCATCTGAAACATCTATTTGCAAAATCCGTTTTCCTGTAGATGGGATTTTCAAAGAAGGTAAATTTTGAGATAGTCTTTTGAGCTCCAGAACACACTTAGATCGTTTTCTTGTCCATGGTGATGTTTTTTTCTTTAGTAAAAGATAGAGTGGACCAGTAAAGAGAGAAAGCTTAGGAATAAAAGGGGACATATAATTTAGAATTCCTAAAAATTGTTGGATTTGCTTTACAGAAGATATGATATTTGTAAAGTCTAGCAGATGTTTTGCTATATGAGGCTGAAGTTTATACATTCCATTATGGAAATGCATACCAACAAAATCTATTTCTGTTATGGCAAAGACACATTTCTTTTCAGAGAGCATAATTCCATATTTACAATAGAGGGAATGAAATTTTTCTAACACAAGTATATGACTATCAAGATCAGGGGTGAAAAGGAATATATCATCTATGTATATCAATGCCTGTGTTGAGATTGGTTAAAAAATGTTACTTAATACTTTTTGAAAATATGTGGGTGCATTTGTTAAACCAAAAGACATGACTGTCCATTGAAAATGATAATTTGGTAAACAAAAACTGTTTTAGAACGATCATCTGGATGAATTCCTATTTGCCAAAATCTAGATTTTAAATCAAATTTATAAAATATGTGTTCATGAGAAATCTGAGAGAATAGTGCAATTTAATTTGGCAGAGGGAATTTATCATCTGCAAGGAAAGCATTCAAAGGTTGGTAATTGATCACTAACTTAAGTTTTTCTCAAATTTATTCTATTTTTTTATTAACATAAAAAGCTTCACAAGCCTAAGGAGAACTGGTAGGCTCAATTAACTGTTCCTTTATCAAATCTTGTATTTTTAGTTTAGTTTGTTCTAGAAGATCTGGATTTAAACCTCTGTGCGAAGCTTTTGTGGGATTTATATCCTCATTTTTCTTAAAAGGCAATTTAACATAAAAATTCTGGTTTCTCCAAAGTGGGTTGGTACATTTTTTGAGAAATTCGGAGTAGGAATTGGCACAATAATCTGATAAGATTTTCTGTTGAATGGTTTCCAAGGTGTGAGGTTGATCTATACAAGCTATCTAAGGTATGGTTAGGTTCCTATAATGTAGTACTTTGGAGGTCCATTGAATTTTTACTTGATGTAAAACATCAAATCCAACTAACAGTTCTTTATTGGGTATATATGATCCTAATAGTTTATGTTGGATAATTAGTTTTGGAAAAAGTTTTATCAAAATGGGTTTGCTAAGCTGGTTTATGGTAAATTTCTCTCCATTAGCAGCCCAAAAAGTTTGGTTACGTATTTCCCAAAACTGTTTTGGTAGTAAATCTGGTTTTAAGATGCTAGTTGATGCTCCTGTATCAAAAAATGCTGGTATGGTCAAAGGTTTTGAATAATGTTCTTCTAATATTTGGACCACGGCTATTGGGGTAGGCTGAAAGGGTAAACTGTTTATGTCTGCAATATTTTCATGTGGGGACAATATCTCTGAGTTCTGTGTGTTGCTTATCCCATTTACCTCATTGTCTTCAGAATATGCAATGGATAGTAGTGTTTCAGGACCTTGTTCTTCATCAAGAGAAAACACAAACTCTAGATCATCATCAATTTCTTCATCTAAAACTTGTGAAAGGAGGTGGATTATCTTTTTTTTCTTTTTCTGATTAGGACAATCTTTTGCAAAATGTCTTTTTTTGCCACAGACATAACATCTATCTCCTTTCTTGTGTCTGAAACCTCGAAATCTTGACTTTCTAAGATATTTGAACCTTTTAAATTTCTTCTTTCTCGTTATCTATTTAAGCTTCTTGTTTCCTTTCAAAGTAGTTGGTCATGCACATTGCTTTTCTGAATCATATTTGATCTTGAGATATGGTTTATCGCAAGATTTTCCCAATAAATACTTATTTTTTTCCATTAGTTTCACAAATTCGACTTGATTGCACAGTCTTTCTAAAGCATGGAGAACAAATTGATATAATTCACCAAAACTGATGTTTTGAATAGTAAATCATTTGTTTTCCATTGTTTTTGTGGCTTCTTTGCCAAGAGTAGGAGGTTTAAATTCAAGATAAAATTGTTTTAAATTACATCATCAATTCCTCCTATCTTATGGTACCTCTTACTCATCTTTGAAAAATGTTTTTCAAGATCTTGTCTCTTGAAAGAACAACATTTAAGCTGAAAAAATTCTTCTTTTGCAGCTATTTGTTCATATTTCACTGGGCATAAGAATTCAAAGACTAAATAATTAAGGAAATCAACAATGGACTAACTATTACTTAACTATGTTTGCCGGTATTATCCAAGACTTATATACCAGTCAAAAAGACGTCCTCTTAGTCTTACAATAACTGTAGAAATTGTACTGGCTAGAGTATTTGCTGGATTGAGCATTTCGGAATGCATCCACCCTTGGATTTCTCTGAATCTGTCATTCTATCGTGATGGTAGAATGTTATCAATTGTAAAGTATAATAATCCTAAAATTTCAAAAAAAAAGGAAAAAAAGAAAAAAGAAAAGAAACTTTTAAATAAGTGATGGTTCGTATGAGCATGATGGTCCTTATGGACCATCACTACTTTCAAAAGCTTTTACCTGGTTTAAGCCTTTGCTTGCTGCCTTGCCACGTCCTTTAGTGGACGTGGTTTTCATATGATAAAAGCGCACTTTTAACGCGACACCTCATACATGAGGTGGAGGTGTTTAAAAGAAATTAAATAGGACGATAGGTAAGACGTCGCCTAGCAACTTCTTTCTCGCTCTCCCTCTTACAAACACAGCGAGCTCCTTTCTCTAGCGAAATTTTTATCGGAAGCTCCCTCTCAAATATTTTAAATAAGTGACTTCATTATCTTGAAAAATAATCCGATCTTTTTAAAAATGAAATGAAATAATTATTTTTGCTTATTATCATGAATTTTAGGAGCGATAAATTTTATGCGCAAGTGACCTCATTATTTTGAAAATTAATCTTTTTAATAAAATTATGATATCAGAAATTTTAAATGCTGTAAATTCTTAGAAATAAATTTATTTATTTATTTTTCTTGTATATTGTTAGAAAATTTTAGAAATACAATTATTAGAAATAAATGTGATATTCTGTTGTTAGTAAAATTGTGAGATTTCTTTCTACTGTTGTTTTTTAATATTTAGATATTGTAAATTTCATGTGCAAATGTCTGCCTTATTATTTGAAAACTGATATTTTTGTATTTGATTATAGCATTGCCTGTGAAATGTTTATTTGCTGCAATTGACATCCCATAAATTGTGATAATTCCGTATTCTTGAATTTCTATAAGAGTTTTTTTTATACATATTAGATTGGCAATTATGCTAGAATGTCTTTACGAACTGCTACCTTTCTAAATTTGAGCCAAAATATTTGACTGGTTATATTTGAAGTGTTATTGAAAATGATTGTTATTAATGGTTTCAGTGAAATTCATATTAATAATTCCAGTGATATGTTGAGTACATGATATTGCTGCTTTCGAATGTTTAAAGAGATTTAGAAATACCTTAAGTATACAAGTGGACTCATCCGGTTTGCCGCTGAGGTATAAGTAGACCTATCTGGGACGTCGGTAGGGATTAAGTGGACTCATCCGGTACGCCGATGAGGTATAAGTGGACTTGCAGGGATTAAGTGGACCTATCTGGGACGCCGATAGGGATTAAATGGGATCCATCAGGACGCTGATGGGGTATATAGGTGACGTACTTTGGACGCCAGTAGGGTATTTTGTGAAATCCTTTGAATTATGCACTGCCGTTAAAATGTTATATGCATTTCAATTATTCGGATTATACTTAAGTATGCATTTTTTGAAAGTGAAACTGTTAATGCATTTCTGTTAATAGATCTCCTTTTTGAAAATATTAATATCTTTCAATCATGATTATTTTTATGATTATGATGATCACTTACTGAGTAGCCAAACTCATCAAATAATGGTAAACATTTTTTTAGGATAACTGCAGTTTCATTTTGAGTGCTCGTCAAGATCAGTTTTGGAAGATATTGTAGTTGTGCTTAAACTTTCTTTTATTACTTTGTAAGAATTCGCCACTGTAAAATTGTCCTATCAATGAGATGTATATATGTTTTGACTGTCACATCTCAAGAATACCAGTATTGTAAATTCTTGAGGCGTGACATAAAGCCTTTAGAAGAGTCACCATAGGTAGGGATTGTTCGGGGTTCATGGTGGTCAGGGGGCATGGGGCATGGGATCTTCTTCCATAACTGGTCACGTTCATGAGGAGGTTCTGGAAGATTCATCATCAATAAGGACTCTAAATCCATGGAATAAGAAGATTTATCTTCAATAAATGTTTCAGACGTGTCAGACATATCATCTGAAGATTGAGTTTCATTTTGAAGATTAACTTCAGGCTGGTTTGTCAAGTTCTTGAGGAATGAACTCATATCATTTAAAGGTTTGGAGGGGATATTTATCTGAGCTGGGACAAACGAGGCTAAAACATCTGATTCAGTATCATAATTTTCTAACATTTGGGTTTCTCTTTTTGGTAATTGGGAATCAGTATGAGGTTGAACTGTTTTTTGTGGTAAGGTAGTTGAGGGACTGGGAATTGGATGTTGGGAAGAACTGAGTATTGATACATTTGATTTTTTTCTTAATTGAGGAAAAAACATTTATTCAGGAAATCTTCTTTCCTCTTCAAATGAACTTAGTCCTCTAAAACCATAATATCTGGGAGGAATAAGACCAGTTGGTGGGTAAAGGGTTCTTGTTGAGGGAAAGGGATAAGGATTTCTTAAAGTAGGATAAGTTTGGGTATATGGATTTGATAGCAAAGGTTGGGATTGAGACTGATATTGATATTAATATTGAGGGTATTGGGATTTCATCCAAAGATCTCTTTCAAGGCTTTGCAACTGTTTTTCCAAAAAAGCTTTTTCTTTTCCTTTTTGGCTCAGCAAATAAGACTGTTCATGAATATCTTTTACTGTATAGAAAATTTGCATTAATTCTTCATGCAACAATTGAATTTTTTCTTTTAATTGAACAATTATGCCAGATAATCCCTGCAACTGAGAAGACATAACATTTTGTTTTTCTTCGATCCGAAGTAGTGCTAAATTTTGAGATTTAGCATTTTCAGCTTGCTAATTCAGATTGGCTTCAGCTGGAGAAATGGACTTTTGTGCTCCAATAACATCTCTAGTATTGGAATTCTTAATTTTCCATACATGTTTTTCATTTTCTTGGAGTTTCTCATAATCATGTAATGGAAGAAAATTTGAGGCATAACTTGAGCTTTGAGGATCAAAGGCTAAGCATTCTGGGATGTGGTTTCTTCCTGGATCTTTTTTATCATCCCATCCCGTCGAGACGATATCCGAAACAATGTGTTTTTGGTTTTGAACAACCATAATAATCCCATTTTTCAGAACTTTCTCCAAGTAACCCAACAGATGGATCACTTTCTGTATATCTCTGATGGAGTTTCGGTTGTGATGATTTTTTCTTTCTGTTTTTTCTCTTTGGAAAATCATCTAAATCATCTTCAAGGCAGGAAGAGCAATTACAGGAGTCAAACCAATTATGTCCATCAGAAGTCTTTTGTTCATAAATTGGCTTTCCTGTTTTATCAAAAGCAACAACTGGGACTTTTTCAAGCAATCCTTGAAATTGAGTAGGAAATATTTCTCTAGTCTGGTTCTCAATTACTCTTGGAGTCTGAAAATTGATTTGCAGAGTTCCATTTGGCATTCTAATCATCCTGGCTTATTTTGTACAGTGAAAAGTAGATGAACAATGGACAGGTGGCCGACATCTACAGTAAAAAGTAGATGAACAGTGGACAGGTGGCCGACATCTATAGTGAACAGTGGACAGGTGGGCGACATCTGCAGTGAAAAGTAGATGCTTCCTTATCTTGAACAGTAATTCATCCCCATCTTGAACAGTAATTCGTCCTCATCATGAACAGTAATTCGTCCTCATCTTGAACAGTAATTCCATTCTCTAATCCCTGTCATAATCTAAGGGTAAGCTATTCGAATTATAACTTCGTGAAAAATTGTTGGATGAGCTATGTGAGGGTCCAATATAGGCATCATCACTGGAGCTGTCTGTTTGTGCTTCAGCAGGAGGAGGGTGATCAGCAAGCCATATATGCAGTTGATGTAGCAGTGCAGCTCCTCAGGGAGTCTCATCATTCCATAATGTTGTTCCTGTATAGACATCCAAAGGAATCCATTATGGCTGGATTCTATTAATGTAGCACATAAGAATTTTTAACTCTTTCCATAGCTCCGTTTGAAATAACTAAAAATTTAAGAGATTGGAATTATACCATCCAATGGTCTGAATATGGGGGTGTTCGGTAAGATACCAGAAAAAACAAAGGGCTTCTCTAGGCATATTATAATAATGTCTGGTCTGAAATAAAGATAAAAAAGGAGATGTAGGATGGCATCGAATTCCTTGGAAACATTCTCTATGATTTCTGATTAATATTTCATGCATTTTTTGTTACATAATCTCATTTCTTGCTTCCATTGTCTTGGTGAGTATGATGTTAAATATTTCATCAGGAACATCTCTAGATTCATCAATTATTCTGATTATAGCCCCTAGAAAAGGAACAACTTGAAGAACAGTATCTTCAGAAAATCTTTTTCGAGAAAACATATCAGCTAAGATATTGTTCTTTCCAGAAATATGTTTATACTCAAAATTCCATTGAGAAAACCAACTTCCCCATTTGAGTAATTGTGGATTTGGAAGAATCTTATTTTTGAATTTGAGCATATTTGGAAAGACTAACAAATCCATCTATTTTAAAAAAGAGTGTCCTATTAGTTGAAATTAGAACTTTTCAATTCCTCTTTTTACTGCAAGGATTTCTTTAAATGTAGAATGGTAATGAAGGTCAGATCCTTTGAATTTTCCACTTTTATATCAGCAAATCATCATTTCTTTTCCGTTTTCTTCAAGTAAAATACATGCTCAAAATTCATCTGAAGCATATGTTTGCAAAATCCGTTTTCTTGAAGATGGGACTTTCAAAGAAGGTAAATTTTGAGATAGTCTTTTGAGCTTTAGAACACACTCATTATGTTTTCTTGTCCATGATGGTGCTTTTTTCTTTAGTAAAAGATAGAGTGGACAAATAAAGAGAAAAAGCTTAGGAATAAAAGGGGACATATAATTTACAATTCTTAAAAATTGCTAGATTTGCTTTAAAGAATATAGGATATCTGAAAAATCTAGCAGATGTTTAGCTATATGAGGCTGAAGTTTATACATTCCATTATGGAAATGCATACCAAGAAAATCTATTTCTGTTATGGCAAAGACACATTTCTTTTCAGAGAGCATAATTCCATATTTACAATAAAGGGAATGGAATTTTTCTAACATAAGTATATGACTATCAAGATCAGGGGAGAAGAGGAGTATATCATCTATGTATATCAGTGCCTGTGTTGAGATTGGTTAAAAAATGTTACTTAATACTTTTTGAAAATATGTGGGTGCATTTTTTAAACCAAAAGGCATGACTGTCCATTGAAAATGATAATTTGGTAAACAAAAAGCTGTTTTAGGACGATCATCTGGATGAATTCCTATTTGTCAAAATCTAGATTTTAAATCAAATTTATAAAATATGTGTACGTGAGAAATCTGAGAGAATAGTGCAATTTGATTTGGCAGAGGGAATTTATCATCTGTAAGGAAAGCATTCAAAAGTTGGTAATTGATCACTAACCCAAGGAGAACTGGTACACTCAATTAACTGTTCTTTTATCAAATTTTGTATTTCTAGTTAGCTTGTTTTAGAATATATGGATTTAAACCTCTGTGCGAAGCCTTTGTGGGATTTATGTCCTCATTTTTCTTAAAAGGCAATTTAACATAAACATTTTGGTTTCTCCAAAGTAGGTTGGTACATTTTTTGAGAATTTGGAGTGGGAATTGGCACAACAGTCTGATAAGATTTTATGTTGAATGGTTTCCAGGGAGTGAGGTTGATCTATACAAGCTATCCAAGGTAGGGCTAGGTTCTTATAATGTAGTCCTTTGGAGGTCCATTGAAGTTTTACTTGATGTAAAACATCAAATCCAAGTATAAGTTCTGTATTGGGTAAATAGGATCCTAATAGTTTATGTTGGATAACTAGTTTTGGAAAAAGTTTTATCAAAATGGGTTTGCTAATATAAATTTCTCTCCATTAGCAGCCCAAAAAGTTTGGTTACATGTTTCCCAAAACTGTTTTGGTAGTAAATCTGGTTTTAAGATACTAGCTGATGCTCCTGTATCAAAAAATGCTGGTATGGTCAAAGGTTTTGAATAGTGTTCTTATAATATTTGGATCACGGCTATTGGGGTAGGCTGAAAGGGTAAACTGTTTATGTTCGCAATATTTTCATGTGGGGACAACATCTCTGAGTTCTGTGTGTTGCTTATCTCATTTACCTCATTGTCTTCAGAATATGCAATGGATAGTAGTGTTTCAGGGCTTTATTCTTCATCAAGAGAAAACACAGACTCTAGATCATCATCAATTTCTTCATCTAAAACTTGTGAAAGGAGGTGGATTATCTTTTTTTTCTTTTTTTGATTAGGACAATCACTTGCAAAATGTCATTTTTTGCCACAGACATAACATCTGTCTCCTTTTTTATGTCTGAAACCTCGAAATCTTGACCTTTTACGATATTTGAACCTTTTAAATTTCTTCTTTCTCCTTCTCTGTTCAAACTTCTTATTTCTTTTCGAAGTAGTTGGGCATGCACACTGTTTTTCTGAATCACATTTGATCTTGAGATATGGTTTATCACAAGATTTTCCCAATAAATACTTCTTTTTTTCCATTTGTTTCACAAATTCGACTTGATTGCATAGTCTTTCTAAAACATGGAGAACAAATTGATATAATTCACCAAAACTGATGTTTTGAATAGTAAATCCTTGGTTTTCCATTGTTTTTGTGGCTTCTTTGCCAAGAGTAGGAGGTATAGATTCAAGATAAAATTGTTTTAAATTTACATCATCAATTCTTCCTATCTTATGGTACCTCTTATTCATCTCTGAAAAATGTTTTTCAAGATCCTGTCTCTTGAAAGAACAACATTTAAGCTAAAAAAATACTTGTCTTGCAGCTATTTGTTCATGTTTCACTGAGCCTGAGAATTCAGAGACTAAATAATTAAGGAATTCAACATTAGACTGACTATTTCTTAACTGTGTTTGCCTGTATTATCCAAGACTTATATACCAGTAAAAAAGACGTCCTCTTAGTCTTACAATAACCTTAGAAATTGTACTTCCTAGAATATTTGCTGGATTGAGCCTTTCCGAATGCATCCACCTTTGGATTTCTCTGAATCTGTCATTCCATCGTGATGGTGGAATGTCATCAATTGTAAAGTTTTTAGAAGAGTCACCATAGGTAGGGATTGTTGGGATTCATGGTAGTCACGGGGTCTGGGATCTTCTTCCATAACTGGGTCAGGTTCATGAGGAGGTTCTGGAGGATTCATCAGTAATAAGAACTACGAATTCATGAAAGAAGAAGATATATCTTTAATAAATGTTTCAGATGTGTCAGACATATCATTTGAAGATTGAGTTTCATTTTGAAGATTAACTTCGGACTGGTTTGTCAAGTTCTTGAGAAATGAACTCATATCATTTAAAAGGTTTGGAGGGGATATTTATCTGAGCTGGGACAAAAGAGGCTAAAACATCTGATTCAGTATCATAATTTTCTAACATTTGGGTTTCTCTTTTTGGTAATTGGGAATCAGTAGGAGGTTGAACTGCTTTTTGTGGTAAGGTAGTTGGGGGACTGGAAATTGGATGTTGGGAAGAACTGAGTATTGATACATTTGGTTTTTTTCTTAATTAAGGAAAAAACATTTATTCAGGAAATCTTCTTTCCTCTTCAAATGAACTTAGTCCTCTAAAACCATAATATCTGGGAGGAATAAGACCAATTGGTAGGTAAAGGGTTCTTGTTGGGGGAAAGGGATCAGGACTTTTTAAAGTAGGATAAGTTTGGGTATATGGATTTGATAGCAAAGGTTGGGATTGAGACTGATATTGATACTGGTATTGAGGGTATTGAGATTTCATCCGAAGATCTCTTTCAAGGCTTTGCAACTGTTTTTCCAAAAAAGTTTTTTCTTTTCCTTTTTGGCTCAACAATTAAGACTGTTCATGAATATCTTTCACTATATACAAAATTTGTATCAATTCTTTAGGCAACAATTGAATTTTTTCTTTTAATTGAACAATTATGCCAGATAATCCCTGCAACTAAAAAGACATAACATTTTGTTCTTCTTCTATCCGAAGTAGTGCTAAATTTTGAGATTTAGCATTTTTAGCTTACCAATTCAGACTGGCTTCGACTGGAGAATGGACTTTTGTACTCCAGTAACATCTCTAGTATTTGGATTCTTAATTTAACATACATGTTTTTCATTTTTTTGGAGTTTCTCATAATCATGTAATGGAGGAAAATTTGAGGCATAACTTGAGCTTTGAGGATCAAAGGCTAAGCATTCTGGGATGTGGTTTCTTCCTGGATCTTTTTGATCATCCCATCCTGTCGAGACGATATCTGAAACAGTGTGTTTGAGTTTTGAACAACTATATGTTACATAATAATCTTATTTTCCATAATTTTCTCCAAGTAACCCAATAGATGGATCACCTTCTGTAAATCTCTGATGGAGTTTATGTTGTGATGATTTTTTCTTTCTGTTTTTTCTCTTTGGAAAATCATCTAAATTATCTTCAAGACAGGAAGAGCAATTACATGAGTCAAACCAATTATGTCTACCAGAAGTCTTTTGTTCATAAATTGGCTTTCCTGTTTTACAAAAATCAACAACCGGGACTTTTTTCAAGCAATCCTTGAAATTGAGTAGAAAATATTTCTCCAGTCTGGTTCTCAGTTACTCTTGGAGTCCTAAAATTGATTTGTACAGTTCCATCTGGCATTCTAATCATCCTGGAATCAGATCGCATCAACGGTTGACTTTGATTTTGAAGAGTTTCGTAATTTGTCACCCATGTAGATGGAAACAATTCAAGCAACCTTTCTCGAGAGATTTGTCTAGGAATGTAATGACAGACAGGTTGAGAATTATTAACAACTTTGAATGCAGGAACTATATTCGTTACCTTTTTCCCAAATTTTTATATTCTTGTGAGAGCATACCATACGCCCACTTTCTACTAACCAAATCAAGGACTATGCAGTTGTGAGAGAGAGAGAGAGAGAGAGAGAGAGAGAGAGAGAGAGAGAGAGAGAGAGAGAGAGAGAGAGAGAGGAGGACTTAGGGATGACAATGGACCTGGCGGATCTTGTCTAGGTCCAAATATTACACTTGAACACTATTTGGATTCAGGTCTGAGTCCATGTGGATCCTATCCAAATAGTGTTATTATGTAAATAATATTTAGAATTTTTTATTTTAATAATATTTAATTATGGGTGTGGTTTGTAGAGCCGAGGCTCTAATCAATCAAATTAAAGCCCACATTCAAATAGTGTCGAGCAATATGGTTTCAATATTGAAAATCTTTGTGATAGCCTTAAAAGATATTTTCATCTTTAATTATAAAACTTAAAGCCCAAAAAATAATGTAGATCGAGCAGACTTATGAACACTCGAAAATCTTGAAAATTGATTGGTCAAAAATGTGTTACAAGATACATCATTTTCAAAACTTGAAATCCATTTTTTCTCATGTCCATGCATATTGATATCGAGATGATCAATTTGAGGATATTTGAGCATCAAAACAACCTCTTCTAGTAAATTTTTTGAGGTGGGCTCTAATTTGATTGTTTAGAGCCTCGACTCTATATAAAGTTTCCCCTTTAATTATTATTTAAATAAATATAACTATATAACTATATTATTGAAATAAGGGTGTTGTTTCTATAAGGTTGCAACCTTAAACAATCAACTTAAGGTGCACCTCCAAATTTTATCATAACATGTAACTTTGGTATAATTTTTTTTAGGAATATATGAAAATGTATTTTCATATCAATTATAAAATTTTAAACTCAAAAAATGGTCAAAATCAAGTAGATCTATAAATATATGAAGATCTTGAAAATGGATGGTCTAGATAATATATTGCAAGATGCACTATGTTTGGGACTCAAAGTCTTTTTTTTTTTTTGTTATATTGATATATCTCAATGTGTAGATAATCAATTAGAGGGTTTTTCAACATTAAAACAACCTTTTCCAATGGATTTTTTAGGTGCATATTTAATTCTACATTTTAAAGTTGCAACCTTACATAAATTTTTGGGATTGTATACAATGAGACCGTTCACTTTTTATACAGTAAAGTCACAATTACTTATAAGCATTTGATGTGAAATCTGATAGCTTAGATGTGCCACAAAGTTTGGAATAATTTCAATTGAACTTTGAACTTGATCAATAAAATAAATGCAACTACCCAATTTACATCCAATGGTCAAGATCAATAATGATCACCTTGTACCAAAAGTAAATGATCTCACTATATAATTTCTCAAAGAGAAAAGCTTTCATAGAGCTTAGGCTCTAATCAATCAAACTAGAGCCTACCCAAAAACTTTCCTAGAAGAGGTTGTTTTGATGCCTAAATATCCTCAAATTGATCATCTCGACATCAAGATGCATGGACATTAGAAAAAAATGAATTTCAAGTTTTGGAAATAGTGCATATTGGTACACATTTTTCGACCGTCAATTTCCAAGATTTTAAAGTTTTCATAGATCTGTTTGATTTACTCTAATTTTTTACGCTTTAAATTTTATAACTAAATATGAAAATATAATTTAAAGTTATCACAAAACTTTCCAACATTGAAACTATATTTTTTGATACTATTTGAAAGTGGGCTCTAATTTGATCATTTAGAGCCTCGGCTCTATACAAACTGCGCCCTTTCCCAAATATATACATGTATTATTTAAAGGAAATTTTTTAGAGAAAATATATAATGAGGTCATTTACCTCGGTACAAGGTTTTCACAATTGATCTTAACCACTAGATGTGATATTGGGTGGTTGCAGTTATTTTATTGATCAAGTTCAAAGTCCAAATTTTTTTTTTCAAACTTTGTGGCACATCCAAGCTATCCGATTTCACATCGGATAGTTGTAAGTAATTGTGATCTCCACTTATGAAACGTAAATGGTCTCATTGTATACCAAGGTAAATGGTCTATTTCATATAGCATTTAAATATATTTAAATATATGTTTTTTATTTTTGGGGCAGGTCCAATCGAGTTTGGGTCCGAGTCTAGGTCCAAGTCCGGATCAAGGTCCAATCAGGTCCGTGTCTAGTAACTTGTGATCTAGTCGCGTCTAGGTCCCAAAATCTTTTCCGGGTCGTCCAGGTGTGGCTGCAACCCAACCCCCACCCCAACCGTTGACGCCCCTAAATTAGGACCCTGGAGCTTTATCTACGAAAGAAGGGCTTGAAAGAGTGGAAACGTTTTGTAGAGAGAGAAGAGAGAGAGAGAGGAGAGAGAAGGGAAGGTCGCAAATGGCTATCCTTATTTATTGTTTGGGACTGTATACTTCTAGAGAGAGAAAATAGTTTTTTATAAAAGGATTGATAAATTTAAAACAGAGAAACGGGTTGGGAAGCTGATGCTGAGAGTGAAGCAAATCGCACCTCCAAAACTGTAAAATCCCAACGGTCAAGAACTTTCTTTTTTTGGGTTTTTTTTTTGAATAATTTTTTTGAAATTAGTCATTTAACGGTAGTTTTTAATTTTTTATGGTTCCTCCTATAAAACGATCAGCCCGCACCTGTCCTTTTTACTCTCTCTCTCTTCCCGTTTTTGCATTTTTCCTTTTTCTCTTTTACCCTTTTTACAGTCTCTCTCTTCCCGTTCTTGCATTTTTCCTTTTTCTCTTTTACCCTTTTTACAGTCTCTCTTCCCGTTCTTGCATTTTCCCTTTTTCTCTTTTACCCTTTTTACAGTCTCTCTCTTCTCTTTGCCTTTTTACAGTTTTCTTCTCTCTGTCTCTGCCTTTCACAGTCTCCCCTCCCTCTCTCTCTGTCTCTCTCTCTGGGTTTTAGCCCATCCCTTTTCCCCTTCTTTTTCTGGGTTATATTGCCTCCCTCTCTCTCTCTCTCTAGGTTTTGAACTCCTCCCTCCCTTTCCCTCTCTCTCTCTAGTTTTCTAGTTAAAACGTTCTCTGTTAATGGGGGACTGTGACGAAGAGAACGGCTTAGAAAGCATGGCCTCCACCTCTGAAACTTTCATGGTGGGTTTTGTCATAGTTAACATAGTGGGCCTGAAACATTACACGGGCACTATTAATGGCAGAGAAATGGTGGGTTTAGTGAGAGAACCCCTCAACCCATATGACCCAAACGCCATTAAAGTCCTCAACATGAGAGGACAACAGGTGGGTTACATAGAGAGGGACTCTGCAAAAGTTCTCTCTCCTCTCATTGATGAATCTTTTATCACCGCTGAAGGGATAGTCCCTCGAGGCCTTCGGAACTTGTACAAAATGCCATGTCAAGTTCACATTTTCGCAAGGTTCGAGTTAATGGAAGCTGTGAGGCTTCAGATTTTGGAGTCGGGTTTGGAGTTCATTTCAAGTACTGATGCTGGTTTTTCTCTCTCTAAATCGGTGGTTGTTCAAGAGAGAAGCAAAGGCGAACATTCCCGAAGCATTGATGAGATTTTCTCATCAATGGAGACCGAAAAGAAGGTAAGAATGATCGAACCCTCTGAGACTATTGTTTCTGAGCTTTTTCCCCACCAAAAAGAAGGGTTGGGTTGGTTGGTTCATCGAGAGAATTCTTCGGAATTACCCCCATTTTGGGAGGAGAGAGAAATTGGGGGAAAGAAGATCTTTTTCAATGTTTTGACAAACTACCAGACATATGATAGACCTGAGCCTATCCGGGGTGGTATATTTGCTGATGATATGGGGTTGGGAAAAACTGTTACTTTGTTAGCGTTGATTGCAATAAACAAACCCGGTTCAGTTGTAGTTCCAAATTTGATCAATGCTGATTCTGAATTGGCTGGTTCTTCTGAAACTGTTAATATTAACTCTGACCAAGTTCATTGTAGCACAAAGAATACAAACCCTAATTTGAATTCCGAATTGGATGGTTCCTCTGAAGTTGTTACTACTAAGTCCAAGAAAGTTAATTCTAGAAGGAAGAATTCAATTTCTGATCCTAATTCTGAACTGGATCCTGGTTCTAGATCAGTTGGGAAAAAATCCAAGAGAACCAATAATTTGAAGGAAAATTCCAATTCGAATTCTCGCAAAAAAAGGAAAAATGATAGTGGGGCTGTTAAAGAATTTACGGACAATGTAGTCTATGAAGGTCCTAGTTTGTCGGGGCCAAAGACCACTCTGGTTGTCTGCCCCCCTTCAGTGATTTCTACATGGATTTCACAGTTGGAAGAGCATACTAAACATGGTAGTTTGAAGGTGTATTTGTACCATGGAGAGAGGACCAACAAAGCAAAGGAGCTTCGAAAGTTTGATCTTGTATTGACGACATATAGTACCCTTGCTGCTGAATTTGATTGTCCTGATTCACCTATTAAGGAGATAGAGTGGTTGAGAGTGATTTTGGATGAGGCCCACCTTGTGAAGAATGCATCAGCCAAACAGTCTAAGGCGGCAATAGCTCTAAATGCAAAGAGGAGGTGGGCGGTTACTGGGACGCCTATTCAAAATAATTCGTTTGATTTGTTCTCACTCATGGCGTTTTTGAGGTTCCAACCCTTCTCAATCAAAAGTTATTGGCAAAGCTTAATGCAGCGTTCACTTGGCCAAGGGAGTTCAAGTGGCCTCATGCGTTTGCGGGTAAGATACAGCTCAAAAACTACTCTCTCTCTCTCTCTCTCTCTCTCTCTCTCTCATATTCAATAATCTGGCCCTCTTTGTGTGTGCATCCGTTTGTTTAAAGTTATTGTTTAATCCATGATTATTATGCTCTAGGCCTTGATGGGAACCATTTCTCTGAGGAGGACAAAAGATGTGCAAGATGATAGGAAAAGCTTGGTTGGATTGCCGCCAAAAACTGTTGAAATTCATTTTGTGGAGCTTTCTGCAGAGGAGCGCATGCTGTATGAACAAATGGAAACAAATGCTAAAAATGTTGTTTCAGAATATATCGATTCTGGCAGTGCCGTGCGCAATTACTCCACTGTGCTTCATATCATTCTGCGACTGCGCCAGATTTGTGATGATTCAACCCTGTGTCCTTCGGATATTACACGCCTTCTTCCATCCAATGATTTTTCAGGTAATGTTTGCCCAATCATGTTCTTTCTTGATATTGTTATAGCTTCTTTTCTTGAAGATGTCATTTATGTGGACATTCTTTCTGAAATATCTTTACTTTGTGACCTGTTGCTTTAGTTTTTATTTTCATCTGATCTTGCCTTGTGACCTCATGCTTTTCTTGTTTTCCATTTAATATGTAACTACGATCACTCTACTTACAATCTCATTGGGTTCAACAAAGTAAATACACTATTTATTATTATGGTGAAATCAAGCAAAGTAAGATATCAATCTGCATATAAAGGACAAAGATAACTCCTACTGCTCAGAGATGGATATCTTGTGTTGGTTGGTTGTTCCATAATAAAATAGCTGTCACTTTTCAATGTCTTTAATGGAGTAGCCTTCTCATTTGTTGTGATTTTACCATAACAGAAATAGTCTGTGTTTCTCAAAGACTTCAATTGATAGCCATCATCTGTAAGTACTAGGAACCAATCCAATTTGCCATTTGTCATTCAAATGCCACTGCTTTTAATTGTTGAAGTGTCTGTTGGTTTGATGATGAAAATGATTTGTTAGATAGAGGCATATCAGTGATATCTCAATCGTGTTGTTTAGGAAAGAAGTTTAGTGTTCCATTTTGTTAATGAAACTATTTATCAGTTAATGATGGTCCTAACGAGCGAAGTATTCAAAAATATTGAAATGGAACTTGTATGCTAGTTAAATAATAGCATTAATCTTGTTGGAGGCATAGATTGGAGCTTAAAGGTAGAAGAAAATTAATCTATGGTAGTGATTGAGTAGGAGGTGAGATGGTGATAGAGATCTACTAGGACATTTTGGAAGCTCCCTACATGATGAATGCGGAGATATCACCCTTGAAGAAGGTCAAACGTGTACCCTTGAAGAAGGTCAAACGCGCTGGTGGCTGCTTTAGGTTTCTTCATGTCCCTAAGGGCACTATCCATATTAATTGTCCAAAGTGCCAAGGTAACAACAAGGTGTCAAGGAAAAATATTCTGAAGGAATTGGTGTATCCTATACTGGACATGTGTAAGCTTGGCAAATACTGCTTGAATAGGGGTTGTGTTGATTAGTTGTTTGAGTTGGTGAGGTCCTTTGGGTCGTGGAAGGAGCTTATTGTTGTCATGTCTTGTGTCGTCAACTTTTAATCTCTTGATATGAATAGTTGTGTTGGTTCGTTGTTAGACCTTGAAGAAGGTCGAACGTGCTGGTGGCTGCTTCAGGATTCTTCTTGTCCCGAAGGGGACTAGCCATATTAATTGTCCAAAGTGCCAAGGTAACAACAAGGTGTCAAGGAAAAATATTATGAAGGAATTAGTGTATCCTATAGTGGACATGTTTAAGCTTGGAAAATAATGCTTGAATTAGGATTGTGTTGGTTCGTTGTTCGAGTTGGTGAGTGAAGAATTTAGAGAGAGAGAGAGAGAGAGAGAGAGAGAGAGGAACTCTTGAGAAAATAATTATGACCACATTGATCTTGTGGTGGTTCTTTCATTTTATATATAATAATAATACAACGGTGTAATATACACCTTCCTATCTTGTCATATGCAATTATACACTTTCGTATCATCTCATATGGAATATACACTTTCCTATCTTGTTACAATTTTTGAATTTTGTTTCTATTACTCGTCCTCAAACTCGGTTGGGGAGGCATTTGAAGCTTGAGTTTGAAGCAAAGATCTCGAAAAACATCTTGTGGCAAAGGCTTGGTGAAGATATCAGCTAGTTGATTGTGAAAGGAAACGAAATGAGTGATAAGTAATCCAAGAGCAACCTTTTCATGCATAAAATGATAGTCTAACTCGATGTGCTTTGTCCGTACATGAAAAACATGATTAGCTGTCATGTAGAGAGCACTAATATTGTCACAAAGAAGTGTTGGTGGCTGAGGAAGATGCAACTCAATATCCCGAAGAATAAAAGAAAGCCATGTCAATTCTGCAGTAGTGGATGCCATAGATCGGTATTCAGCTTCAGCAATGGAACGAGCCATAGTCGAGCTAGTAGTGGATGCCATAGACTGTTTCTTAGCACTCCAAGATATGCAATTGGAACCAAGATAGGTGCAGAAACCAGTGGTTGAACGACGAGTGGTTGAGCACCCGGCTTAATCTGCATCAAAAAAGGCATATAACTCAAGGGAACTAGCAGACAAGATTCTTATACCACATGATTGTGTACCATTGGAGAATTCACTTAACTGCTTGAAAATGAGCAATTGTAGGAGCATGCATAAATTGACACACTGTATTAACACTATACGAAAGGTTTGGCCGTGTTATGGTGTATTGGAGTGCACCAACAATCCTCCGATAAAGTGATGGATCAGAATTCCCATGAATATTATTTTTCATTATCATTGGTATTGAAATAGGTTTGGCACTGAGCATCTGAGCACGATCATGAAGATCCCGAGCATATTTGCTTTGCGATAAAAAAATTCCATTTGAAAAATAAGATACCTCTATGCCAAGAAAGTAGTGAAGAGGCTCAAGATCTTTTATTGCAAATTCCCTTCCAAGTTGGGAAATTAACCATTTTAAAAGATCTGAAGTATCACCAGTAACAATAATATCATCAACATACAGGAGAAGGATAATAGTGCCTTGAGTAGTGCGAGAAACAAATTGAGATGAATTAGCAATGCTGCAATAAAACCCCAATGTTAATAAATAGGAACTAAATTGATCAAACCAGGCTCGTGGTGCTTGCTTGAGGTCATATAAAGCTCTTTTTAATTTGTAGACATGATTAAGATATTTTGAGCTCACAAATCCAAAAGGTTGTTCTATAAATACAGGTGCTTTAAGAAAGCCATGCATGAAAGCATTTTTCACATCAAGCTGTTTGATAGGCCAGTGCCGCACAATAGCTACAGTGAGTACAATCTGAATACTAGCAGGCTTAATAACATGACTGAATGTTTCAGAGAAATCAATTCCAGCAATCTGATTGTATCTTTTAGCAACTAGTCTGGCCTTAAGTCTCTCTAGACTACCATCAGACTTTAATTTAGTCTTATAAACCCAACGACAATTAATAATATTCATACCTGAAAGACATAGAACTAGCTCCCAAGTTGAGTTAACATGTGGGGCTCCAATTTCCTCTTCCATTGCATGATGCCAACCCGGATGACCAAGGCAGACTTAATGGATTTAGGTTCAAAAGGGATTTGCTTCAAAAGTAGGAGCACTTGAAATAGTTGCCCTGAATGAGAGAATTCGAGGTCTTCGAGTACCATCTTGAGATCTTGTGATCATTTGATGACGAGAATGCCTAGAGTCCAGTAAAAAATTAGATTGGTTGGTTTGTTGAGTGGCAACATTTTCATCACCCTGATTGTGTTGTATCATCTTGAACATCTTAGATTGATGTTGCAGTGGTGACATCTTCTTCTATAAGAGAAGTTGTAGTGCTATTATTGGTGATAGGCAAAGCAATACCTGAGGGACCAAATACATCAAGGGAATCCTATATGGGTGGTTTATGTGAAGGTGATGAATTAGAAGAGGAAGGAGTTTGTGTGTCAGGCTCATAATACTCTGACCATTCTGCATAGGTGGACAGCTCCCTCTGAACCTGAGCACTATCAAACAAAGAATTGGGGTTAGCATAAGGATATATATTTTCGTCAAATACAACATGTCTAGAGATATAGACTCTCCCTGAGGGTGGATTCAGACATATATAATCCTTATGTTGAATATTGTAACCCAAAAATACACATGGAAGAGAATGATGATAGAATTTATTTGCAGCATAGTCTCGAAGGTATGGAAAGCACCGACAACCAAAAACCCGGAGTGAAGAATAATCTGGCAAGCGGCCAAATAACAAAGAATATGGTGAATCCATTTGCAAATTAGCTAAGGGAATCCTATTTATTACAAAGATTAGGGTATAGAAAACTTCAACCCAAAGCCGTTTAGGAATTCTTGTATGAAACATCGTTGTAAGACCCAATTCTACAATATTTCTATGTTTCATTTATGCTTTTCCATTTTGTTCAGGGGTTCCCAGACATGATATCTGTTGCACAATTCCATTCTCAGTAAGATGAGCAATGAATTCTTTCTTAGCAAATTCGCCACTTCCATCACATTGAAAAATTAGAATTCGAAATCGTTTATCAAATCTCCTTTCAACCATATGATAAAATTTCACAAATGCAGAGAAAAAGTCAGATTTTCTTTTCAAAGGATTAAATCCAAGAAAAACGAGTATATTCATCCACAAACACCACATAAAAGTGATAACTCTGATTGGATAAAACTGGAGCAGGACCCCATAAATCTGAATGAATTTTAAAAAGAGGTTTTGTAGAGGTCTTATCAGTACTACTAAACAGGAGTTTACAACTTTTTCCCATCTGTCAACTAGCACAAATATAATGAGATTTATTCCATGCATCAACATTAATCAACTGTTTAGATTCTAAGGAATGGACTACTGTATTTTGAGGATGTCCGAGTTGTTGATGCCACACATTTTCAGATGTTCTATTATTTCGATTAGAAAATAAAGCTTCCTTCACATCCTCAAGTACATAAAGTCCACCCTTGCTACTCCCACTAGTTAGAGTTCTCCCTGTGCTCATTTCCTTAATCTGAAAATCATCTGATGAGAACTAAAAAATACAAGAAAATATTTTGTAAATTGGCTAACAAATGGTAAACTCCTTTTCATCTCTGGCACCAAAATAATATTAGAACTATTAAAATTTTCAGACCCAACATTAATATTTGCATTACCAACATGTGAAATAGTCAATTGCTCACCATTATCAACCATGATTGTATCTCTACCAATATAAGGGCGAAGGTTTTGCAGTTTACCTGGGTCTCTTGTCATATGAGTTGAGGCACCAGTGTCTGGGAACCATTCCGAGTCTTGGGACTTTGCTATAGTCATTGCAACAAGAGCTTAAAGAATGTCTTTTTCTTGGTATATATGATTGAATTAGAGCCATCACTTTAATGCAATATGTCCAAATTTTTCACAATTTTGACACTTTTCTTGAAGTGTCTGAGCTGGTTGTCGTATCTGTGATTCATGTTGAAACCTTTGATTCACGTGCTGCATAGGTGTACCACACTTTCTTGGTTTCTCTAAGGCACACCATGTCCCACATTATTGTTCTGGCATGTTTGAAGAAATCCATGCCCTCAAGATTTTAAAACCTGTTGACCACCAAAGTTGTGTATGCCTCTACCTCTGTAATTTCTACTACCTCTGTTAGATCCAAAATTCCTTTGTTGTCCAGTAAGAGCCATATTCTGATTTGGATATGAGTATTCTTTAAAGACATGAGACTGATTTGTAATCTCATGACTTTGAAGAAGTGGTATAATTTCAGAATAGGAACGAATCGACGGCTTAAGCATAGTGGTAGCAAAACTCGCATGTTTTGGACCAAGTCCATTAAGAAGCCAAAATACCTTATTTTCATCTCGTACAAGTTTGCTAATAGTAGCCAAATTATCACAAACACTCTTGAATCTATATACGTATTCTGATTCCCTTTCTTGCATAGTTGGAGTTGTTGGGTAAGTTGAAACTCCCTAGCTTGAGAATAACCTGCATAGGCATTGTTCAAAACTTTCCATACTTTTGTAGAAGTCGTAAGGCCAACCACAAGACTGAGACACTCTTCTGACAGTGTCCCTATGATCCAAGCTTTAAGTAGCCGGTCGGACTTTAGCCACAATTTGTTGTCTGGGTTTTCGATTTCACTATTACTATCAGGAGAGGAAATCTTTTGAATTGGTGTAGGGCAATCACCATTAATAAATCCAGAAAGTTCTTGACTCTCAATCAGTGATAGTATTTGGGTTTCCCATAACAGATAGTTGTTTTTTGTCAATTTGATCGACACAAAATTTCCTATGTTAAGGTTGGAGGGTTATGGATATTTGGTTATTGAGGATAAAGTACCCATTGGATCGCTAAGATCAGATACCGATCACCAGCTTTATGGTTTTAGAGAGAGAGATAATGGATGGCGGAAAAAAATTACGATGGTGGTTTATGGCTTGTTGGAAGGGGAAATATGATGGAAGAGAAAATACAATGGAAGCAAAGAAGCAAATAGGGCTTGATGGAAGAGAAAATAAGATGGTGGTTTTATCGAATATGTTAGTGGTGGTTTTTAATTCTACTTGTCTCTCTCAATGGATCGTGCAACTTTGAGACTTGCCTCCAAGGCACGGTTCACATATGCAAGCCAACAGATTGGTAACAAGGTGAGTTGAAATTAAAGAGGTGAGAGGAAAACAAGGTTTATAAAAATAAAAAAGAGGAAGGGAAAAAGATTGAGGTACGGTGACTTAAGATGAGGTTTCTGCTTGTTTTGGATTGAGAAACTACTTCTAGCTAAAAGACTAAGAGGATCGGTGCTGCTTTGATACCATGAAGAATTTTAGAGAGAGAGAGAGGAACTCTTTGATAAAATAATTATGCCCCACATTGATCTTGTGGTGGTTCTTTCATTGTCTATATAATAATAATACAATGGTGTAATATACACCTTCCTATCTTGTCATATGCGATATACACTTTCCTATCTTGTTACAATTTCTTAATTTTGTTTCTATTAGTGCGGTCCCTTGGGTCATGGAAGGAGTTATTGTCGTTATATATATTGTGTCATAAACTTTTAGTCTCTTGGTATGAATAGGGCTGTGTTGGTTCATTGTCCGAGTTACTGAGGTCCTTTGGGTCTTGGGTATCATTTCTTGTTAATTAATTGCCATATTCTTTTTGGTTTAATGCTATAAGAATTATTCAGCTTTGATTTAGGATCATTTTAGTAGTGCTAGAGTATGGGAGATACTTTTCTGCTTTTCCTTTCATTAATCTACCAAGATCTTAATAGTTCGTTTGCCCATTTAGAAGTTTTGTATAAGTTAATGGTCCTGTATTCTGAAGTAATAAAGATATTCTTTTGGAGTTACAATTTTCACATGGTATTAGGGCAGAAACTTTTTCATGTGATTGTTAATCTACAAAGCAAGTGTTGAACTTGTGAAACTTTGGATTGTAATCCATGCTTTCATGCTTTGGGATAACAAAAAAACATCCCTGAAAGCAATAGACACCCCACTTAAGTGTCATCCTTCAAATCAGATTTGACTATGAATGTATGCAAGAGAACTATCCTATGTTTTGCTTGTCAACGTAATTATGGTGGAAAAAGTTTATATAAGGTCACAACCTTATAATGTTCCGAAGTTGGAAAGCCTTCTACTTGATCATCTCCACATCGAGATGTATTGATAGGAAGAAAAATAGAATTTCAAGTCCAAAAAATAGCGCTTGTAACATATTATCTGAACTATATATTTTCAAGTGTTTATAGATCTGCTCAATTTGTACCATCTTGTCTGAAATTTTTTCTCTTTCAAATTTTGTACTTACAAAATCAATTTCCTGGTATGAAAAGTTCCCTTATATTTAGATATTTTCCATTGATATTCTCCATTTAAAACTAAGGACCTTTCATTGATATAAATGAACTTTTTTCTTTTTTGATAGTTGATTCTAAATTGAAATTCTTTCTTTGTTTTATTACAAGCCTTTTCGTGTTCTACATAGTTTGCTATCTGTATGTTCTCTATTGTTTCAAGCATTAGATCGCTGAGTAACACATGGAATTTAGAAATGATTCTTTATTCTTTCTCTCAATTCCATTGAAAACTTACAAAATGTTATTCATTCTTTCAATTTTCCATTAACATCTTATGAGACGTGATAAATGGCGTTGTGGTAACAATTTCTGCAAAAACTTTAAGTGCAACAAAAACTTATAACCCACTATGATAATTTGCATTGTGTTCCTTCCACTTAATATCTTATTATGTATCAAAACGTTCTAGAAGCAATAACCCACTTGGAGGAACCTCGAAAATTAATTAAATAATTTAATGCATCTGATTTGCAAACTGTTTGCTTTTGCGATTGCTTCAGTTTCTTCAATAGCCCTTGATTTATGCCCTTTTGTATATGAAAGCACATTTTATACTTTTCAATAGAAAAAGGAATGCTGACCGCCCATAGTTCCCATTTACTTTTTCTTAAGGTATTGCAACGTTGTATTAGGAGAAAACATACATAGTTAAATAATATTTGTAGCCATCGCATGTGCTTGCTAGATTCTTTATTTTACTGGGCTTCAATTTCATTTTGGTTTCTAGACAATCTCTTAATCTTGGGTCTCTCCAATTTCTTGATCCTTTTTTTCTTTGATGTTTTATATTTTCTATATTTTCTTTCAACCTCTTTTCAAACTTTACTAGGAACTTCTAAACAAACCTAGACATCCCCACACCTTCATGTAAGTTGTTTAAAAGGCCCCTCATTTGGAAGGTCCAGAACTCCACTAAATCATCATCATCATCATCGTTTGTGCTTTATCTCAACTATTTGGGGTTAGCTATACGAATCTTGTTCTGTCATTCCACTCTATCAATGTTTGACTATGAGTCACCATATATTTTTCTAATATTTTCATCCATGTCCTTTGGGGCCTTCCCTTACCCTTTTAGAGCCTTATACTTGAACATAGTTAGTTACACGAATCTTGTTCTACCACTCTGCTCTATCAATGCCATATCATCAGTCAGGCCACAAGTCATTGTATCTTTTCTTACTACTTCTATGTCCTTTGGGACCTTCCCTTGCCCTTTTAGCATCTTCCACTTGAATCAAATCACCCCTCCTAACTGGTGTTGCTCTAGGTCGACATTGCACATGGCCAAACTATCCAAGTCTACTTTCCCCTTATTTTTATCACCTATGAGAGCTACCTCTAAGTTCCCTCTAATGCATTCATTTCGAATTCTATCCTTCCCTATCTTGCCACTCATCCATCTTAACATCCTCATCTCAGCTGCAGTCATTCTACAGATATGTTGGTCCTTGACTGCCCAACATTCCATCCCGTAAAATATAGCTGGTCTTATAGCCGTCCTATAGAACTTTCCTTTTAGTGTTATTGGTATGCGACGATCACATAAGACTTTAGTAACACATCTTCACTTCATCCGTCCGTCTCTAATTTTATAAGCAACATCTTCGTTAACCTCTCCTTTCTCATGGATTATTGTCCCAAGATATCAAAAATAATTTCTTTTAGGTACTTTTTTGTCTTTAATCTTAATTAATTTCTTATTTATGCTCTTATTATTACTATATTTTGGCTTAGTCCGGCAAATTTTAAATATCTTTAGATTCTAACTTTGCTTTTACATCGTCTCTAGTCTCATTAATCAAAACTATGTCATCCACAAACACAATAACATATACCATGAGACATCATCTTGTAGATACCTAGTTAACTCGTATATAACCCAAAAAAAAAGAGAAACGGGCTCAACGCTTATCCCTGAAAATATGTGAAAATATTTTCACATATGGGCTTAATGCTGACCTAGGAACTCCATTAAATAATAGTTATTTGAAAATATGTGAAAAATAGGTTTCTTTTTATTGAATTTTAAGCATTTTGGCAGTTTTTTTCTCAATAGGTGTGAATTGAAAGACCCATACCTTTTAGTAGTAGAATGTACCAAATCGTTTACTTCGCCCTCCTGAATGTCCAGAGAGTATATGGACTTATAAATGGTCATTGCAAATGGGGACAAAACCTCTTTATTTATCTGAAATACTCCACTCCATATTTAATACATTTAAAAATTTTCTAGTTTGTGTAATAATGATTATTTATTTTAATAAAATTGTAATTAGTTAAATAGTCAAAATGATTGTCAATGTCTTTTTTTTGCTGGGGTATGATTTTGAAAGAATATTGGGGAAAAAGAGATGGAAGAAAAATCTGGAAACAAAATAAATTCATTGAGTACTTTTTTTCGGGGGGGGGGGAGGGGGGGAGTAGTAGTCCATTGAGTACTTTATCGGGGGGGGGGGGGAGGGGGGGAGTAGTAGTCCATTGAGTACTTTATAAAAGAAAAATATAAAACTGTAAAGTACCAAAGGTTAAAAAAAATCTAGCAAAATATTTGGAAGGTCAGTAACTACATTAAAGAATGAAGTTATTTGAAGATATGTAAAAAGCAGTTTCTTGTCATGGAGTCGTTGGCATTTAGCAGCTTTTCTTAATAAGCAGGGTATTGGAAGACTGTACCCTTGAATAGTAGAGCATTCGAAACTGTTTTCTCCTGCACTCCTAAATGCATGGGGGGTACACGTACCCCCCAAATTGATAATAAATGGTCCTTCCAAATGGGGCCAAAGCCTCTTTGTTTATGATTCATACTTGTATTTTTGTATTATTCATGCATTTATACTCCAACAGGGCGGGAAGTACATGTGTTTAATTATTAATAAATAATGGTCCTTCGAACGGGGTCTAAAGCCTCTTTGTTTATGACTCAACTTGTTTGTTTGTCTGTTTTTTTTTTAATATGATTCATACTTATTTCTTTATGAATGTTCCATTTTTTATCAAATATTTGTCACAGTTTGAGTTCTATGATCGGCTGCTGTTCTTTGGCAGTCTTTGTTTGATTAGTCTTAGTGTAGACACTAAAGATAGGTGATAGCTGTCTATGGTGTGAACATGCTCTTAGGGGTAAGTATGAGATATTTTTTAGCATTGTGCTTTAGGAGGGCTTAAATAGTGTAATTATGGATTTCTCTTATATGGTGTTAGTTGTATTTCTTTTATGTGGATGATATTATGGATTACTGACACTTCAGCTTCATCATGTACTGATATATTGCCAAAATTGAAAAATATGAGACACTCATGTCCTGGGACTTGAGATTACTGGATCATTTAAGGGGATTTGTACCATAAAACATAACTAAATTGCGTGATATTCCTTCTCATGCCCATCTGGTCAACACTCCCTTGGAGCGGAATGTATTGATATGTTGCCAAAATTGAAAGTTATGAGACACTCATATCCTGGGACTTGAGATTACTGGATCATTTAAGGGGATTTGTACCATAAAACATAACTAAATTTCATGATATTCCTTCTCATACCCATCTGGTCAACACTCCCTTGGAGCTCAATGTAAAAGCATCATCAAATGATTGAGGGTCTTTATGATCGAACCATGGCCAGATGCTTAGACGGAGGACTTATCTATTTGATCACATCAATATACCAAATATAGCTCATGCAATCTAACTTATTCAGTGATTTTCTTCTTGCACTATGTACCTTTTATGATAGTATGGCAATTCAAGATATATTTTGAATCCTTTCTGTGCCTTCATTGTATAATCAAATGCCAAATCCCAGGCTGTTGCCTTTGTAAATTCCTAGATGGTAGATGGCAACGGTGGACTCTACTATAGTATCTAAGCCTATTACTTTCAGCCTTCAATGAGTTTATTTGGCTTTGGGTTTTATAGTGTATGAATGCTTTTAGGTTAAGGGACTTACCTACTTCAATGCCATTTAGATAACTGTTAGTATTGTCTTCCATGACAAGACACATTAAGCTATGGCATCACTGTATCCAAGGTAAACCCGAACACCTCAACCTTGTCAAACGATTCCGATCTTCTTCTGTCTTGTAGTCATGGAGTCAAAAGGATGGCTTTGCAACACCAATTTTCTTGTAGTAAACTGAGGCAATCATGCCTCACTTTTTTTCTATCATTGCATCCAAGATAAACCCTAGCCAATTAGTTGGGAAAAGGCTTTGACGATGATTATGGTCCAAGGTAAACCTAGACACCTCAACCTTGTCAAACTATTTCGATCTTCTTCTGTCTTGTAGGCATGGAGTTCAAAGGATGGCTTTGCAACACCAATTTTCTTGCAGTAAACTGAGGCAATCACGCCTCACTTTTTTTTCATCACTGCATCAAAGATAAACCCTAGCCAACCCCAATTAGTTGGGAAAAAGCTTTGACGATGATGATGATCCACGATAAACCCTCATACCCCAAAGATTAGGAAAGTGAGGGCAATCATGCCATACCGGTTTGTACCATCTCCTAAAGGAATTTGTCAGCATCCGTTGCTCTCTAGTATATTTTTCCCTTTTTCTTTTTCTTGAATGCCATCAAACCCTTGCCGTCTCCTTCGAGCAAACACAAGTATGATGTCTTGGATTTTTCATACCATAAAGAAGAGGATCCGATGGGTATATTTTAAAGAGAACCAAATTCAACAATGGCTTGCTAATTTTCCGTTTCACGATGAGTAGCAACAAGTAATCTATTACTCATTAATTGGCTGAATCCGTATATTTTCCAAGTTTGGACATTTTTAAAATTCATGTCTCTCAAAAATAAAAAATCAAGTCTCTCAAATGATGTAATCAATTATGAACAAACAAGAAGAAGAATGTGTGGGTATATGTGTCGCTACGTGCCCGGTACAGGTCTGGCACCCAAACGGAAGAATACTATGTAACATAGCTATTATGCTAAAAATGCTCCCTCACTCACACGTGTGTAGGTGCAGGAGCTCTATCTCTCGTACACAAATGCATGTAGGATCTTTCTCTCTCAGATACACACACACATACAGATTCCTCAAGCCTGAAGCACTGACCATTGTGGTGGCCATGCAGATCTATCCACCAACCCCGAGCTGCTGAACCAGGTGCTTGCCCGTCTCCAAGAGGAAGAGTGGCATGATCTTGACTGCCCCATCTGCCTCTCACCCATAGCTGATGCCCACCCCACCATCACTCGCTGCACCCACCTCTTCTGCCGTCCCTGCATCCTCACGTCTCTCCGCCACCACCCCACTAACCCACGATGCCCCATTTGTCGAACCCCTCTCTCAAACTCTGACCTCTTCTCTCTCCCCCAACCCCCCCAAGCACCACCCCCCGACCCCTCTGTCACAAAAAACCTCAGCTCCAAGACCGCCACCCTCATTAAACTCTTGGTTTCTTCGAGACCCAATAACCCATCGGGCAAGTCGGTCGTTTTCTCTCAGTTCACCTCAATGCTGAACCGACTAGTAGGCCCAATTCGCGAGGCTGGGTTTGAGGTCATGAGACTGGATGGGACAATGTCGGCTAAGAAAAGAGGAGCGGTGGTTCGTGAATTTGGGCTGAGTGGTTCTGGTTCCCATGGTGGGGGGGTCGTTTTGCTAGCTAGTCTGAAAGCTGGTGGGGTTGGAGTGAGCCTAGTGAGTGCGTCGAGGGTGTATATGATGGAGCCATGGTGGAACCCGGCTGTTGAGGAGCAAGCTATGGACCGGGTGCATAGGATTGGGCAGAGAGAGAAAGTGGTGGTCGTGAAGTTGGTCGTGAGAGGGAGTGTTGAGGAGAGGATGGTGGAGTTGC